>NC_056735.1:99785148-99865148 GCF_019279795.1 Protopterus annectens
TGTTTTTGCATTTGAAATAAACCCAACTATCTGTAATTGCAATTAACATATACTGCAAAATGTAATGTTTTCTTTGTAGAAGTTGCATTTATACAAAAACATTATATTTCAGTTTGTGTTCTTATCATCCAACTGGTCAAGCTCTAGGGTGCTACATTGTGGTGACCTCTCTATCACAGATGTGGTAGAGTCATCAGTCTCATCAGTGGACATATCCTGGCTGTTTTGAAAGCTAAGGTGTAGTGGTCTCTTTTTGAAAGGTTACTCCCTGCTTCTTTTTGGGGGTCATCATATTCTGACCCCTTTTCAACAGCTGCTTCTTCACCGATTCCTAACAAGAAACAAGCAAAATTGTTAGTGTTACAAATCTCATGTAATAAAACTGAATACAGAAATTGATACAGACACATGTTGGTCTGATTTACATATAAAACACCTCCTAACACCTGTGTCAGATGACTACACTTTGGCGGGCAAGTATACAGTGCTGCATTTGGAAACGTGAATAGCAGACTATTGACATACCTACTGAGCTCCACTGGGTGCAGATTTGTCCTGCAGCATTGGGTAGTACTCTATGAGATGCTTTGCCATGACAGTAAGTTCATGGCTGCTTAGATACTGGAAGACATCCCCAGATGCTCTCTTAATGGAAATCATTCTTGTCACTGTATTTCTGATTAACTTACAGTGAAGATATCTGGAAAGGGTGCAAGTCTCCTTCTTGTCCAGCACACGTTTTTTTCAAAAAAGATGTTTCTTGACTGCTCCAACTCTGTGTTTGTTATAAGACATACTGCAGGTACTCCAACTCTGTGTCTGTTATAAGACATGCTGCGGGTACTCTGACTCTGTGTCTGTGTACAAGACATACTGCGGGTACTCCAACTCTGTGTCTGCGTACAAGACATACTGCGGGTACTCTGACTCTGTGTCTGTGTACAAGACATACTGCGGGTACTCCGACTCTGTGTCTGTGTACAAGACATACTGCGGGTACTCCGACTCTGTGTCTGTGTATAAGACATACTGCGGGTACTCCAACTCTGTGTCTGTTATAAGACATACTGCGGGTATAGAAACTGCACAGTTTTGTTGATACCATGCTGGCCTCTTGGCTTTGGAGAATGTTGGGTGGATGGAAAGGGATGAGGGCTAAGAAAGGGGCTGAAATCATAGGTCCCAGATGAAGTGCCTGGTCTACATACGTCTGATTCTTTGCCCTGAACATGAGAAACGTATATTTAATAGTAATTATAAGACAAATAACACAGACTGCAAGCACAAAGAAACATCAAAACAAAAAATACAGTCTTTAAATGTATGATGGTCATGAAATGATTATTTGATAACAGAAAATACTGCATGGTTATATTAAAGGTTGTCCCATATGAAAATGTATCAAAAATGTGATTACCTCACTTTCACCATGAGTAAGTCTCCAAATGGCTGCCTTTCTGAAAAAGTGCTCTGGCCCAGGAAAGAGATCACATAAATCCTCCTTAGAGAGGCTGGGCAGCAAGTCTGTGGTTATACTAGCAGCTGAAAACACATTTACTCACACAGTAAATGATCAAAAGCAACTTATTATCTTCAACAACTTCAATCTTCGATTCAGTTAAAAGTGAAGGTTTATAGCAATGCACATCATTATAATACCCAGCATTCTAATACATTTTTATTCGACTTCTCTTACGGTAATTTTTATACCAATGAATAAAAGAAGCCTAATGTGTCATGAAATGCAAAAGCACCAAATTAATCATTTCACCCAAGCGACCCCTTCAGTAATGTCTCCAGGTATTCACAAGCACTAAAGTCAAACATTTCACAAAAGCATTCCGCAAAATATAAGGAAAGACATTACGTCTTACAACCTTGTCATCTGAAAGAGAAAAAAATTGTCATTCGTTTGCATCATGGGAATGGCCCAGTAAACAACTCTGTACTTGCTTTTCAAATGCAAAAAAAACAGCATTGATTGAATTGATCTGGATTTCTTGAGTCATTGCAGTTATTTGTTGCTAACAATTGACTTTACCAATTAGCACCTAGGTGGGCCCAGTGGCATAGCTAGAGTTTGTGCCGCCCAGTGCAATTTTTGAGTTTGTCACCCCACACCATCCTCCGCACAAAATAAAATATACCTTTTGTGGAGATTTTCCCAATCATACCTGTCAGTCCATAAACATTTAAAACATAAAAGAGAAGCCAAGTGCTCCAGATTATGTGGAACGCTGTACAATTGACCATAAATGAACCCACTGACTTGAACAGCTTTGGCTCCACTACACAGCTTTTGATCGGTTCATATACCGCAATTATTATCAATTGGCAATGGGCCCCCCCCAGAACAGCCCCTTTTGTGGCAACCCCCTACCCCTTCAAAGCAACCCTAGCCATTCCAGTGTGGATGACTTGGCTATTTCTCCACAGTTACCATAAACACTGTTCAAACCTGCTTCATACTACTTTCTTATTTACTTCTACAATAATTACAGATATTGAAATAAAGTAGCACAAACACTGATAGTCATTTGCTAAACAAACAATGCAGTCTCACAGTGGCAATAGTCTTAGCATGACCAGTAAACTTCTCTGTCTTGAAACTCATTGAAACAGACAAGCCTGTTCTTCGTTGTGCTGTTTGAATGTTTGCAATACATTCATGAAGGGGTGAAAGAAAAAGATACTTGAAATAAGAAACTCAACAAACCAATTCTGCATGCTTGAGCATGATTATGAATCTTATAGTTCTAGTTTTAAGCATTTATTTACTTGGAATCAGTAATAAAATCTCAGTAACAAGTTAAATAATCTTATTAAGATAATTAAGGACAAAATGGCTTGAAACAAGTAAACTTCTCTTACATAAAAAACTAGAAAAATATTGTCAAGCAAAAAAAAAAAAAAACAAGAATTATTTCTTTGATTTAAGGTATTTAATCTTACGTAGATTTCACTTTTTGCAGTGTAGCAATTAATCACTGAAAATGGTCCATCCAGTGATTATAGTATGTTATCTACTGAGAGACACAGTCATAAAATCTCAGGATTTGTATGCAGAAATGAGATCAGCATGTAAGGAGGTATCCCGGACAGTTCTGATAGTAGTCGGAGCAGCTGGACTAATAATAAATAATTTGCAAATGTATTTAAATATACCACCAATACACGCAACACATATGAACTGCAAATTGATTTGCTCTTAGTTGCTCAGAGACCACATCAGCTGCACTTTTGCCACTTGAATATTCCCCAAATCACCCAGTTTCTAATTGTCTCATATGATTTAGAGAGCCCTCATTAGTATAGATCCCTACTGAGTCCCACATTAGTATAGAACCTGTTTAGAGCACCCACCCATACCACACCCCTCCATTCCTCCCCCACAGTGAAAAACCAATGTTATGAATGGTCAGTTTCCCTCCATTTCTCCTACCAGCCTGATTGCTATGGGTATCCTGAGGCAGTGTAGCAACTGCCTCATGTACACTGACGACCATCTACTCCTAAATCACCCAAGTACAATTTGTTACAGATACCTCTACACTAAGAATCTGGAAGCCTTGCTCTCTCGCACACAGAACAGTAGCACTAAGCAAGTTGTCAGCTCACATACAACACCTCCTACACAAACAATGCACTCAACACATAAACCTTCATATGGGGATGTACTTACTAGAAGCTTACCTAAACACCTGAGACCTCTCAGACACAAACATGCTATACCTAATACAACACCTACAGCACTCAATACACATAATAACATGAGCACTAGTGTCTCACCAAATAAGCCCCTAAACCAAAGCACATCTAAACCAAATCCTTCAGCCATTTTATTTATTTATTTATTATTTTATTTTACATTTGTTGACCGGGCTAGTCTGACTGGATACATGTCCATTTTCAGCAGAGGCCCGAGGAGAAAAGCTCCACTATATACTGGTACATTACATAAAATCAATTACTATAAGATACAGCTTATAAGGATCTAAGAACTAATTGAAAGCAGGATATTAACAATACAGAAGCATTTTTACAGAAGTGTACAGTTCATAAATTACATCATTTTTACAGAAAATGTCTAATACTTAAAATACTAAATACTGTGTAGAATTCCTAATCCCATATTGTTACGAAAAGCAGGAGTAGTAATTTAGAAAGGACAGAAAAGGTAGCACTTACAAAGGTCTATAACAGAGAGGATAGTGGGAGGAGAGGGAAAAGGAAGAAAGTAGTAGATATGGGGATAGAAGGAGTCTAAGGGCAGAGGCTAGTCTAGGTAGGAGCTGAAGAGATAGGTTAAAGATCAGAGTAGATGAGATGATAGGGTAGAGTGAAGAAAGTTAGTCAGGTGTACTACAAGAACAAAGCCAGTGCTCTTGGAAGTACAGTTTAATTTTATGTTTGAAGAGAGGCAAAGAAGTAATTAGTGTTATATCCCTAGGTAACAGATTCCATATCCTACCTACAGAATTTGTGAAAAGAGAGTTGCCAGCTGAGTTGTTGGACTTTGTAGAACTGACCAAGAGTTTACAGGAGGATCTAATGGAGGTTAGATTGTTGTAAGGGATTAATAGTTGAGAGAGTATAGGGTTGTTTCCAGGTTGGTGCAGTATTTTGTGGGCAATAGTGAGTTGTGAGACTGTAAGGTAGTTTTGTAATTCCAGCCAGCCTAAAAGTCTCAAATTATGACAGTGATGGGTTCTGAAGGGGTTTCCTGTGGCGGGCAATGTTATTGTAGCAAATGGCTAGTTTGTTTAGGTTAGCTTTCTTAAGGTTGGTAAAGATCGGAGATGCATAAAATAAAGTGGATAAGAGAAGGGAGTGGCCGATAGTAGCTCTGGTAGCTGGGGTTAGAAAGGTTTTAATATGGTATATGGATCCTATTTTTCTGTTAACTGATTTGATGGTGTTGTTGATGTGATGATCAAAAGTAAGATTATTATCGATAGTTATTCCTAACAGTTTAGTTGTAGAGTCAGGGATGATGACAGTGGCATTATTAGACAAGATGGTGAAGTTTAGTGGGGAGGTCCGAGAGGTTGGGGAGAAGAGAAGAAGTTTGGTATTTTAGCATCAAGAAGGAGATACCATCTAGTAAACCATGTTTCAACAGTGGTGAAAGTATTTTGAGTTAGAGAGATTAGATCTGAACAGGAAGATGCTGAGCAAATAATGGTAGAATCGTCAGCATATTGGATACAGGTAGCTTGAGGGATTACTGTGTGAAGGTCATTTATATAGAGGGAGAAAAGAAGAGGCCATAGGCAACTCCACTGTGAGATGTACAGATGTCCCACTCACCAGGCTGGACAAGGAGAAGCTTATGGTCAGCTGTCTATCAGGTGTCAGGATCCATCAGATCACACATTCACTCATGTCTCTGAACAGCAAGTACCATTATGACTCTGTCATAGTTCATGTTGGCGTGAATGACTTGAGACGTACCTCCCTGCACAATATGAAGAGAGACATGATTGAGCTCCATGAATATGTGTCTCTAGCAGGTATATCCCTAGCCCTGAGCAGCATTCTACCCTTAATTAGGATTATATTACAATATAAACAAAAAATGATTGACTTCAACAATTGGCTTAGTTTCTGGTGTCATCCTAAGGGGATCCAGTTCCTGTCAGCTTGGGATGACATGGCAGATAAACCATGCTGTTTTGCCAGAGACGGTCTCCACCTGTCACCTCTAGGCTTTCAGGATCTGGATAAGGCACATGCCTCCCTCATAGTGCCTTTTTAGGCAAGGTCTCAAGAACAAAATTTCCGTTGTGAAAATATCCAGCACAAACAAAATAAGGGTTACGCTGCTTAACACTAGGAGTTTAAATCAGAAACTGCACTGTCTGGAAGCACTCCTCTCCCTGGAGGATGCTGACATCTGTACAGTCAATGAAACCTGGTTCAGGGCCACTGAGAGTACCTCGGTCTTGCAAGGCTACAATGCCTTCTGCACTTTCAGAATGCAAAATGAATGTATGAGAACCAAAGGAGGAGGAGCATCTATCTTCACCAAAGATAAATACACCTCTAGACTGGCTACACAAGAAAACTCCATGGAGTTACTCCAGGTTCAACTAACTAACTGTGGGTGAGACCCCCCCCCATTCAATTCATCATTAGCTAGAGGCTCCCTTCAGTGAACTAAGATGCCCATGCTGTTTATTTGGATCTACTTGAGTCAATCAAATTACAATCAAACACTCTAGTCATGGCTGATTTTTACTATCCCTCCTTTGACTGGGAAACTTATACGAGTACCAACATGCTCGCACAAAGGTTCCTGCACTTTGTTAATGCAAATGCCCTGGAACAAATATTATGCAACCCCATAAGAGGCTTAAACATTCTCAACCTGGTCCTCACCAACATGGGTAACTGTTGCACCACCACAAGTGTAGGACCCTCACTGGTTAAATCCAATCACTAATCAGTCACATTTGTAGTAGCAGTAACCCTTGAACCCTTCTTAGGAGAAATCAGGCTAAAAAAATTCACCAAAGCTAATTATACCCTCCTAATGGATGGCATAAACAACTCCCAAGCACCCATTCCCACAGATGTCATTGACAACTATACTAAGGTATACACTTATGCCCTGTAGAAACACTTATGCAAATGTACAGACACAGCTGTACCTGATAGGATCAAAACAAGATCCTCAAGAAAAAATAAGCCTCCCTGGTGGACATCTAGCATTAATAGGTTATACAACAAGAGGAAGAAGGTGCTGTCCAAGAATAAAAAAAAAGAGAGGTCCCAGCACTGGAAGAACACTGTCCTCTGCTTGAACAAGCAAATAAGACTACTTGTAAAATCCTCTAAGGTAAAAAAAAATATATAGTAAGCATAGCTAAAGATAACCATAAGACATTCTTCAGCTACATCCGTAACCTAAAAGGTAGGACTCAGATGTGTGCTAAACTAGCTGTGGATGGCATCACACACACTGATCCCGTGAAAATAGTTTACCTGTTAGCTGACAGGTTTGTCAAAAAGTTTAACCCCTGCTCCCTCGAAACATACCACAGAGCATTACTTCAACATCTCTCCAACTTCAAATCTCCAAAGAGCAAGTCATTAATTGTCTCTCCAAGGCCAAAAACACAGCCTATATGGGACTTGATGGCTTCTCAGGTTGTGTTTTAAATGGTATAAAACATGACCTAACAACTCCATTAGGTACTCTCTTCAACCACAGCCTGAGTACTGGTTTTGTCCCTACTGAATGGAGAACAGCAACCATCATCCCTCTTTTTAAAATGAGTACAGAGACAGACCCTGGGAACTACAGACCCATAAACATAACCAGTCTTATCTGTAAGGCCATGGAAAAATCATCATGGGCCTTATAAATAAGGATATAGATGACCTCCAAACCCTTGACCCAATCAAGTTCAGTTTTGTCAAGGGCAGGTCTTGCCTGTTAAACCAGGTGGACTTTTTTGAGAACATCACCAGAGCCATAGATCAAGGGAAACCTGTACATACAGTCTACCTTGACTTAGCCAAGGCCTTCAACACAACCCCACATTCAGGCATCATTGATAAACTCTCCCAGTTGAATATCAACCCTTATGTCATCAGGTGGGATGCCAACTAGCTTAGCAACAGATCACACACAGTCAAAGTTGGAGACTATACCTCAACCAGCAGATCTGTCACCATTGGGTTTCCACAGAGGTCAGTGCTGGCCCCCTACTGATTGAAATATACTTCTCAGAAGTTCAGGCTAAAACAGAGGGGCTGTGACTGACTAAGTTTGCCAAAGACTGCAAATTAGGTGCAATCATTGGATCACCAAAATATGTCAATATACTTTAAGAGGGATTTACACAGACCAATGATTGGTGTGAAAGCCATGGACCCACACTCAATGCTAAAATGCATCATCATCCTCTTCGGTCTGTCTATTGTGGTAAGGAAGGCATTCCACATCACACACATCATTAGCAAAGGCATTGCCTCAAGAGTAAAATAGATTATAACTCCCCTGTACTTGTCCCTCCTCAGGCCAGTAATTGAGTACAATACTCCCTTTGGTATGTACCTTACCAGGCACCTGAAGCAACTTGAGAGACCTCAGAGATTTCTAACTAAGAAAATTCAGGGTTTTCAGCAGATGACATAAATTGATAGACTGAAATCACAATCGCTGTACTCATTAGCATACAGACTACTTAGAGGAGACTTGTTCTTGGCCTACAGAGCAATCTGTGATCCAAACCTAACATAAATACTTCACATCTGCAAATCAAATGGAACATCAGTTACCCACTCCAAGGACCTTAACTTGGCTTGAGAGATAAATAGGATCAGCTGGAAAGACAGTTATGTCTCTCAGAGTTTGCCGCTCTTCTAGAATAGGTGACCAATCCACATCAAACAGAGCCCCTCTATGACTCTGTTTAAACACAGTCTAGAATATTTGCTGGGGATTTCATCTATGACCCTCCTAGATATGGACAGTCATTGCTAATTAAGACCTTGAGTTTAGACAATTATATTGAATACATACAGCTGAGAAGTACCTTTAGCTTACAACAAAGACTGAAGAAAAACTAATTTAATGAATTCTAATTGTACCCTTAATTAGGAATGGGGTCCATTCCCATCTCAGTACTAGAAACCCAAATCATTTGGAGAAATTAAAAAAAGTGAGGTGTCTGACTGGAGAAATGAAATCAGCAAGAAAAGGAGAAAAGGAGAGTTCTACCACTGGAACTGAATTCATCTACAAGTCTTGGTGAGTACTTTCACTACCGCTGGAACTGAATTCATCTACAAGTCTTGGTGAGTACTTTCACTACCGCTGGAACTGAATTCATCTACAAGTCTTGGTGAGTACTTTCACTACCGCTGGAACTGAATTCATCTACAAGTCTTGGTGAGTACTTTCACTACCGCTGGAACTGAATTCATCTACAAGTCTTGGTGAGTACTTTCACTACCGCTGGAACTGAATCCATCTACAAGTCTTGGTGAGTACTTTCACTACCACTGGAAGTGAATTCATCTACAAGTCTTGGTGAGTACTTTCACTACCACTGTAAGTTAATTCATCTAAAAGTCTTGGTGAGTACTTTCACTACCGCTGGAACTGAATTCATCTACAAGTCTTGGTGAGTACTTTCACTACCGCTGGAACTGAATTCATCTACAAGTCTTGGTGAGTACTTTCACTACCACTGGAAGGGAATTCATCTACAAGTCTTGGTGAGTACTTTCACTACCACTGGAACTGAATTTATCTACAAGTCTTGGTGAGTACTTTCACTACTGCTGGAACTGAATTCATCTACAAGTCTTGGTGAATACTTTCACTACCACTGGAAGTGAATTCATCTACAAATCTTGGTGAGTACTTTCACTACCACTGGAAATGAATTCATCTACAAGTCTTGGTGAGTACTTTCACTACCGCTGGAACTGAATTCATCTACAAGTCTTGGTGAATACTTTCACTACCACTGGAAGTGAATTCATCTACAAGTCTTGGTGAGTACTTTCACTACCGCTGGAACTGAATTCATCTACAAGTCTTGGTGCGTACTTTCACTACCGCTGGAACTGAATTCATCTACAAGTCTTGGTGAGTACTTTCACTACCACTGGGAGGGAATTCATCTACAAGTATTGGTGAGTACTTTCACTACCACTGGAAATGAATTTATCTACAAGTCTTGGTGAGTACTTTCACTACCGCTGGAACTGAATTCATCTACAAGTCTTGGTGAATACTTTCACTACCACTGGAACTGAATTTATCTACAAGTCTTGGTGAGTACTTTCACTACCACTGGAACTGAATTCATCTACAAGTCTTGGTGAATACTTTCACTACCACTGGAAGTGAATTCATCTACAAGTCTTGGTGAGTACTTTCACTACCGCTGGAACTGAATTCATCTACAAGTCTTGGTGAGTACTTTCACTACCGTTGGAACTGAATTCATCTACAAGTCTTGGTGAGTACTTTCACTACCACTGGAAGTGAATTCATCTACAAGTCTTAGTGAGTACTTTCACTTGGCAGGCTCCCTTCTTAAAAAATGTCATGAAGATGACACTGATAGACTGTATTTTATATATCACAGAGAAAGGAAGGTTAAACAATAAAAAAGAAGACTGGGTGCCCAGGCCTCAGTGTAAAACATTGCCTAGTTCTAGTATTTACAGAAATAGCAGAACTGGAAAAAAAAGGCAGTGTAGAATCCTCAAGACTTGGAAACACTCCTACCACAGGGTTAGGTCAGGCTCAGAAGTAGTGTCACCCCCCCCCCCCATGACAGAAGGAAGAAGTAAACTACAAAAAATAATGAACCAAGCAAGAGGCATATAGACAATAAAGTGAACTGTTTTGGATAAGGAAGAAATTATGTTACTATTACACAAAAAGTCCAAAATTTCCTGATAGATGATACGTAACAAAAGTAAGGGACAAATTAGAGGAAAAAAATACTTTCACAAGAAAAGCTGTTAAAAGCTAGAGATAAAAAATGAGAATATTAAAGCAGTAGATCAAATAAAACTTTATCGAGATGAATGTCAAGCAGAACATCTCTTTGGCCCTCTTCAAAAGGAACCTTGACGATTGGATGGGAGAAAGGAAATTCACCCCGGGGATCATGTCAGTCACCCTGCTAGACAGGGGTCCAGGGAAGTAAATAGTATGGGAAGAAATAACCAGGTAATTGTTATGGCTAGGCTGGTATAGGCCCTAGGGCTGATAGCTTAGTACCAACCTATGAACCTATGAATCTAGGTAAATTAGTCTCAGCTACCTTCCTAGATTTATCCAAGGCATTTAACATAGTATCACATAATAAACTACTGTCTTGTCCTCTGATCTCAACCTTAACAACCCCATGCAACTCTGGTTTAAAAGCTATTTAGATAACCACCAACAATCCTTCAAATGGCATAACTCTCTATAGCCCCCACTCCCAGCCTCCTTAGGCATGCCGTAAGGATTAATCCTAGGACCCCTTCTTTTTAATATCTTCACAAACCAACTCCACTCAGCTTCCTCTAAAGTCGACAAAGTCCAATATACTGATGACAGAACTCTGATATGCTCTGCAGCCAACATCCAACTTCTCCAACAAAAAGTCCAAGAAGCCTTCTCTGAAATAGAGAACTGGCTTAACAACTCACAACTCATACTAAATCCCAAGAAAACATAACTAATGCTAATCCACTCTACTAAAATGAGCAACCTTACCTTCTCCATGCTGTCTGCCAGCAAAACCCAGATCACCCCTGTCACTGAAGCTAAACTCCTAGGAGTTACCATTGACCAGCAACTCAAATTCACAAAGCACATATCAACAACCACTACTAAAGTCCACAAAAAGCTGGGTTCCTCTATCACTGTAAAAGTTATCTAACCCCTGAATCTTGAATTGCAATAGCCAGGACCCACTTCCTATCTACTCTACTTTATGCATCCTCAATTCTAACTAATCTTTACAAAACTGACCTTAATAAATTTTCCATCTGTTACAACAAAATCATTAGATTCGCTACCAATGCCAAATCATGATCCCACAACTGCCACTTCTTACAAGCCATGCACTGGCTTGAATTTCCAAACCTATTAAGGTATCATCAACTCAGTCTAGCTCGTCTAATTCTGTACTATCCTGAGAAAAACCCTGACCTGACTGGCATGCTGAATTTCTACAATTCAAATAGACAACTGTGGTCCTCCAACAAAGCCTTAATTAAGACCATCACATGCAAAAACAGCTCCGGGGAATCACTATTTGCCCATGAAATAGCAAAAGTATGGAACAACTTTCCCCCTGAACTCAGACTGCAAAACTCCACACCCTCCTTCAAAAGCCTACTTAAAACATACCTCATCACCAACCATCTATGCAACTGTATTTGAACCCATGAAGCCTCACCCACTGTTTCTATACCCCATCTGTCCTGGACAACACAAACAACACACTCTAACTATACCTATCCCTGTGTGAGAAATAACCTATATATGAGTGTATGTACATGTTTGTGTGTATGTGTGTATACTATGTATATATATATATATATATATATATATATATATATATATATATATATATAGATATGTGTGTGTATGTATATACTATATATATATATATATATATATATATATATATATATATATATATATATATATATATTACTCTTTCATGTATATTTGCTTGCATGTATATATGGAAACTTAAACATTTATATACTCGTATTCAATTGTGAAATATCTTGCAATGGTCTACCAAGTTCTTATCTACTTTCATTGTATATTTTGTACACTTGTATTTTTTTCAACCAAAATGGGTAATATATTGTATACTAACTGCTGTAAAGTCTACAATCTGTATGCTACTACTCTGGAATGTTGCGTTTGTAAATTTTTCTTCTCTCTGTAAACTTATGGAGCTTTTTTCCCAGGACTCTGCTGAAAATAGACACTTGTTGTACAGCCATACTATCCTGGCAAACAAATGTTAAGTAAATAAATCCATATGAAGAAACATCTGGCTGTCTGGAAAAAAGAAGTGACAGAGAAAGTGAGAAAGGATAATGAACAAAAGCCAAAGGCTTTCAAAAGTACAAAAAAGAAACATGGACATATCAAGAAAAAGAGATCTGATATGGTGGGATACCTATGCAGAGAAGAAAGCCATACTAATCAATACAAAAATGCAACTCCAAAGATATTTGAAGACAAATACTGGCAACGGCATTTGAATATAGTTTGGTCTTTCTGTTTTTCCCGGTTAGGGGTCACCACAGCGGAACACTGGTCTGCTAATGATTGGCAGTAGAGATTTACGTGCTGGCTTGCCGGGCCTAATGCACAACCTTCAGAAAAGGAATGCCCGTTCATGCATGTCACCACACAGAAGATGCTCTAACTGAGAATCGAACGGGCAACGTCTAACTGTGAGGCGACAACGCTACTGCAGCACCACCACCACAGTACGGCACTTGAATATAGTAAATTTTAAAATACAAAAATCAGATCACAAAGGGGGACAGGGGTATAAAATAGAAGAGTAATAAGGCAGACATTAATAAATAGAAATTAAAGTGATAGGCCATCAGTGAGGAGGAGAGACTTGTGTGGAAACCAGAACACAGGCAATGTCACAACATGATGGTCAGTGGGTCCTCAAATAGAACAGCAGTAGTTACAGCAGGATGCATCAGATGAGGATGTCACATGGAGATGTTCTAGAACATTCTGTTGGAGACTCACACAAAAGTTCACTTGAAACTGTACAAGAGTGGAATATGCAGGAGACCCTAACAACTCTGATAGAGGGACTATTGCAGAGTGATGGGGCAGTGGGTCCCCATATGGAGGAGTAACTGATGAAGCAGGATATTTCATAAGGCAATGTTCTGGAACCTACAGTAGAAGACTCACTGGAATAATATGCTCTCAGTCCAGAAAAAAAATGATCTAAGGAAGATCTACTTGATTTAATACAGATGTAAAACATGATAAGATTGATAAAAAGAATAGATTACAGAAAGTAAATAAGACCCAAATGTTAGAAGACTGGTAAGACACATGAACACAGGAATCAGGACTATTGAGAGAGGGGTGTGGCTAAACCTGCATAGCAGTCTTTACAAAGCCTAAGCGGGTGTGTGCGCCACGGACCAGGATTTACAGAAAGAAAAAAGAGGTGAGACCTGGAAATAGCAGCAGTGTGCACATTTGAGTACTCTATTTGTGCGGCGCATACATGGGCTTAAACAGGAAGGCAATGGGAAGGGAAAACAGCAGTAGGAAGTTAATCCAAGAGAACTAGCTTAGCTGGCAGGTGATTGTATCATAATCAGCCAATTACACAGGCAGCAGACCAGCCCAGCCCAGAACACTACTGTAAACTAAGCAAACACCTTCCCCTCTGGCTTTCCCATACTCTACACCACCAGTGTAAACAAGCAGGGAACTTTTAACACTCACAACAGCAAAATGATAGGAGCTGCAATAGCTATCATACAACTTGTGAAAGAGGCTGAGGGTGGTGAGGATGTGAATGCTGCTGACCAACCCACAGTGAGGAGACAGAGAAGAGTGTACAGACCCAGGGTAACCTACCAGGAGCTACATAAGCTGGAGATAGTGGAGCTCTATAAGGTGGACAGGAACCTCCTACAGCAAATTGTTGAGCTGTGTCAGCCATGCGTGACACATAGAACTAACAGAGGGGAACCCATCCCAGTGGATACCAAGGTATGTGTAGGCCTAAGAATACTAGCTACAGGTACCTTCCAAAGACCAACTGGGGGTATGATGGGGATTTCACAAGCATCAGCATCCAGGGTATTCCACCAGTTCCTCGATGCCATGTCAGCACATGTCGGTGAGCACATATATTTCCCCAACACCCATGAGGTGTTGGACAGCAATATGCGTCTCTTCCACCAAATAGCAGAATACCCTAAGGTAGTGGGTGTAATAGACTGCATCCACATATGCATCAAAGCACCAATCAGTGAGCAGGCTAGGGTCTACATCAACCACAAGGGCTTCCCTCCATCAACTGCCAGGTCGTGTGTGATGCCCAGGGCATAATAATGAATGTGTGTGCTGGCTGCCCTGGAAGCTATCACGATTCCCACATCTGGCATCTGACGCAGCTGTACCAGAGATTTGCCAGTGGGGACATCCCACATGGTCACCTAGTGGGGGATGCTGGATATGCACTGGAACCGTGGCTGATTACATCCATCAGAAATGCACACACACCCAAACAAGAACTCCGTAATGAGGCACATGCACAAACAAGAATCATAATAAAGCATGTGTTTGGGATGCTCAAGTCACGGTGCCTGGACACATCTGGTGGAGCCTTGCAGTACTCACCAGCTACATGTACCCAAACTGTCTTTGTATGTGCCATGCTGCACAATAGGATCCTGTGGAAACAGCTGCAGCAGGAACAGCACAGGGCAGGGCCACATAGCCCCCCACCATTGCCAAGGCCTGCACAGGCAGAGAGTAACTCAGAGAAGGAACAACCTGAACCTGCCCCAGTAGGCAGAAGGAGGAGTGCCCAGTATGCCCTGGCCTTGGTAAAGAGGCAATGCATAGCACATACACTGACATGGGAGGGACCCAGGGAATAACATCTTTCTCTGACTCTCACATACAGTAAAAGGGATGCCAAACATTACACTACCTGTGCCTAACCATGTGTGGGGAGTGTAATATGTGCATCTGACATAGGTAGCCCTGCATTACCACCCTCAATACTGGGACACCCACAAGGTAAGTGACTCACACATGCCAGTCGGGGGGGGTCACATACCCAACAACAGTCACAGCCATCAGGACAGGTTAGACAAACACAAATAAAGGCTATGCTATGGCCTCTGAATGAGGCCTATGAGTAACCCCCCCCCCCCCAGGCCTACACAGACAGACTACAGCAGGTCAGGCAGTGGGATGTCAGTTCTGAAAGCTAGGAAGTCAGTAACTAATTACGTAGGTAATTAAAAGCTAAGATCTGTAGTACACTGGTATGTCTCTAGCCAGCATGATAGGTAAGACTACAGACTACAGACTGAAATGGAGTACCCGACAAACCAATACAGTCCTGGCAAATGTGTACAAGTGTCAGGTGTGCTCCTCCCATCCTACATAGAAATATAGTAGCAGTCAGATGTGCCCTCCAATCCTGTGTAGAAACGTAGAAATAGTCAGGTGTGCCCCCCATCCCACGTAGAAATATAGTAACAGTCAGGTGTGCCCCCCCAATCCTGTGTAGAAATGTAGAAATAGTCAGGCGTGCCCCCCCCCCATCCTATGCAGAAATGTAGTAATAGTCCATGTCAAATGATCGACGGAGACCCTGCAGAGACAGCATGCTACCTGTAGGTGTACAACACAAAGGTCAGCAATGCAGTTCAAACTACCTGGACCTGATCCACACATGCAATATAGATGGCCATACTGGGCATGCCCACACACAGAGTAATGAAGGCAATGTCAGTCAACAGCATACTGAAAGGTCATACAGGGCATGCTCACACATTTAAACACATGAAGGCCATGTCTGCAAACACCAGTAGACCAGACATATCTGGCAGCCGCAGATGTTAGTGCAGAAACTCCTCAACATGCACCACACATGCTTTGCACACACAGTGGATAGGAATACAAGCATATATGTAAGGACAACATACTATAATAAGCCAAAGGAAGACATACATAGATGTGTGAAAGAGGGTGACTGTGACAAGGAGCCATCCAGGGCTCTCCCACCCAGCACACAGCCAAAGGGCCACAACCACACGAGGGTATGATGTCACACACTGGAGCTACTAGCCACCGGTATCTGTCAGCATTGCAGAGTATGTGGTGCACGTGCCAGCTGTGCAACATGACTGTTCAAGGAAGTAGTCATCTAGCAGCTGTATACATGGACCTGTGGAATATGACCCAAGTTGTGCCTGCATGTGGCATGTCAGCCCCAAGATGAATGGGTTATGGCCCATGCACACACACTGCCGTTCCCATAGCCTCACTATGACAAGCCTGCTGAGGTCATCTACTGTGAAATGCACCTTAGGTGAATTGCATCCCAGTAATCGCTGTGGTGCGTTCCATAACTGTGCACTGGTGCACTGTAATAATTTTTTTTTTATTTATTTTATTTTATTTTATTTTTTATTTCACATTTGTTGACCGGGAAAGTCCGACTGGATACATGTCCATTTTCAGCGGAGGCCCGGGGAGAAAAGCTCCACAGTGAATGAATATAATGCATTTAGATAATACATAGGACTCAGTAACAAAACAATACATAGAACTAAAGAACAAACAAAACAAATTAGTTTCCTATACTAGAAAATGGTACAAAGGAGATGTAGTAAAAAAAATAAGTTGATCATAAACAATATCAGGGGTACAAACATATTAATACTACTTCTAGCATGCTGATTCTCCATCTAGTCTAACCACTTCAGTTTAGATGAGAGAGAAAGAAGTAAGAGCGAGGGGGATGCATCTAGGGAAGTATCTATACTTGTGAGAGAGAGGATTAGTCAGGACTTGAGCATTGACAGAGCCAGTATAACTTTAGATGTTGGTTTAACCTTTTTTTGAAAATGCATAGGGAGGAAGTGCAGGAAAGGCTGGGAGGAAGGGAGTTCCATATTTTGCCAATGGCATTGCTAAAAGTGAGTCACCACCTACATTGTTAGCTTTGACTGTTTGAACTAGTAGCTTATTGGAGGAACGCAGACTACTGAGATTATTATAGGGCCTTATTAAGTTATTCAGCTGGGGTTTTGTCAGGTTGGTTCAGGATTTTAAATGCTTCCATGAGTTGGGTCTGCTGTAGCAGGTTAGTGAGTTCTAACCAGCCTAAGTTTCTTAGGTTAACACAGTGGTGTGTTCTATAGGGCATTCCTGTTGCGAATCTAGCAATCTGATTATAACAGCGTGTAAGTTTGTTTATTTCCACTGTTTTAAGATTAGTGAGTATAGGGGAGGCATACAGGAGGGTAGAGAGAAGATGTGAGCGGGCCATTGTCACTTTCGCTATTGGGGTTAGAAAAGATTTGATCCGGTATAGAGACCCAAGCGGTTTTGATGGTCTGATTAATATGGATATCAAATCTAAGTCTGTTATCTATGGAAACTCCTAATAGTTTGGTATAGGAGTCTGGAGAGATGACAGTCCCATTTTGGATTGGATAGAAAAGGATAGAGGTGTGGTCTTTGAGTGGGTTGGAAGAGTAGTAATTTGGTTTTGTTTGGGTTAAGGATCAATTTACGTCCTAATAGCCAGTTCTCTACTGCCCTGAAACATGTTTGGGTTTTGGATAATAGGTTGTCAGGAGTAGTGTCAGCACAGACTAATGTCGAGTCATCTGCATATTGAATGCAGGTTGCTTCAGGGATGGCTTTATACAGGTCATTTATAAAAATAGTAAACAGAAGAGGCCCCAGTATGGATCCTTGGGGTACTCCTATAGTATTGGGTAGGAGGTTGGAAAGTTTAGTATGCCAAAGTACAGCTTGTTTCCTATCAGAGAGATAGCCATGAAACCAATCTAGAACTTGTTTGTCTAGTTGGAGATTTTCTAGTGTATGATGTAGTAGCTGGTGGTTCACCATATCAAAGGCCTTCGATAAGTCAAGAAATAATGCTGAGGATATTTTTTTGTCATTTCGATTTTGATTGATAGTGTCGGTGAAAGAGAGAAGAGCAGTGGTTGTACTATGATGGGGTCTAAAACCATGTTGTGTGTCTGTTAGTAATTTGTTCATGGTAAGATAGTGAAGGAGTTGTTTGTGTATACACTTCTCCATAATTTTGGCCAATGGTGACAGTATTGCTATGGGCCTATAATTTGATAGCTCAGTAGATAGTCCTCCTTTGTGGAGAGGGATAACATGGGATACTTTCCATATTGATGGGATTGTGGATTCTGCTATGGTTCTATTGATTAGTATTGAGATGGGGTACTCTATGACATCTGCTGCTATTTGTAAGTATTCCGCTGGGAGAAGGTCTGCAGAGAGAGTAGTTGGTTTTAGTTTCTTCAGTAAGGAACATATATATGCAGTAGGGACAGGTTGGAATTTAAAGGTCGTTTCTGACTTTAAGTTTTCAGTTTTAATGGAGTTGGTGGTTGGTAGTTGGTTAGCTAAGGATTGTATAGTATCGGTAAAGAAATTGTTAAAGGAATTTGCTACGTCTTCAGGTGTTTTGTCACTTAGTGTCTTTGGGGTAGGGGTAGAGGATTTCCTGGGTGGAGAAGATTATTTAATCCAGTCCAGAATTTTGAGGGTTGTTTTGGTGTTTATTTTGGAGTTGGCAATAGTAATTTTTCTTATCAGATAATGTTGCTTTTTGGTCTCATTTCTTAGTTGTTGAAATTTTATGCGGTCTGGGGTTGATTTGGTTGAACGCCAGGTGTTCCAGGTTTTGTTTCTACTTTTGATTAGTGATATGGTATTTTTTGTTAACCAGGGTGCAATATTTGTTTTTATTCTAATTGATCTTATTGGGGCATGGGACTCAAGTATAGCTAGGAATGTCCTATTAAAAAGATATACTGCCTCCTCTAGTGGGAGATGCTTAAGGGGTGCCCAGTTAAAGGATTTAAGTTCCATCAGGAATTTAGTGAGGTCTAAATGCTTCTTATTTCTGACTGGCCTATACCTAGGCTGGGTGGAGTTTATTCCCTTCTTTTTCATAATATAGGTGATGAGATGGTCGCTTAGATTGTTTGGAAGGGTTCCGGCCATATATGTTTGGGGATGACTGTTGATGAGGATCCAGTCTAGGATACTCTCTTTTTGATTAATATTACCTATTCTGGTGGGGGAAGATACTAACTGACAGAATCCTTGTAAGTTGATGTGGGTAGGGTTGTCTTCTGAGGAGCATTGCTTCCAGTCTATATTGACATCACCTAGGATAATGGTTTCTTGAGGATAGTTATTTGATAGCCAGCTGAGGATATGTTCAAGGGTGTCAGAGTTATTCCCGGGGGGAATGTAGATCACAATTAGATTGATACTTTTGTCTTTATTTATTTGTAGTTTTAGTGCAAGTATTTCAGCATTAGCGATCTGGGGTGGTTGAGGAGAGTTAATAGTGACATTCAGTGTGCTCTTATAGAGCACCGCAATGCCGCCTCCTTTTTTTGTCAGACGATCAGCTCTATATATATTATAGCTTGGTTAGATAGGAATTCTAACCCAAGCCTTGGCAACTGTGTGCATGTGTATGTATATGTGTGTCTGTCTGAGTAGAGAGCAATTCATTTTAGGGTGGTCACACTTCCTACAATTGAAATGCTCTTCTTTAGTAGGGCTGTTGATGTCATCCACCTAGAAATGCATCCCTGGAAAGATTGTATCCCAGTAAGTTCCGTGGTGCGTCCCATAACTGCGTACTGCTGTAGTATGATAAAATAGTTAAGTAGGAGTTCAATTCCCAGACATAACAGCTGTGTGTGTCTATGTAGAGAGCAATGCTTTTTCGGGTAGTCACACCCCCTACAATTTAAATGCTCTACTTTGGCAAAGCTGCTAATGTCATTCACCAAGAAATACACCTCCTAGAAGTATGTAAGCCAATAATCTCTATAGCGCGTCCTGTAACTGTGTACTATTGTAGTGTGATAAATTAGGCAGGTAGCTATTCTACTCCCAGCCATGGCAAGTGTGTGTGTCTGCCTGACCTTGTCGGTGTAGAGAGCAAGGCTTTTAGGGTAGTCACACACCATACAGTTTGTATGCTCTACTTTGCCAAAGCGTCTGATGTCATCCACCTAGAAATACACCTCTGGGAAGGATATAGGCCAGTAATCTCTGTAGCGTGTCCTGTAACTGCATACTGCTGTAGTGCAATACATTAGGTAGGTAGCTGTTTTATTCCCAGACATGGTAAGTGTTGTGTGCCTGTCTGTGTAGAGTGCAAAGCTTTTTAGGGTGGTCACACTCCCTACATTTGAAATTATCCACTTTGGTTAGGCTGCTGATGTCATCCACCTAGAAATACATCCCTGGAAAGATTGCATCAAAGTAATCTCTATAGCGTGTCCTGTAACTGCATACTCCTGTAGTGTAGCTAAAATAGCTAGGTAGGATTTCATTTCCCAGACATGGCAACTGTGTGAGTCTGTCTGTGTTGAGAGCATTGCTTTTTAGGGTAGTCATACTCCGTACAATTCAAATGCCCATCTTTGGCATGGCTGCTGATGTTATCCACCTAGAAATAGATGTCTGGGAAGCTGTAGCCCAGTAATCTCCATAGCACATCCTGTAGCTTCATACTGCTGTCGTGTGATACACATCTCTGTTAGGGGTTCTATACCCACGTGTGTTGGTTGTGTACATTTTGTGTGTGTTCCACTGTCTGTGTGGGGAGCAATGCATTTTAGGCTAGTCACACTCAGTACATATCGAATTGCCAATGTTGGCAGTCCTGCTGATGTCATCCAATGTAAAATACACCTCGTAGTGCTGTAGTGTACTAAACTAGGTAGGTAGGGGTTGAACTCCCAGACATGGTATGTGTGTGTGTGTGTGTGTGTGTGTGTGTGTGTGTGTGTGTGTGTGTGTGTGTGTGTGTGTGTGTGGAGGTGGATGTGAGTCTGTGACACCTGGGCCCAATGTGGGATGGGTTTTGCAAATGTCTTTTATGGTGGCCCTATATCACAATGCCCACTGTACAGGGATACAGGGATGTGAAATAGCTGAGAGGCTGGGGTGCAATTCCATACACATGACATCACAGCCAGGCAATCACAGTTAGCAACCCCAGCATTACCCAGAGCACACTTTCAACCCATGTCACATACACACACACTCACACACACACACAAACACACACACACACACACACACACACACACACACACACACACACACACACACACACACACACACACACACACACACATACTGAAGCAACAGCCAATATGTGTGTAGTACACTGCATATTGGTGACTGATAGTAACTATGGAGTGATTACAGTGGCCTACAGAGGGCATGGCACCCTGTCCATCTGTTCAATAGGCACATACATGCAGACAGTGCACCTTCCCCATGTTTCCCACTGGACACCTGCAACACCTGTGGTGCCATCACATGTGACCCACAAAGGATACACCATGCCTGAAAATATGTCCTGTATAGACAGATGCCACCGATGCCAGGGAATGCTGATAGCATGCTATCAATGTAGGTGCAGGGTTAACCTGCTGTCCATTACCATTTCCTGCCACAGGTGGCCATGAGTGGCACATCTGATGATAATCTGTGTACACAACATGGGCCCGATACCCCAGGTAATTCAACATGTCACTGTACATGCATGTGGGATGTGTGCACATCCCAGACACCATCCATGTCATGGACTAGGGAACACATACATGGCAGGCGATGCACAGCATTGGCCACACACAATAGCCACCCAGGTGACTGGATGGTGGATACAATACCCACCTATGTGGGCAAATACAGAAACCACAGGCCTGAGCCACAATGCAGACTACAGTCATGTGGCCTGATGCCAAGGTATACCCATCACCTAGCCTTGTATTGCCATCTGTCACAGTCAATCACCACATACCCGTGCAGAAATGCACCCATGCATGTCAGTTCTGGCACCCTGTGTATTTGTGTGTGTGTTGTATTATGAGTATGATCACATCCACATTCACTACAATCCCCAGTGGCATACTGATGCATGCTTTCAGATGTCAGACACCTCTCCATACCCTTTGCCCATACAACCTCCATATGACCCGTGTGGTGCATGTGATACCTGCACAGTGATGTGTTGTGGCAATCCCAGTACTGAGGAGTTTTAATCCTGGCCCTGCCAAGTGTGTCAATGTGTGTGTGTCCCTGTGAGAGTGTGGCTGTGTTGACGGTGGCACCTGTTCATACAGACAGGCATGTGTACATCACCTACCGTATAGCTACCATATCCCTGCTGAAGATGTCACTAATCGTTACATATATGTTCTGAGGGCTCCACAACAGGTGACCCATGTGGTGCATCCAATAACTGCACAGAACTGTGATAGCACTACATAGTTATCAGGGGGTTGATACCCTGTGCTGGTAGGTGTGTGACACAAACATGCTTAGGTTTTACTCTCCCACCCCTCCCTGACTTACTTTGCCTCTGTCTGTCTCTCTCGCTCCCTCTCTGGTGGATGTGGAGAACTACACCTGCTTTGCTTAGGCAGCAGCTTGGGTTTTGTAAGTGATGCTCATGATCAGCTGATGACCTCTGCACAAATTGCAGCCCTTCTCTAGCTGACTGCATGTGGAACAGCTGTGGTAACATTCCCATAGCCAATTGCATGGAAATACACTCAAATATTTAGAAACATCATTCCTTTTCATTCACTGTGAGCAGGAACTAGATCTGTTGTTTGGCAAACAGCATCTCAGATAGATTGGGGATTTACCTCTAACAACATGCACTGTGTAAAGAGGACAACAAACAGGAGGGGGGGTGTGCCTGACCTGACAACAGACTGTAAGTACTGCTATGCTGCATGTGGAGTAATGTTGGTTTAACAGTGTGTGTGTGGATATGACTGTCCTACATGTCTCAATACCTGCCATGTCATTTCCATGCATATGAGGAATCCCCATCTGCAGGGTCATCTGCAGACTGGGCAGTGTTGTGCCTTTGGTTTCATGTGTTACCCACGGAGCATCTATCTGTGGAATGTAGAAGGTAGTGTGAGGATTGCAGTCTGTAGATGGTGAAGGCCGTGACAGTTACTGACTTCATATCCTGTTACAACAGTAAATGTATGAAGTTATCACAGCAACATGTCAATATTGGCCCTGTGTATGTGCTTCCAGCCCCAACTCTGTCAACCTTTGCACATATGTCGTGCATGCAGAGGTGCATATGTGTAGTACACCATAATTAGTGTCATCATATCTAATAACAAGCCAGTGAGATATCAGACTGCTACACATGTTATGTACAGTGGGGGGATTATATTTGATGACATAACCTGGATATACTGTGTTTTTTTGTACAGTACTGAGGTCTGTGTACTCATGGTGAATGTCAACAGTATGTGTATTGTTAATATGTACCTTGGCCTGTGTACAGACTGTGGTAGTTGTCATCGTCCTAGGTCCCATCCTATTTGATGGTACATGCTGCTCCACTGCATGGTACCATATTGGCTTACATGTTTGTATGGCCATACACACACATGTCCCATACCACAGTCAGCCATCAGACCAAACTGTGTAGCGGCCCAGTATATGTAGGGATAGTGTGTGAGTGGCACATGTCAGGATGGTGTTGAACAGATAGTCCATATACTGTAATATTATGCTAGCTTGCCATATGTTACTGTGGCTCTGTTCTCATTGGTTGTGGTTATGCACTTTCACACAGGTGTATCTTACCCTGTGCTGTGACATGCCTGTACAGCCTGCTATATATTCCAGGAGTGGAAAAAATGACAGTGCAGAATCCTCAAAATACGGAAACATTCCTACAATGGAGCCAGGCCAGGCCCAGTGGGAGGATGGCCCCCCTGTTGTAGAAGGAAGTAACAGTCCACAAAAATTGATTGGCCAAAGAAGAGCCATAAAGACAACAGAGTGGACTATTGAGGATAAGTAAGAAATTATGTATTGTTACTATTACGCAAAAAGCCTAGAATTTCCAGATACAAGATATACAAAATGATTAAGAGAGAAATTGGAGGAAACACAAATATTTCCATAGGAAAAACTGTTACAAGCTTCAAATAAAATTTTGCTTTCATTAATACAACAGATTTTTGAAAAACGGTATATAAATCAATAAACTTTGATCTCTTTGGAAAAAGAAGCCTCTGAGGAAGTGAGAAAATATAAAGAACAAAACCTAGATATATTTGAAAAATATAAAAAAGAAATATGGACATGGGAAAGAAAGATAGATCTGATATGGTGCAAAATTTATGTAAAGGAGAAAGCCAAGTTAACTAATATGGAGAAGGCAGTCTCAAAGATATTCGAAGAAAAATACAGGCAAAGGCATCCAGATATGGAAAATTTCACAGCAAAAAGACTAAACGCACAAAGATTTAATGTAGAAAAGACGATTAGTAAAGTAGAAGTTAAAGAAACAGAAGTTGTAATTATGGAGTGCCTGCAAAGTGAAGGATTTAATGTAGAAGGTGTAACACAGACTACATCACAGCATGATGGAGTGAATCCTCAGAATAAGGAAAAGCTAGAAGATCAGGAAACGTGAAGAAGAAATATGGACATGGGAAAGGAAAAGAGATTTAATATGGTGTAATATTTATACAAATGAGAAAGCTACACTAACCAATACAAAAAGAGCAGCACCAAAGATATCTGAAGAAAAATATGGACAAAGGAATCCGGATATGGAAAACTTTACAATACAAAAAATAAGACCAAGAGGAAAAGTAGAAAAAAAGATTAGTAATGGAGAAATCAAAGAAATAGAAACTGAGGTTATGGAGCACCTGCAAAGAGAAGGATTCAGTGTAGAAAATCAAATACAGAAAGCACCACAACAGGATAGAGCAATGGATATCCAAATTAAGGGGAAACCAGTGGAACAGGAAGTAACTGGTCAGGTGCCATGTCAAGATATTTTGGAGCCTTCCACAGGAAACCAATATAAACATTCACTTGAAGCTAGACAGCAAAGGAAGGAACAGGAAACTGTGGAAACACAGTCAATGTTAAGGAGCTATAGGCCAGTGAGTTCCCATATGACAGAGCAACGGATGACACAGGATGAAATTGAAGAAAATGTGTCACAGGAAGATGCTACAGAACTTTCTATAGAATGCCCACAAGAAATAGAAAACAAGGGATGTGCCCCAGTATGGAAGAAAAGGAGTTAAGAGAAGAGTTGCTTGATTTAATAGACAATAGATATATCAAGATCAATGAGAGAAATAGACTGCAGAAGGTTAATAAAACCCCAAAAGTCAGAAGCTTGATAAAACCAATGAACACAGTAATTAGGACTGTGCATAGAGACCCATGCGATATAACAGAAGTAAACAGGATATGTTACTGTGCTGCTAAATTAATAACTGATAAAGTTCTACCACAGGAACATAGGGTAGCGAGGGAAAAGGGGGCGAAAGCAAATACCATCATAGAAATATCGAATAGACAAAACTATAAAGCAGCTAAGACAAGAAGTGTCATTGTTAGAAGATTATAGAAGAGGGAACAGATCAACAAAAATATTAAGAAAGATAGATGTGATAAAAGCAATGAGCAGTATTAGAACAGACCAGGATTTATTATGCACTATTGGAGATAAACTAAAAATTTCAAAACAGGCGGAAAGACTTAGAAGATACAAAGAAAAATATAAGGGAAAAGCACAAAATAAACAATTTACTGATGACCCAAAAAAGGTTTATAGAGAATTTGGAAATAAGGTAAAAGGAATTGATAGGCCGCCAAAAAAAGAGGAAGTAGATACATTTTGGAGAACTATCTATGAAGACCCTGTGGAACATAACAAAGATGCTAAATGGATAGAAGAAGTAAAAGAAAGAATAAGAAGTTTAAAGGTACAGGATATGACATGGGGTGAAATAACAGTCAGAGAGATTGAATTAAAGTTGAGAAAAGCCTCTAACTGGAAAACCCCAGGCCCAGATGCAGTACCTAACGTTTGGCTTAAAGTATTAATTTCTTTGCAAGAGGATTTAGCCATGAGTAAGAACTATTTATATGCACACCCCGAACAGACACTGTGTTGGTTAACAACAGGAAAAACAATGCTCTTACTTAAGAGTGAACCTGCAAACTACCCTAAAAATTATAGACCAATAACTTGTTTTCTGACGACGAACAAAATATACACGGGAACTGATGCCGACAAAGTTTATAGTCATTTAGAAGAAAACTCAATTATGGCAGTAGAACAAAAAGACAATAAAAGAAAGTCACATGGAACACAGGACCATGTGTTGTTAAACAAAGTTATAGTGGAGAATTGTAAGAAGGGGAAGAGCCTAAGTATGGCATAGATTGACTACAAAAAAAATTTGATAGTATCCCACATTCATGGATAAAAGGGTGCTTAAAAATGTATAAGATACACCCTACACTGATCGATTACATTACAGTAACCATGACACAGTGGCAGACCACTTTGCAATTAAGCCATGATAAAGGGCGGATTATTATCCCAGGGATAAAAGTTCAAAAGGGGATATTCCAGGGTGACTTTCTGTTACCCTTGCTATTCTGCCTTACCATTAACCCATTAAGCTGTTTACTTAGCTTAGGTCATGGTTATAATTTGGCTTCTAGAAAACAACAAAGTATAATGACTTCTCATCTTCTCTTTGTCGATGATTTAAAACTGTATAGCTCATCAGATGAGGAACTGAAAGCACAGCTGCAGGTTGTCAAAACTTTTACAGATGACATTGGAATGTCATTTGGTCTTGATAAATGTGCAAAAACAACCTTTAAAAAAGGAAAATTGCAACACCAGGAAAACATCAATTTGGGACAAGAATGTGATATAAAAGAACTTGAGCAAGAGGGGGTGTATAAATACTTGGGAAATGATGAAGGATCAGCAATAAAACATGAAAAAATGTGAATAAAGCTTAGTAAGGAGTACTTTAGAAGACTTAAATTAATCCTGAAACAGCATTGACACCTAGGAACAAGATCCAAGCTATAATCAATTTGCTCTTCCTGTCCTAACTTACAGTTTTGGAGTGACTGACTGGCCCCAAAAAGTGTTGGATAGATTGGGTATTAAAACAAGAATGATGCTTCATGCTCACCAAATGATTTATAAAATCAGTGTATACCAAGATTATATATTCCCCATTCTGAAGGAGGTATGGGTCTCCTTGAAATTTATTACATATATAGATCTGCAATCATGGGACTCCACACATATCTACTGACCTCAGAAGATCCAAATGTAGTGAAAGTTTTGAAACATGAGGAAAATAAATCTAAGAGGACATCTCTGCTTAATTTAGCAGAAGCATATCGACGTCAAGCAGAAATGGAAATCAAACCAGAAGTGGATAAAAACTAGGCAGCAACTGAATGTGCTAAAAAACAAAAGAAAAAATATAAGGTGAAGGACCAGGTGAGAAGGCAAGAAATGTGGAAAGAATATAAATACAGTGGCAAGTATAGAAAACTTCTTGAAGAGCCTCATATTGATCAAGAATGAATGCAGGAATGGTTAAGGAGAGGTGAATTTACATCAAATAATGAAAGGTTAATATTGGCAGACCAAGACAGTGGGCTACGTACACGCTGGTTTGCTAGGTCCATTAAATATGTGGGAGAAACAGACATATGTAGGTTTTGTGGAACCGAACTGGAAAGAGTCACACACCTTATTGCTGGTTGTGATTCTCTAATGGCAGAGGGACTGTATACTGAAAGGCATAATAATGTGGTGAGATTGTTACACTGGCGATTGTGCAAACACTGTGGTATCAAAGTGGCTGAAAAACACTGGAAACATGAGCTACAGAGAATCATAGAAAATGATGAAGTTTACATCACATGGGATCACCCAATACCAACAGTCCAAAAGACAGATGCCAAAATATCGGATATAGTTATCCAAGAAAAGAAGACAAAAGTAGCATTGATCATTGAAATCGCCACACCTAGTGACTACAGTGTCTTGTGTACAGAGAGACACAAAGTCATAAAATACCTCGATCTGCAGGCAGAAATGAGAGCCATGTGGAGGAAAGATACCCAGACAGTTCCAATAGTAGTTGGAGCAACAGGTCTTATAAAAAAGAATTTACAATCATATTTAGATATGTTACCAATTCATGTAACACCGTACGAATTGCAAAAGGAGTCATTACTGGACACATTGTGGGTGCTGCGAAGAGCACTTTTGGCTAATATTAAAGAGTGAAGCAATACTAATTTCATGAACTTTAATCGTACTTTGACTTAGAAATGGGGTCCATTCCTGTCATGGTATTAGAAACCCAAAAGACTTGGAGAAATTAAAAATGTGAGATGTAGGCCAGTGTTGAGCCAGTCTGCCTGTAGCCTGCACAGTGCATTTTTACATACCTATCAGCTTAGTGTACTTACCCAGTGAGATGTCATGTGCAGATACTTTCCAGATGTACTGCTGCCGGACCTCCCTTAACAGTCATGTATATCAGACAGAACAGTGGGATGCTGTACATATGTATGTTAATATCTAGAGGGTAGTATGCGGCCATGGCACCCCTGTACCAGTGGGTATTACGTGTCAGGCCAGACAGGTGTGTGTGAATGCATAACCTATGGTGGCATATGTATACCAGTTGTTATGTGTTATACCCATCTACATGGCTGTTAACATCCATGTTGTCAGTCATGGTACACATGTTTTGCACTAAGGGGTTCTGTGTATACTTCTGGACTGTACAGAGTGTGTCAGAATGTCTACACATATTGGCCAATATTTTTGCTGCAGTTGACAGGGGCAGTATGTGCTAGCAGTGGTACTTTACTATGATGACCTTAGGATGTCTGTCTGTA
Source organism: Protopterus annectens (assembly GCF_019279795.1). Classification (NCBI taxonomy): domain Eukaryota; kingdom Metazoa; phylum Chordata; order Ceratodontiformes; family Protopteridae; genus Protopterus; species Protopterus annectens. Next base: position 99,814,214 of record NC_056735.1, read on the forward strand.
GCCAATGGCACACATGTGAAAAGCAGATGTGACGCCCCCACACAGACCATGTCTGTGAAGACAATCCCAATTACAGTAGCAATAGTATATAGAACTGTAATAGTACACAAATAAAGGTTTTCCATTCATGCAAACCTGTGTGTGGTGTTTTTTCCTATGACCTCTCTGTGGCTATATGTTGCAGGAAATGATTGTCATTTGTATGGGTGGCCCATACAGTGTCCAGTTGTTCAGGTGTGAACTGTAGGCATAGTGGCTGTTCCATATTTTGTGCACCTCCTACATATGTATCTTACTGTACATATCCCTGCATGTGAATGTGTAGTCACATGTATATCTATATATATGTAAATATAAATATATATATGTATATATGTATATCTGTATCTGCATATATGTGTCTGTGTATATGTATCCTGGGGATGTTGATAGCTTCCACATTTTACATTTCCCATGGGAGCCAGACTGTACTGCATGATATGTTACCAATACCAGCTTGACATCATACAGGTGGGATGTAGTACTGTTAATGTCTTGTGCCCATATGGTGTCAGGTCCTGGTTATGGGATCTGCAACACTTGGTAGTGTATTGCAGGGTGGACATGTTTGGCTGGGGGGGGGTTGCCAATTACTACAAGACGTATATTGTTTAGGTCCTCCCAACCCCATCAATGGTGCATGTGGACATAACGTTTTTCTGTTAATCTACCATTGCTATCTACGGATGTATGCCCATATATACCTATATAGGTATATATTTACTTACATATTTCTAACTATGTCTGTATATGCCTACGGAGATATATATATATCTGCGTACATATATGCAATCTGCTGTGTATATGTGGACATATAGGTGTTGTCATATATATGTGTAGATGTCAGCATTTGCGTGTATATATGTTTATATATATATATTTCAGACTATATATATATATATATATATATATATATATATATATATATATATATATATATATATATATATATAGATATAGATATAGATATATATATAGATATATAGTATCTGTTTAGATATGGATATAATTACAGACACACATACATCTAGATGTTGGTATACATTCTCTGTACTGTTGCATGACTGGGCTGGATGTTATGCTACTGACATCAAATTTGTATATTCCAGGCATGGCTTAGTGACAAATCACTTTGTCTATGGTGTGTATGTTCTTGGGTTCAAGCCTTGCAGAGACTGTTTATTTTGTTGCTGGGCAGAACACACGTTGTTGGATACAGACTGATTAAGGCACTTTAAAGCAGTGCATCTTCATTAGACAATAATTTAGTTATCAGGAGGGGGACCTCTAGTGCCGTGTGTATACCAAGGTGGTGTGTTTCCCCGTATACCCAGATTAGATGTTCATATTAGGTTTCATGTGCATACTGGGCAACCTTGTATGCCATGTATGCTTTTTAATACCTACAAATAAAACCGTTAGTGTAAACAAAGTCACACGTGAAGTCTATTGTATTACCAGGGAAATATTCGTCCCATGTGGGATGACCCAAAAATTATGTGATCTTCTTTCCGGTATCACCATGTCTCCAAAGGCACCCATGGCTGTGTTCATATGTGCATGGACTACAGCGTGTGGCAGAGCTAGGATATTTGGGTCAGGACAACGTATAAGATGAGTCCCGAGGGGAGGATGAGTGGAGGGTGGGCAAAGTGTACTGGTGTGGTAGCTACGGGCCAGTAACCATGGAAGGGATGGTGGCTGCATGTGTACAGCGGGGGGGGGGGCAGAACTGTGGGTAATGAATGTATGGGTCGAGGGGGGCTCTGTTGGATGGGCTTGTACGGCTCAGCCAGCCTAGTGGGTGGGGGAGAGGGGAATGAAATATAGAACAAGTAAAATATACGAGGAACATAATTTAAATTCGTATTCATATATGGAGATATATATGTACATATATATATATATATATATATATATATATATATATATATATATATATACACATATAAACACTCACACATATACATATACACAACAATGACTTCAACAAGTGACTAAGCTTATGATGTCATTCAAAGGGGATCCAGTATCTGTCTGCCTGGGACGACATGATTGACAAACCATGATGCTTTGCCAGAGATGGTCTGCACCTGTTGCACCTGTTGCTCCTTGGATTCAAGTTACTGGTTACAGCTCTTGGGACCCCCATAGTGCCTTATCTAGGCAAGGTTCAAAGGACAAAACCACCACAGTAACAGGTACAAGCATGCAAAACTGAAGATACTGCTACTCACTGCTAGACATCTAAACCTAATAAGGCACTATCTTGAGGCACACCTTCAAATGGGGAACATTGCTAGCAGTGCAGTAACTGGGACCTGGTTCAACGCTCCAGAGAGCACACCTGTAATACCAGGCTACAATTCTTATCACACATTTTAGGCACCAATCCAAGACCACAACACTACAAGTGGAGGAGTGTCCATATTCACCAAGGTTATTCACACCTCCAGCCTAGTTCCCAACGCAATGCATCTGAGAATCTCCAGGTACAACTAACACTAGGTAAGATTGCAATCCAAATTGTAGTTTGCTACAGATCCCCCACCATGCCCCAAGATTCTCACTACACCTTTATAAACATACTGGACAATATTAAGATACAACCAAACACCATAATACTGGGTGATTTCAACTACCCTGCCATTAACTGGGAAAACTACTTGGGTACCAACACCTTTTACCAATGGTTCCTGGAATTCATACATTCCAACCCCCTGGATCAACTAATCCATTGTCCAACTCAGGGGCTCCAATATCCTAGACCTGGTCATTACTAACATGGGAGACAGCTGCTCCACACCAGTGGTCACCCCCTCTTTGGTCAGTTCTGACCATAAGGTAATCACCATTGACATCCACATCCCACCCCCACCCGCCAGTAAGGAAACCTCCATAAGAATCCTCTCCAAAGCCAATGACATGCTACTCAAGTCAGACATGACAAACTTCATGACACCCATGGAGATGGGAGCTGACAGTGCAACTGATGAATCCTACACTAAGGCACTGTATGAGCACATCCACTCGTGCATGAATTGTGCCATCCCAAATAGAACCAAGACGCTAGCCTCCAAAAAAGGAAGCCAATCTGGTGCTCCACTGCCATAGACAAACTATACAACAGAAGGAAGAAACTGTTGAAGAAAAGAGGATAATCCCAAAATGCAAACAGCTCCCTTACCACCCTCAGTAAGAACCTGAGATCCCTCAGAATCCCCCAAAGCTTGCTATGTAAATATAATTGCCAAAGATTCCAAGGACAACCAAAATGCATTCTATGGTTATGTCCAGCTTTGAGCTACTACAGAATGGCATTAAATATACTGATTCCAAAGTGTTTGCCAATATCTGGGCAGATCGCTTTATTGCCACATTCATCCTCCTCTCACCCCCTAAGGGGTCCATCTCACTACCATAAGATTGCCAATTCCAGTAATCACAGCCACACAGGTAGAAACCACACTCTCCACAGCTAGGAATACAGCATCCATGGGACCAGATGACATCCCGGGCTGTGTACTACATAAACTACAAAATACACTTGCACTTCACCTAAGTGTCATGTTTAATCATAGTCCCACCTCAGGCTTCAATCCCACTGAGTGGTGCACCACTACAGTTATCACACTCCACAAGGGGGGATTCACCTTGGATCCCAGGAACTACCGTCCCGTCAGTCTGACGAGCCTGATCTGCAAGGGCATGGAATGCATTATCATGGAACTTATAAACTAAGACATTGGCAACCAGCAAACACTGGACTCCACCCAGGTTGGGCTCATGAAGGGCCGATCTTGTATCCTGAACCTGATTGACTACATAAAAATAAAACCATTGGTGTAAACAAAGTCACCCGTGAAGTCTATTGTTATTATCAAGAATAAAGTCTTCCATGCAGGATGACCCAAAAATGTAGGTGTTATTCTTTGCGGTAACCTCATGTCTGCAAAAGTTAAGCATGGCTGTGTTCATATGTGCATGGACTACAGCATGTGGAAGACCGAAGATACTTGGGTCGGGACAACATACAAGATGTGTCCCGAGGGGAGGAGGACTGAAGGGTGAGCAAAGTGTGGTGGTGTTGTTGCTACAGGCCAGTAACCAGAGAAGGGATGGTGGCTGCATGTGAACGGTGGGGCAGTGGAACTGTGGGTAAAGTAAATATGGGTCGAGGAGAGGCTAGGTTGGATGGGTCTGTACTGGTCAGCCCACCTAGTGGGTGGGGGAGAGGGGAATGAGTTATAAAAAATTGAAACATAAAAGAAGAAGAATTTAAATCCCTATTTAAATAAAACACTTAAAATAAAATAAACTTGGTAGTGTATTGCAGTTGGACATGTTTGGCTGTAGGGGGGTATGCCAATTTGTACGAGACAAATATTTTTTGGGGCCACATTTTGTCTAGATTCAAGGTGCATTTCTAGCTTTGGTACAATTAATGCTGACTACGGTTTAAACTTTCAAGCATCTATTGTTTTCTTTATCAATAGCTTCTAGCAGCTGCATGTTTTCTCATGGCATAAGCAGAAATGAATATCCCTTTGTTAAGTTTCATGACATTAGCAGAAATTAAATGTCTCTTGTTATTTTCATGACATTAGCAGAAATGAAATGCCTCTTATTATTTTCATGACATTAGCAGAAATGAAATGCTTTTTGTTAAGCTTCTAATAGCTGTGCAGATTCATGCAGTGTGAACAGAATAAATGTATTAACCCTTTTAAACCTTGAATGCACTAAGCATGCATATTACTATTACATATTTTTCTAACATTTCCCCCCTTTTAATACTTTTATTCTACTTTCAAGATAAGCATAAACATTTGTTTTTCTTCCCCTAACCTCTTCCTACTCAGGATTTGAAGTTAAGAGAGTCATTCAGTTTAAACTTATGAAAGCATTTTCAGTTTTTCAGCAATTCTTCAAGTTCAGCACCTTGGTATAAGGTTTCTGAAACTCACATGTCTATAAAGTCTCTAATCAGTCTTTTCATGCAGGGGATGCAGCAGCACACACATACCACCAGTAAGATCATTCCTACACAGATGGCAATCAGGATGTTCAACAGGATACTGCCCCACCCCCCAAACAATTTCTGGAAAAAGTCTGTCAATGGATTTGGTCCTGGTTTGGTCATGGCTAACAGCTGCTGAATTACCTCAAGATGGTTGTCTATCTCATGTTTGTGGTCAGGAATATACGAACAGCACTCCTCCTGGATTAAAGCACATGTACCTCCTCTCACCGCTAGGGTGAAGTCAAGAGCCATGCGGTTTTGAAGCACTACTGTTCTCATGGCAGTCAGTTCATCAGTCACCAATTCTAGGGCAGAAAAGGTTGCGTTGCTCATTATTTTGAGAAGTTTAGACAATTTTCTCAGTTCCCAGATTGATTTAGTTGCTCCATATGCTGGCAGTACACCTGCCAACGAGATAACAGTATCACTCAAGTCCATATGTGACAGTCCATTTTTTCCCAAGCCCACAGCATGGTGGTTTTTCCAGTCCGCATTGATTTGTCCCACTGGATTGACAGGCTTCTTGATTTCTCATTGAACATTCCAAATTCTCCCTTGAGGTAAAACTGCTGTGTGTCGTATGACCAGAACCAGGCACCCCAAATAACAATGGCAGGACCAATTCTCAGGTAACCACTTATATGCTTTCCTACCACATACAAAGTAACAATCTTCTACTTTGGTAGTAACTTTACTATGTCCTGACTCTGGATGAAACTTTTAACAAGTAACAATCTTCTACTTTGGTAGTAACTTTACTATATCCTGACTCTGGATGAAACTTTTTTTGTCTATTATAGACAGTTGTCTATAAAGGTCAGCATTATGTTTTATTTCACCAGTTGTCCTATGCATCAGTTCAACAAATGAATCATAGCTCATGTTGCAATAGTATCCTATGTTATCAGGTTTAGTGTAGCATCTATAGGGAACAGTCACATTACAATTGCTCCAACCCACCTGAACTGTATCATTTTTGTAAAAACACACAGTCCCGTCTGTTGAATAGACAAGTACAATGCTACTTTATCTTGTGATGTGACATCTGATGTATCATAGATTAAGTTTTCCCAGGTCTTGTTGGCTCCTAGGGGAGCTGAAGTTAACAGTAACCCCCCATATGCTGTTGGCAAAGCTGTGCAAATCCAGCAATTCGAAACATTGAAAGTCTCAGCATACACATATTTGATTGCCTGGTAAGTGTTGAAGTTTGGGTGCCACTCTGCGTGCCACTCTGCACACTTGTTCAGTCCAGTTTGTGTGGCCGTGAAAAGGAATGGCCACAACAAAAAGATTATTGTCACTAGTACAGTCCACAGGATGGTTATGCAATACTTCTGAGGAAACAGTTGTTCTGTATTTCTGTTTTCTCCGACTCTTCCGAATAGGTGCATTTGGATCTTACTAGTTTCTGTCATCTTTATTTCAGACATGTGTTCTTACTCTCTGCCCTAATAGGACCTTCAGCACCGATGGTTTCTTCACTGGGGTTGAGACAGATCAGTCCTATTGATCTGACCCCCCTTTGTAGCCAGACTTTGTGCTGAGGGCCCCAATGGAGAGGTAAGATTTTTGTCCAGTTCAAAGTTCTTAACTAGTTTGCAGTGCGCCAGGTGGATCCATGAAGCTCGCTCTGCTATGCTTTGCAGTGGGTGTTGAAAGAAGCACCTGGTAGGGACCTTCCCACCTTGGTGATGACCAATTCTTCCTCTTGATATTTCTGATCAACACCCACTGTCCTGGCATCACTGCCACTTCTGATGTCTCGGTTTGTTTTCTATCTGAAACAGAATTTGACTGCAACAGATGTTTATAATTCATTAACCTTCTCATATATTCAGCTAGTGTGAAATCAGCTTCCTGGTCTGATGACTTGAGAAGTTTCCACTGGGGTGTATAATAAGCCCTTCCAAATAATTTTTCAAAAGGAGTCAATCCTTTTGCTGTAGGAACAGTTCTCATGCTCAACAGTGCCAGGGGTAATCAGTATAACCATTTTTTTCCTGTCTCAGCTATTAATTTTCTCAATTTGTTTTTTAATATACCATTATGCCTTTCAACTAGCCCTGCAGATTGTGGATGGTATGCACAATAATTTTTTAAAGAAATACCAAAATGCCTACTCAACTGCTGTATGGTTTGATTTACAAAGTGTGTACCATTGTCACTGTAGATCCTTTCCAGAATACCAAATCTAGGAATGATTTCTTTGACAAGTACTTTTGCCACTTTAGCTGCATCTGGATTTTTGGTTGGAATGGCTTCAACCCACCTGGAAAACATATCTACAATGGCAAGACAGTACTTCATATTTTCACATTTGTTCAATTCTATGAAATCCATATAGATAGTGTGAAACAGATATGGTGGTGTAGGGAAACTCCCTTGCTTGGGGTTTATCGTCCCCTGCGTATGATGTTTGTTACAAATCTGACACGTCAAACAAAATTTTTTAGAGTAGTTTGTAAATTCATACGTTGTGAACACCTGGTTCACCAGCTGTACCATCCCCCTGTTGAGACATGGCACTGCCCATGGCTCAACAAAGCTGCATATCGAAACAAATTAGAGGGTAGTATTGGTTTCCCTTCTCTAGAGATGTACAGCCCCTTGTCGAGAATTGCTCCTTGTTTTATCCATCATTGTTTTTCAGCTTGTGTAGTGAGTGTCTGCATTGTTTTTAACATTTTTAAGTCTAAAATCTTAGAGGGCTGTAATTCCTCATTTAAAAGAAATACTTCTGTGGCTGCTTGTTTTGCAGATGTATCAGCTCTTGCATTACCTTTTGAAATCCTATCTTGTTGCTTGGTGTGAGCTGTGCATTTACAAATGGTTACTTTCTGAGGTAACTGAATAGATTCTAAAAGATCTAAAATAAACTGTGCATGATTTATAGGTTTGCCAGTAGATGTTATCATTCCCCGGTTTTTCCACTGTTGCGCAAAAACATGTACAGTTGAAAAAGCGTACTGGCTATCAGTAAAAATGTTTACACATTTACCCTTTGCTAAGGTACATGCCCGTGTCAGGGCGATCAATTCTGCTGCCTGTGCAGAAAAGTTGTGTGGTAAAGGTTTTGCTTCTATAATTTCAGTATCAAAAACTACTGCATATCCTACTAGGTTCTGTCCTGTAGGATCCCTTTTGCACGAGCCATCCACGTAGTATGTCACCTCGGCATCATCCAAGGGGACATCCGTGAGATCTTTTCTAGGTAGTGTCTTTTGCTCAATTATCTGCAGGCAGTGGTGCGGTGTGCCATCTGCAGGGGTTGGGAGCAGAGTAGAAGGGTTTAAAGTCGTGCATCGCTCAATTGTCATATGAGGTTGGCTCAACAATATAGTCATACAGGAAAGATGCCTAGCAGGGGAAAGATATGCCCCTTTTCTTGTAGTAAAATAACCGTGACTGCATGAGGTACTCTCAAAGTGAGAGGGTGGAATAAGACTACTGAGGCTGAAGCTTGTACTGTCACTGCAGCTGCAACTACTGCTTGTACACAGTGGGGTAAGGATCATGCCCCTTTGTCTAGTTGTGATGAATAGTAAGCAATGTGGCGTTGCTTATCCCCATGCTGTTGTGTTAATACTGATGTCATGTAACCCTGCTTACAATCTACAGTTTGTAAAAAATGTTTATGGTAGTGTGGCAATCCCAGAACTAATGAGAATGCTATTAACTGCTTCAGTTTGCAGAAAGCAGATTCTGCCTCTGGTGTCCATTGTAACAAATCCTGTGCTGCCATAGGCTTCTTATATATAAGGTCAGTCAGAGGTGCAGATTCCAAAGCATAGTTTGGAATCCAGCTCCGGCAAAAATTAGTTGTACCCAGGAAGGACATCATTTCCTTCTTGGTAGTGGGTTTTGGTGGTTGCAAAATTGCTATTTTTCTGTCCTCATTTAATGTTCTAACTTCCTTGGATATTACATATCCCAGGTATTTGACTTGATTTTCCAAAGCTGCAGTTTACTTTTATTTACCTTATGTCCTTCAGTGGCTAAAAATCATAGAAGTGCTATGGTATCTTCTCTACAATCCTGCTGGGTGGGGGCTGCCAGCAAGATGCCATCAATGTAAAGTAAAATCTGACTGCCTCTTGGTGGGGTGAATCCCACCAAGTTGTTCACCATTTCTTGTGAGAATATTGTTGGACTTTCACAAAATCCCTGTGGTAGTTGCGTATATGTATACCTTTTCCCCTGAAATGTGAAAGCAAACCAATACTGGCTATCAGGGTGTATCGGTATCGAAAATAATGCATTGCTGATGTCTACCACAGAAAAAATACTTCTGTTGGGGTTTCAAATCATTTAACAGGGTGTGTGGGTCTGGCACCGTGTGTGCCCTTGGTATTACTGCATCATTTACAGCTTGTAAATCTTGGACCATACGCCATTCTCCATTTGCCTTTTTAACTGGAAATAAGGGTGTGTTATATGGTGAATCGGGAGATTCTATTAGTATCCCTCCTTTAAGTAAGGCTGCTATAATAGGCTTTATCCCCACCTCTGCATCTTTTCTTAAGGGATACTGTCTTTTTTGTGGTCTGAATGCTGACTTTGGCGTGATAGTAACTGGTCCTGCTGTACGAATAAGTCCTACATCTGACTTCCCTGTTGACCAGAGAGTCTCTGGTATATTCTGTAAGGCATTTTCTTCCTCTTTTAACTGGAGTGTCAATCAGCTGTCCTCACCAGACTGTAAGTGCACAGCTGGGTTGGTCTGAGTTATCCAGTTCAACTTCTGTATTTGTATTCCCTGTTCTGACAGTTCTAGTTCTGTCTATTTCTCCCATCTCGTGACTTTTTCTCCTAGGTCTGCCCATTCTATATTTCTGTTTTTGGTTAAGCTACCATGTGGTAATCAATTAGATTTATAAAGTGCAAAGAACTCCTGGGGCAATGAACAGCTGTCTACACTGTTCCCTTCTGTGTCCCAGTACAGGTTACGCAATATCAATCTATTTGCATGATTCTTAAACAATTCTTGCTCACATTCCTTATCAGGTCCTGGTGTATTACAATAATACAAGGTACAGTGCAACAGTTGTTGCTTATCAGTGTCAAGGAAGTGGAATTTGCTGATAGCTACATTCATTAACTCTTGGGTCACAGTCCATGGACCAGTCGTAACCAAGTCCTGGCTGTACCAATAAAACATTTCACCCTCCGATTGCACTGCGAATGTATCAATGTGTCGCTGTGCTTCCATACCCTGCATGGTTGGGACTACTGCTATACCAAATAGCTACATGAGGTCTCTGCTCAAGAGGTTTACTGGGAATTTTGCAGAAACGACAATTTTGCTTTTTTGTGTCAATCCTGAAACTGGATCAGTTATTGCAATGTTACGGGAGAGAGGCTACTGATACAGCTGACCATTAGCTACTTTGACCAGTATGTAATCAGGTGACTCTGTGTTTTCTGGCAGCTTAGTGGGATGTAGCAGGGTTCGTGATGCCCCTAAGTCACACAAGAATTTGAATTCCCTGCCTTCGACCAAGAGTGTAACTTCTGGTTTTGTGTCTGCTAAATAGAGCTCCAAGCTCAATAAAGCTAGGTCTAATATTTCATCTTCTTCATTGTCACTAACTTCCTGCACTTCCTTTACTCCCTCTATCACATTCTCATTTGTCCCTTCTTTGCTAGCCCCTTCTAGTGATTCCTGACTATCATATAGTCAGTCCTCACCCTCTTTATCTTCCGTTGTTGCCTTCTTATTTTTCTTGCAATCCTTTGCCAAATGTCTCTTTTTACCGCATTTAAAACATTCTCCCCTTTTCTTTTGCCCTTCAAAGTCCTCTGATCATTGATCAGATTGTTTGTTTCCCTGTGCATTTTTCTTGCCCTTTTTCCTGCACTGTACTATGTAAACTTCTGCTCCATCTTCTACAGAAAATACTTGGGCTTTCTTTTTCTTTTTGCTATTAAAATGCCTTTCGGCATGCCTAGCATATTCAAGTAATGACTGTAACCTGCTTGTATGATGATCTACCATGTGTTTTGTAATAAAGCTGCTGATGGGTGCAATACTACCTTTCAAAAATGCATTCTTTAACTGCTGCTCATATGGGGAATCTTGTGTTTGATCTTCAGGAACCTGCATTCCACAGTGGTTATTAAAACACTCTAATAGTCTGGCATAATACCAGTCAATAGTTTCACCTTCTTGTCGGATGCATTGATTAATGCAAGTCCAGTCTGCCCTGGGTTTCCATTTTTCAGAGATGCGGTCTGTAAGACCTTTTACTCTGGTGTCTAATTCTGCGCTGCTATGTGGGAGGGGTCTTTGTGCAGTGTCATGGGGATTCCAGTTCCCACTAATCATATATCAATCTGGACTTACAATTTGTCTAACTACCTTTTCTACCTCTTCTCCGTTTAAATTATAACTCAGCCTCATTCCTTGTAAATCTTCTGAGAATTTCCTAAAATTAACCTTTGGATGGGGAATTCCCTCAGTGGCTTTCCAGATGTCTTCCGGAGTCCAAGGTCTAGACACTAAAATAGTTGGGTCCTGATTGTCCTGACCTGCCTGAGGGTTGGGTACTTCTATAAGTGGGCATATTTCTTCTTCTTCACTTATAGATCGTGAATTCTTAACCATTTGCCATAACTCGATGCCTTCATCTGAGTTATCTGCCTTTGTTCGGGACCTGGTCTCGATGGGATCTCTAATTTTAGTCAGTTTTATTTTCATAATATCTCTATTTTCAGTGACCACAGGATATCGTGGGGGTGGACTAACCTGTTCACTTGCTTCATATTCCGGTAAGGGAGGCGGAGGTGCTGATGCTATTACTAAGTTATTATCCTCCTTATCTAAAAACATTGTTTTTGAATTTTTGTTCTTTTGTTCCCTATGGTTTACTTCCTCAATCAACCAGTGTGCCTAAGGAATTCCTAACTGACGTTGCTTTTTTACCCGACCCTTGGAATCGGTTTTCAGCTGTTTGATAAGTTTGATAAGCGAGGATTTTTCTAATTTTCTGTCAAATTCGTACTTATTAACCCATTTTGAATAATATTTAATATTGCCGGCGTGCTGTGACTGCATGTATTTTGCGTCTTCTGTTAACGGCGGATTTTGGGATCTTTTTGTGCAATTATTACCTATTTTGTTCTACCCTTTGATTGTTACGTAACTTTTCTTAATTTTTTAACGTGGTACCACGGATTTTGTTATAGTCTCTTCAGAATGACTGCCTACTTATTCTGTTTCTCCTGATCTATGACAAGACAGTAATCTTTTTTGTCCCTGACTTGTAAGAAAAATACAGTCTAACAAAAACAATGCACATCTAGTCCCTGATCTAAAACAGAAAACAGAAAAAAGTAGATTCACCTTACCTGAGCCTACATGATTGATCATCAATTCGCAGAGACCCATCCTTCAGTCGCAGATCAGAAAATGGCTGGCCTCTTTTGAATGACAATTCAGTCAGAGGGCTTTTCAGATAAGAAGAACCGATATGGTTTCTTCCCCATACGGTTTCAACCACCGAGGTGAAGAGAGGGTTCCGGTCCGAAGGACCAATCTGTCAAAGGAAAAAAACTTCAAAGACCAATTCACGTTAGGTTCAAGCAAGGTACCCTTTATTACTTGCAGCAAGGAGACAAAGCATGTAGGCACAAGGTTTGTCTGAATTATTGGTGATTAGTATGTTATTCTTATACAGTTCTCTTCCTGTCATACAGAAAATGTTACCATTTTATTGCTGACGTAGTTAGACTCAGCTTTCTGCATGTTCTACAGAAAATGTTGCTAGACTTATTACTGACCAAGTTAAATTATCTGTTGTTTTGCAAAACATTTTGAGAAAAACATCCTGGCCTTGGGCTTATTTTAGTCCATTTCAACTTTTCAATTCTTCAATTGTACTGTTCTAATACATGTGTTACATTTTGTCTAGATTCAAGGTACATTTCTAGCTTTGGTACAAGTAATGCTGACTATGGTTTAAACTTTCAAGCATCTATTGTTTTCTTTATCAATAGCTTCTAGCAGCTGCATGTTTTCTCATGGCATAAGCAGAAATGAATATCCCTTTGTTAAGTTTCATGACATTAGCAGAAATGAAATGTCTCTTGTTATTTTCATGACATTAGCAGAAATGACATGCTTCTTGTTACGTTTCTAATAGCTGTGCAGATTCATGCAGTGTGAATAGAATAAATGTATTAACCCTTTTAAACCTCGAATGCACTAAGCATGCATATTACTATTACATATTTTTTCTAACACCCATTAACAGTGCATTTGGACATATATGTTTCTGTTAATATACCATTGCTATCTACAGATGTATGGCCATATATATCTATATAGGTATATATATTTGCTTATAACTTATGTCCGTATATACTTACAGAGATATATATCTGCGTACATATATGTAACTTGCTGTGTATATGTGGGCATATAGGTGTTGACATATATATGTGTAGATGTTGGCATTTGCATGTATATATATATATATATATATATATATATATATATATATATATATATATATATACACATATATATATAAAAAACCAAACACAAAAATCCAGAATCTAAGTAGGAGCATGCTGTAATATAGTATCCAAAAACCAACCAACAGCACGTAAAATGCAGCCAGACTGGATAAAAACTCCAAAGACCAATGATCAAAGGATGCACTTCACCTCAAGCAACTGCGGAAAATCCTTTTCAGCACAATAAAGTGCCTAGCATTTGTTTCACATAAAGTCAATCCACAGGAGACCAACAGATAATAAAACACCTCGTCTCATTTATTTAGGCAGAGGCTCAAACTAAAAACGGCTATACAACAAACAAACATTACGGATAAGCACTTTCAGGTTAGTACATCAAGCCTTCATCAGATCCATAAAATAAAAAAAGGCGCCAAAAACGTTTTAAAAGACTCTGTGCCACATAAATAAATGAGACGAGGTGTTTTATTATCTGTTGGTCTCCTGTGGATTGACTTTATGTGAAACAAATGCTAGGCACTTTATTGTGCTGAAAAGGATTTTTCGCAGTTGCTTGAGGTGAAGTGCATCCTTTGATTGTTCGTCTTTGGAGTTTTTATCCAGTCTGGCTACATTTTACATGCTGTTGTTTGGTTTTTATATATATATATATATATATGGGTCCACTACAGAATCCTGAAAGCTCATAATCCCGAAGCCCAAAATCCTGAGACCAAAATCCCGAAAATTCAAAATCCCGAAAGCCCAAAATCCTGAAACCCAAAATCTTGAAAACACAAAATGGACATACTGACGTCATTGTGGCTTTGCTATTGTTAGCCTTGTGGTGTTAGGTCATGCGTTGGGTTCAGGTAAGTGTGCGGTTGGTTTTATGTTAGGGTTAGGGGTGGTTTAAGTGAGTTAGGGTTAGGGCGCAGGTTAGGCATGTATGCAATAGTGACAAATATTGGGGTTGGGGGCGGTTTAAGTGAGTTAGGGTTAGGGCGCGGGTCAGGTGAGTGTGCGATAGTGATGGACCTTAGGGTTAGGGTTAGGGTCAGGGTCACTTGGTAGATATTAGTGTCTTTATAGTGACATATTAGCATTATTTGTGTTTTCAGGATTTTGAGTTTCAGGATTTTGGGCTTTCGGGATTTTGAATTTTCGGGATTTTGGTCTCAGGATTTTGGGCTTCGGGATTATGAGCTTTCGGGATTCTGTACTGGACCTATATAGGTTCATAGGTTCATACTAGGCTATCTGCCTGAGGGCATTTATAAGCCTAGCCCATAGTTTTGTGGCTTACGCCACCCTTTTAGTTTGGAGAAACTATGCCCATTATTTTGCTGTGCCTCTGTCGAGCAGTGACACTGAGGTAACCCCTGGGGTGTATCTGCGATCTCCCATCCATTGGTCAAGATTCCTCTTGAACAAGGCCAGCGAGGTGCTCTGCCTCACATAAACCGGGATTTTGTTCCACAGCATAGGGAGTCTTTGGGTGATGAATCTATCCCTCCAGCACGTCCTATTAATAACCGTGTCGAGGTTTAAGTCTCCCGCCCTTGTGGCTCTGAGGGATCTAGATTTTTGAGATGAAGCATGTTCATCAAATCTGGGTTTGACATGGCCTTGTATGTCAGGCATAGGTCACCTCTGAGCAAGCGGTAAGCAACTGAATATAACTGGAGTTCTTTCAGTCGGGCAGCATAAGACAGATTTTTGAGACCCTTTATCCTTTTGGTGAGGAACTTTTGTGGCCTCTCCAGCTGCTGCAAGTGTCGGGTCAGATACATTTCGAATGGGGCATTGTACTCGATCATTGGTCTGATGAGTGATGAGTATAGGGAGACTATGACTTCCCTTGATCTAGATGTGAATCCCTTCATGATAAGGTGGGCAATGTAGAAGGTCTTCCTAACTACTTTAGCAATATGAGTGTCGAATGAAAGGCTACTGTCAACCTGGGTTCCCAGGTCCCTAATAACTTCTTCTGTGTTCAGGGATTGCCACCTATATGGTAGCTAGGGGTAACCTTATTTTTCCGAAGGTATGACTATGCATTTCTTGGCATTTAACTTTAGGCCATGGCTCTGGCACCAGTTATCCATTTCTGTGAGACCCTTCTGAAGGATATCTGTGTCGGATGTGTTTTCAACTACGGCGCCCAGTTTGCAGTCATCTGCAAACTTTGTCAGCCATAACCCTCCTGTGTTTGCTTATACTTCAGAAAAGTAGATGCCAAACAAGAGTGGGCCCAGGACTGAGCCCTGTGGGACACCACTTGTGACAGGCTTTGAGTCTGACATGGCGCCAGCAACTCTGACCCTGTGGGTTCTGTCACTCAGCCAGTTTGCAACCCATCTTGTAATGTATGGGTTTACATTTAAGTTGATGAGTTTTTCAATGATACCCGAGTGAGGTATTGTATCAAAAGCTTTCGCCAGGTCTAGGTAGGCTGTATGGACTGCCTTTCCCTCGTCAATGGCCTTGGTGACTGTTTCGAAAAAGTCAACCAAGTTTAGAAGGCATGATCTGCCTTTGACAAAGCCAAACTGGGTTGGATCCAAAGTATGCAAGTTCCCTATGTCTTTATTTATGAGATCCATTATGATCCTCTCCATGGCTTTGCAGATAAGGCTTGTCAAGCTAATGGGATGGTAATTTCCAGGTTCGGTGGAGGCACCACCTTTGTGGAGTGGGACCACAGTCACTGTGCGCCACTCCCTGGGTACGTATCCGGAGGTGAGACTAAGATTAAACAGCTGTCCTAACTGTGGGTTTAATTCCTCATTGAATTCATGGAGCAAACAGCCGGGGACACCATCAGGTCCCATGGATGCTGTGTTCTTTGCCTTGGAGAGAGCAATTCTCACCTGGGCGTTAGAGATGTTTGGGGGGCTACAATCATTTGGTATAGATATCTCTCCTTTAGGGGAGGGGAAGTTTGCACTGAACCTTTCAGCCAGTATGTTGGCAATGTCTGTAGGATCAGTAATCTTCACATTATTTTGAACTAATTCTGAGCATATCTGGGAGTTTCCTCCTAGGTTTCTGACATAGCTAAAGAATGCCTTATGGTTGTCTTTAGAGTCCTTAGCTATTTTTTTTCTCAAAATTAGCTTTGGATGATTTTATGAGAGCTCTTAGCTTTTTACTTATAGTGATCAGCGGTGTCTTACCTTTTAAGGATGTTGCTCTATCTTGTAGTAGCTTTCTCCTTTTGTTGTAGAGTTTGTTTATGGCTGGGGTCCACCAGACTGGACGCTTGCCTTTGGTACAAAGAGTCTTTGTTTTGCTTGGGATTGCCTGATCCATGCAGCCATGCAGGTGCTGGTAGAAGGCATTTGTAAGTGATTCAGCGGTTTGAGTAATGTTAACCGCCGGCTCAGGGGCCTTAAAGGAGACCATACTAGTCTTTAGAAGTGTGAAGTCGGCTTTCGAGAAGTTCTTTACTGTGGTCTTTTTCATTTCGGGTGGGCGGATGAGGACCTCCAGCGAGATTAGTTTGTGATCAGATCTCACCAGTGAGGGGTATACTTCCAGCGTTGAACATTGTGCTCCCATGTTCGTGATGATGAGATCAAGTATGTTTTCTCCTCTTGTGGGATGGTGACTAGTTGTTCCATGGCATTTGAGTTTATGAATTCCAGGAACTTTTGGGCTAGAGTGTTTGGGCTTGAGTAGTGTTCCCAGTCTATATTAGGGTAGTTGAAGTCACCTAGTATGATGGTGTTCGGAGATACATTTATCCTCCAGTGTTTTCAGGAAGGCCATATGAGGTTCCTGAGTTTGCGGTGGCCTGTAACATGCTACAAATTGCAGAGCAGTCTTTCCTATGGTTAATTGCACCTGGATGGTTTCTGATGCATCGTGCGATGCCACCAATCTTGAGGTGTGGGTGTCCTTGATGAATATGGATACCCTCCTCCTTTCTTGGTATTGTCCAGGTTTTGGGGCGGAACGCATGATATGAGGTAAAACCTGATAGTGCTGGGGTGCTCTCAGGAGCCTTGAACCAGGTTTCTGTCACAGCACAGACATCAATGTTCTCCATACTGAGAAGGGCCTCGAGTGCGTGCATCTTGAGGTTGAGACTTCTGGCATTGAGCAGCATTACCCTTAATTTTTTTCTTTGTTTTGTTCTAGGGTGGTAGGTTTAGAATTTGAGCCTTGCCTAAAAAGGCACTATGGGGTGGCAAGAGCCTTTGCCAAAATCTGGAATCCCAGGGTGACAAGTGCAAGCCGTCCCTTGCGAAGCAGCGTGGCTTGTCCAGCATGTCATCCCAGGCAGACAGACATTGGATCCCCTTTGAATGACACCAGAGTTTAAGCCAATTGTTAAAGCTGATCATCTTATCTCTGTATTGTGGCATCATTCTTGGTGAAGGTAGGATACTGCTCAAGGTCAGGGTCATACCTGCTTGGGCTACATAATCAGAGAGCTCCTCTATGTCTCTTTTCATGTAGTCCAAGGAGTACGTCTCAGGTCATTAACACCAGCGTGGACAATGATTGAGTCATACTTGTACCTGCTGTTGAGAGACCTGAGTGCATGCGTTATGTGGCAGATTCTAGCACCGACAGACAGCTTACTGTGACCTTCTCCTTACTCAGTCTGGTGAGCGGGACGCCAGTGTGTCTGACTATGGAGTCACCAATGACTAGTGTGTCTGGCATTGTGTTTGGCCTTAAGGGCTGTGACTGCTTGACACTCTGACTGTGTGGTCTATGTGTTGCAGGTGTTGTGTTCTGAGGTGGTAGTTGTTTGGGTGTCTGCTTTGGTGGCCTCTGCTGTTTTGGTAGATTTTGATCAGAGCCTCCAGTATGTCTTTGTGTGTTTATGTGTATGATTTGAGGTTGTGATGGTATTATGTGAGACTGGGTCTGTAGTGTGTGTGGTTACCTTCTCCTCCTGTCTGGTCATGCCAGTCCTATGTTGAGAGAGCTCAGCCTCCAGTTTGGCCGTATAGTTGCATCTCGCATGTATTTGTGTTTTGTGGGAGGAGGAGAGGGTTGTCTGTGTACATGAGGCAATTGTAACATTGCCTCAATATTCCCAGGTTCACCAGCTGAGCAGGAGAGGACATTAGCAACTGATCCCTCGACATGCAAGAAGGAATAGACAGAAAAACTTAAGAAAAGGTTCTGGGGGATGTGGGTGACCGAGAAATGGGGTTTGCTTTTTTGGGGTACTTTCTATAACAAGAGTGCTGTATCGAGGTGATAAGTACTGTAGGAGCAAGTGCTTCACTATACAGATAGAGAATAGTCTACTTGGGAGTCAAGTAGAGATAATTTATAGTTGTAGGATACACTAAATAGGACAGTAGTATACTTTGAGGAAGGTAGTTTTAAGGGAAAATTTGAAGAGTCGACTTTAGGTAGCCCTAATAGTTTAAATCTGATTAACCGGCGCTGCCCTAGTGTGCAACGGTAGCAGCAACACGTGCTTTATAGCAGGGGGCTGGAAAAAACAGGAAATGACCCAAAATGGCCGACGAATTACTAGTTGCTGCTTCTAACCACTCCTCTGAGGACAAACAAGCAGCTCAGTACTCCCCACTCCCACTGGTGAGTAAAGAAACTACCTCTGGCCACACAAGAAAATGGAGGAACACAGAAACCAAATACAAAGCCCAGGGATCAGCAAAATCTGATCACTGGAACAACTAGCTAGGAAAGTTTAGGAAAGGAGAAATATTTATATTTATATATATATTTCTATATGTTCATAGATAAGTATGTATATATATATATATATATATATATATATATATATATATATATATATATATATATATATATATATATATTTCTGAATATGTATATATATATATATATATATATATATATATATATATATATATATATATATATATATATAAATAAAACGACATATATAGATATGTTGTATCTGTTTAGATATTAATATATTTACACACACACATACATCTAGATGTTGGTATACATTCTCTGTACTGTTGCATGACTGGGCTGGATATTATGTTTCTGAAAACATCAGATTTATGTATGTCTGGCATGGCTTAGTGGTAAATCACTTCGTGCATGGTCCTGGGTTTGAGCCTTGCAGATGCTGTTTGTTTTGTTGCTGGGCAGAACATGGGCTGTTGGATACAGAGTGATTAAGGCACTTTAAAGCAGTTGTAAGCAGGTTTACGTGGGTTTGCACGGAGCTAAGCACTGCTAGCTTCGGGTTACAGTTTCTTATACTCAATTAGCTTCCACATTGCTTAATCTGCATAGGCAGTGCTTACCCCCATGCAAATGCACATAAACCCACTTACTCATGCTTATATATGCTTACTACTGCTTAGTTGCGCTTAAACCTGGTTACTAGTGCCTTATTCATTATGAGACTGCTACTTCCCATGTGCATTTCCTGCAGTACTCTAGTTCATAAATATATTTTATTTAGTGGGTTTTGCAACAAAACTATTGGTTATAATGTGCTTTGTCATGTATAATAGACTGTGCTGCAGTGGGACTTGAACTGGCAATGCCTGCTCGATAGGCATATGCTCTACCCACTACACTCTTGCTGTGCTGCTTTACTTGTCTATATCTTCCTTGTTATCCTCTTCAGCCTTTTCAGCTGCTTTAACCATAGCTAAATGTTGGGCACACCCACGCACCTATGGATTTTTAAACAAAATGAATACACGGGTTTCTCCATTTCATTTTAATGTACTGTTGCTGTTGTACACATGGGGAACTGTTGGTGGGGATATGCGGACACCTATGAGCAGCCTCGTTCATTTATTCCCACTTTCTGCTGTTCTACATTGCAGGGGCGTGTTTATTCTGAGAGCTCTGTTCTCAGACACGCCCCCTGCACTTGTACATGCTCTGTGTAAGCCTAGGAGCTCGGGCAGCGTGCCTTCATTGATATGCATGGTGCCCTACCGTCCTGATCCTAAATGGGCACTTCCATGCAGGAGTAAGTTAGTCCTGCATGGAAGATTTGTGAATCCGGGGGATGGTGAAAATACTAACAACTAAACACTGGCCCCATACTACACTGGCCCAATGCTATGTTTAAACACATGCTGACAATACTAACAACTAAAGACAGGCCCAATGCTACACTTAAACACATAGTGACACTACAAACAACTAAGCAGTGGTCCAATGCTATGTTTAAATACATAGTGACACTACAAACAACTTAGCACTGGCCTAATGCTACATTTAAACACATAGTAACAATGCTAACAACTAAACACTGAGATAACTGCACATTTAAACATATAGTGACAATACTAACAACTAAACACTGGCCCCATACTACACTGGCCCAATGCTACGTTTAAACACATACTGACAATACTAACAACTAAACATTAACTCAATGCTACACATAGTGACACTACAAACAACTTAATATTTGCCCAATGCTACATTTAAACACATAGTAACAATGCTAACAAATAAACACTGAGACAATGGTACATTTAAACACATAGTGACAATGCTAACACCTGAACACTGGCCCAATGCTACACTTAAACACATATTAACAATGCTAACAACTGAACACTGGCCCAATGCTATATTTGAGCACATAGTGGCAACGCTAACAGCTAAACACTGGCCCAATGCTGCATTTAAACACATAGTGACACTACAAGCAACTAAACACATTTATTTACACAGCCACGATATCAGCCATGGCTCCTTAATAATGTCATTACTGCTCTTGTTTCTGGTCAACAGCTTGTATGAAGTGCTAATCAAGCCCTCTAACAGCCTGCATGGAGGGCATCCTCCCTTCTATAGTCCTCCATAGCTGAGTGAATCCAGCTCACTAACAACAGCTAATGATAACTTAGAGCTCTGGCTCAACTACTGAGAAGATATGGGTTCAGGTGTGATAACAAAACTACAGTATTCAGATGATGGAGATCTGCTATTTATTTTATTTTACATTTGTTGACCGGGATAGTCCAACTGGATGCATGTCCATTTTCAGCGGAGGCCCGGGGAGAAAAGCTCCAAGGGTAAGCAGATACAGCATTACATAATACCAGCATTACATATTACAAACAGACTATTTACAGTGATTACATAAGTAAGCAAGTTAAACAAGTTCCACAGGTTACAGTTAGTCCTGAGCACAAGTCAGGATTAAATTAAATTACA
This sequence comes from Protopterus annectens, assembly GCF_019279795.1. Classification (NCBI taxonomy): domain Eukaryota; kingdom Metazoa; phylum Chordata; order Ceratodontiformes; family Protopteridae; genus Protopterus; species Protopterus annectens. The sequence goes on from NC_056735.1 coordinate 99,835,896, forward strand.
CAGTAAACTGGTTAACAGATTTTTACACATTCGAGTTAGCCAGGCTTGATACATTGACATAGCCAGTTAAGTGACAAATGTTGTTTGAGTCTAGTTTTAAATTGACCTAAGGTGGAAAGTAAGGTAATATCATCTGGAAGAGAGTTCCAGGATCTACTTACAGAGTTTACAAAGAGAGAATCACCGGCTGTGTTATTAATTTTGCTAGTCTGAATTAGTAGTTTGTTAGAGGATCGAAGCGGTCTAGGATTGTTATAGGGGGTGATAATATTTTTAAGTGCAGGAGTATTGTCCGGATTATAGAGAATTTTATAGGTCATGATCAGTTGGTTATACTGGATTAGGCTGGGTAGTTCAAGCCAACCAAGCTGATTTAGATTGATGCAATGATGTGTCCTAAAAGGCAGCCCAGTGGCAAACCTGGCAATGTGGTTGTAGCAAATTGAGAGTTTGTTAAGGACAGTCTTGTTCAAATTCGAGAGTAGAGGGGATGCATACAGAAGGGTTGAAAGAAGGTGAGAGTGAGCTATGGCAATTTTAGCTGGAGGGGTTAGGAAGGCTTTTATTCTGTAAAGTGACCCTAGTTTTTTATTGATGGTTTTGATAATTTGGTTAACATGTAGGTCAAATTTGAGATTATTGTCTATGATGACACCTAATAGTTTTGTAGATGGGTCAGGGAGATTATTGTGCCATCATTTGATTTTATGGTAAAGGTGAAAGTGGTAGACCTACGTGTTGGTGAAAATAACAGCATTTTAGTTTTTTTGGGATTTTAGGATCAGACGATGTTCAGAAAGCCAGTTTTCTATTGTATTAAAGGTGGTCTGGGTAGCTGACCATAACTCTACTGGAGATGTGGCTGAGCAAATCAGAGTAGAGTCATCAGCATATTGGATACAGCTGACTTTTGGGATGACAGTATAAAGGTCGTTAATGAAGATGGAGAACAGCAAGGGCCCTAGTATAGAGCCTTGTGGTTCTCCAAGGGTGTTAGGTAGAAGGTTAGAGAGTTTGTTCTGCCAGAGGACAGCCTGCTGTCGACCATTCAGGTAGGATTGAAACCATTGGAGTGCTCCAGTATCTAGACAGAATGTTTGCAGGGAGTGGATTAAAAGTTGGTGATCAACCATATCGAATGCCTTGGAAAGATCCAAAAAGAGGGCTGAGGATATACAATTATTGTTGCGATTATGGTTTATGGTGTTAGTAAAGGCTAGGAGGGCTGAAGTAGTGCTGTGATGAGGACGGAAGCCATGCTGAGTGTCTGCCATAAGGCGATTTTGGATTAGGTGGTGCATGAGTTGTCTATGAATACATTTTTCCATAATCTTTGCAAGTGGAGAGAGTATGGCTATTGGCCTATAATTGGAGAATTCAGTAGAACTGACTCCTTTGTGAAGTGGGATTACATAGGATATTTTCCAGATGGAGGGAATTTTAGCTTCTACTATGGTTTGATTGATTAGTATTGAGACGGGGTAAGCAAAAGCATCAGCTGATTTTTGTAGGTACTCGGCAGGGAGTTGATCAACAGAAAGTGTCGTGGGTTTTAATTTTTTGATCAAGGTATGGATAAGTGAAGTGGCGACTGGTTGGAAGCTGAACGCAAGTAGGTTTCTAGGGGTGCTACTTTCAGGACCAGGGGAGCTAAGAGGTAGTTGGCTAGCTAGGGCTTGAATTGTCTCAGTAAACAATTGGTTAAAACTATCAGAAACATCTTCAGGGGTTTTATCAATAGTAGCAGCAGGGATTGGGGTTGAAGTTTGTCCAGGATGTAGTAGATTATTTAAACCTGCCCAAAACTTCTGAGGGTTATTTTGATTTACTGTCTGTAAATTACAGTAGTATTGTTTTTTGTCTTGTAAAATTGATTTTTTGGTTTCATTCCTGGATTGCCTGTATTTAATGTGATCTTGAGTGTCTTTAGAAGAACGCCATAAAGCCCATGCTTTGTTTCTAAGGGTAATTTTGAGTTTAGACTCTATAAAAAGCCATGGTGCAGTTTTTGCCTTGGTTCTCTTTGAACGAACAGGTGCATGCAAATCAAAGATCTCAAGGAATTTGTTGTTAAAGTATGCTACTGCTTCCTCTAAGGGGAGGTGTTTTAGAATAGACCAATTACATGAGTTTAGTTCTTGTTGGAATTTGGCAGGGTCAAAGTTTTTATTGTTTCTAACCTTTCTGAGTAAGGGTTGTTGGGAATTAATGGTTTTGTGCTTAATTACATATGTGAGAAGGTGATCGCTTAGGCCATTAAGGAAGGTACTAGAGGTGTACAGTTGGGGGTGACTGTTTATGAGTACCCAGTCAAGTATACTTTCTTTCTGGTTGGGCTTACCTATCCTGGTAGGAGTGGTTATGATTTGTGTAAATGCATGCAGGTTAATATGGGTGGTTGGGGATTCTAAGGAACAGGTGCCCCAGTCTATGTTAAAGTCTCCAAGTAGTAGGGTTTCTTGGGGGTAGTGACATGATAACCAGTGCAGGATATCTTCAAATGTAGATATATTGTTACCTGGGGGAATGTACATACAGATGATATTAATGCATTTATTTTTATTAAGTTGCAATTTGGTGGCAAGAATCTCTGAGTTATTAATCTGAGGAGGTTGTATTACATCTATGGTGACATTCAACTCAGATTTATAGAGTACAGCTACCCCACCCCCCTTCCTTGAAGCATGATCCAGCCTGTGTATGTTGTACCCAGGTGGTAACACTTCATTGTCTTTAGTGTTAGGTTTTAACCAGGTTTCAGATAAACAGAGAATCTCAGAAGAGTGGACATCCAGAAGTGCATGCAATTCATGTACCTTGTTATTAATGCTTCTAATATTGAGATGACAGACTAGGAGAGAGTTAGTTGGCCTATTAATTGTAGGTTTGTAGCTTAGATTACAAGTAGAGGGGGGTATGTGTATCTGAAGTGAGTGGGCCAGGGTTGGGGTGAATATCACCACCAAGTATTAGGTTGAGTCTATACTTGGTGATGAACTTCAGGAATTTGTTTATTAGTTTGTGGTAGTGTTTGGATCTAGAGCTAATGTGCCTGGGGTTGAGATGTTGATAGACTGAACAAGATGTTGGATAGGATCTGGTACTGTAAGTATGGTTGAAGGTGGAAGGATTTACAGCTGGGGTGATAGTATGGCCTTTTGGGACATGAAATCCCATAAGAAACTGGTTTTCATACAAGGTAAGGAGGTATGGTGTGAACAAGAGGGGTGTGAACAAGAGGGGTAGTAAAGAGGAGTATATCATTATATGTGATTCAGCTAGTGAGTGAAGGAACTGTTTTACCTGGTGATGCAATACCAGAAGATAGAGTGGTGAGGTAAAGGTACTGGAAGGGGTGTGGGAGAATGCCAGATGAAAGCTAATAGGTGCTATTAAATGTAGGTAGTAGAATAGGGGTGGGTGGAATTATCCCAGATGAAAGCAGATAGGATCTAGAAAGTGGGGGAGTGGCTATACTACTATAAATTTAGAGGTACTGGGGGGCGGGAGGGAATTGGGGGCAGGGAGGGGAGCGAAGAGAGCCCGAGCGTATGAATCTACATGTGAAATTATGGCTCCAGGCGTGATAACAAAACCATACAAGAGAAGGAAGAAACTGTTGCAGAAAAAAGTTGAAGTCAAAAGACTGGAAAAACCCCCTTACTAGCCTCAAGAAAAAGTTGAGATCCCTTAGCAAATCCTCTAAAGCCAACTATGAAGGTAAAATTGTGGCAGACACCAAAAACAGCCACAAAGCCTTCTATAGCTATATCAAGAACCTCCATGACAATACCCAGATTTGATCTGAGTTATTGCACAATGGTACCTCCTATACTGAGCCAACAGATATTGTCAGCATACTGGCCAACAGATTCAGTGCCAACTTTACCCCCCTCTCCCTCCTACCCCCAAAAGGACCAGTCTCAATACGGGAAGAATACCAGGTACCCAGGATTTCTGCAGCACAGGTAAAAGCTGCATTGAGCAAGGCCAAGAATGCAGCATCCATAGGACCTAATACTATCCCTGGCTGTGTTCTACATGAACTACAAAATGAACTGGCACCACATCTGTGTGTCCTGTTCAGTCACAGCCTTACCTCAGGCTTTGTCCCTACCGAATGGTGCACTGCTACAGTCATCCCTCTACATAAAGGGGGAGTGACTACAGACCCTGGGAGTTATCTCCCCATTAGCTTGATGAGTTGGATATGTTAAGCTATGGAGGACATCATCATGGACCTGATTAACAAATACATAGGTACTCTCCAAACTCTAGACCCCATGCAATTTGGTTTTGTTAAAGGGAAATCCTGCCTGCTTAACCTGGTTGACTTCTTTGAGTCAGTCACCAAGGCTATGGATGAAGGTAAGGCAGTGCACACAGCCAACCTTGATCTGACCAAGGCCTTTGATACCATTCCTCACTCAGGAATTATTGATAAACTCACCAAACTAGGCATCAACCCCTATATCACTAGGTGGGTTGCAAATTGGCTTACAGATAGGACCCACATAGTGAACGTAGCAGATTCCAGGTTGGTCTGCTGACCAGTCAATAGTAGAGTTGCACAGGAATCGGTCCTGGGTCCTCTCCTACTCTTGTTTGGCATCTACTTCTCAGAAGTCCAGGCCAACACAGAGGGACTCTGGCTGACCAAGTTCACAGACTGCAAGCTGGAAGCAATTAGTAACTCCCCAAGTGATGCAGACATCCTTCAGAAAGGCCTCAATGAGACCAATGACTGGTGTTGGAGCCATGGCCTTAAGATGAAAGCAAAAAAAATCACGTTGACATCCCTTTGGGAAAAGCTCAGTTCCCACTAATTACCACATTATTGAGAGAACACTGAAAACTGAGGGTATTATAAGATATCTGGGCACACAGGTTGACAGCAACCTCTCCTTCGACAACCACATTGCTACTGTGGTCAGAAAGTCCTTCTATGTGGTCCATCTCATAACCAAGGTTTTGCATCCAGAAAGAAAGAGGTCATCATCCTTCTCTACTCATCCCTCATAGACCAGTCATTGAGTATAATGCCCCATTTGGCATGTACCTCACTAGACACCTGCAACAGCTGGAGAGGCCACAGAAGTACCTCACAAAGAGTATCCTAGCCCTTAAACACATTTCCTACATGGACAGACTCAAAAAACATCAGCTATTCTCTGTCTCTTATAGTCTAGTTAGAGGCAATCTCTGCTTGACTTACAAAGCCGTGTCAGACCCAGCCCTGCTAGAAATGCTACACCTAAAGAAATCCTAATCCCTCCACACCACACACTCCAGAGACCTCAACCTCATTACCACAAGCAACAGAACATGCTGGAAGGACAGTTTCATCACCCAGAGACTGCCCATGCTCTGGAATAGGCTCCCTATACATATCAAGCAGAGCACCTCCCTGGCCCTCTTCAAAAGAAATCTTAATTAGTGGATGGGTAATAGAAAATTCACCCTGGGGATCACTCCAGCAACTCTATTGGATAGAGGCACTGGGAACTAACATTGGGAGGCACAACACCAGGCCACTTTTTTGGCTAGGCTTGTGAACCCTCCAGGGCCATTAGCCTAGTACACACCTATGAAACTATGAACAGTGTGCAGATGATACAGATCTGGTGTGAAGGACAGTTATGAACCTACATGTGAAGATATGGGTCAAGGTGTGATAACAAAACTACAGTGTGCAGATGACACAGATCTGGCGTGAAGGACATTTATGAACCTACATGTGAAGATATGGGTCAAGGTGTGATAACAAAACTACAGTGTGCAGATGACACAGATCTGGTGTGAAGGACATTTATGAACCTACACATCAAAACATAGATAACCAGAAGTCTAGTGACACCTCATCCCTCCAGTTCATACGTAGGAGGACATTTCTCATCATCAAACCATGCTTGCATCTCCAGCATTTTCCATGTGAGTGATAATGTCTACCAGTTAGTTTGCAGTGGTATTATGTGATGCCCTTTCAGGTTCTTCATTCATTCTCTCCAAGAAGGATAAATGCTTGAAAAAACTATTTGGTGCAAAATCAGGTACACCTTTCAAAAGCAGCACCAGTATAGCTCACAGCTACATTGATGCAGCAGTCTTATCCACTGGGAAAACCTTAACTGCACATCCTTCAGCATGAGACTTGAGATATCCCCATAGCCTGAAAAGGCCACTCAAAAAAGTTCTGGAACAGAACAACGATCATTCCTCATTAAGCAGTCTAATTGCAGGGTCCACTCACTGTACAGAGGTAAGTGAACCTGATACTTCTATACTTCACATACCAGTTCAAGCCCCTTGCATAAGTGATGTTTAATATCCATAAAGCCAAATTCTACTCCCAAGATATGGGTTGTCTGAATCCATCCTCCACGTATATATTAGAGCCCCACCCTACATGTTTCATGCACTGAACTCACAGCATAGCTCCAGATTTCCATCTGAGGCTGAGGCTGAGCCTGACTGGGTCAAAGCACTGGTCCAGGCACCTGTCAGTGTTACATTAATTTTAATTGTCTTGGCTAATCACCCAGACAGTCATTGGCTATTCACCCCAGACTTTTTCTATAAGGGTTACTTTACAAGGGACACTGGGGTTGTGATGATAGTTCTGAAGATTAATATTTGTCACAAACCCAAAACGCTCTTAAAAGGCGGCAAAATCCATGCGAGAGTAAATAAAGAGTAGATAACAGGTACATAAAGAGTAGATAACAGGTACATAAAGAGTAGATAACAGGTACATAAAGCATAGATAACAGGTACATAAAGAGTAGATAACAGGTACATAAAGAGTAGATAACAGGTACATAAAGAGTAGATAACAGGCACATAAAGAGTAGATAACAGGCACATAAAGAGTAGATAACAGGTACATAAAGCATAGATAACAGGTACATAAAGAGTAGATAACAGGTACATAAAGAGTAGATAACAGGCACATAAAGAGTAGATAACAGGCACATAAAGAGTAGATAACAGGTACATAAAGAGTAGATAACAGGTACATAAAGCATAGATAACAGGTACATAAAGAGTAGATAACAGGTACATAAAGAGTAGATAACAGGTACATAAAGCATAGATAACAGGTACATAAAGAGTACATAACAGGTACATAAAGAGTAGATAACAGGCACATAAAGAGTAGATAACAGGCACATAAAGAGTAGATAACAGGTACATAAAGCATAGATAACAGGTACATAAAGAGTAGATAACAGGTACATAAAGAGTAGATAACAGGCACATAAAGAGTAGATAACAGGCACATAAAGCATAGATAACAGGTACATAAAGAGTAGATAACAGGTACATAAAGAGTAGATAACAGGTACATAAAGCATAGATAACAGGTACATAAAGAGTAGATAACAGGTACATAAAGAGTAGATAACAGGTACATAAAGAGTAGATAACAGGCACATAAAGAGTAGATAACAGGTACATAAAGAGTAGATAACAGGCACATAAAGAGTAGATAACAGGCACATAAAGAGTAGATAACAGGTACATAAAGAGTAGATAACAGGTACATAAAGCATAGATAACAGGTACATAAAGAGTAGATAACAGGTACATAAAGAGTAGATAACCGGTACATAAAGAGTAGATAACAGGTACATAAAGAGTAGATAACAGGTACATAAAGAGTAGATAACAGGCACATAAAGAGTAGATAACAGGTACATAAAGAGTAGATAACAGGCACATAAAGAGTAGATAACAGGCACATAAAGAGTAGATAACAGGTACATAAAGAGTAGATAACAGGTACATAAAGCATAGATAACAGGTACATAAAGAGTAGATAACAGGTACATAAAGAGTAGATAACAGGTACATAAAGAGTAGATAACAGGCACATAAAGAGTAGATAACAGGCACATAAAGAGTAGATAACAGGTACATAAAGAGTAGATAACAGGTACATAAAGCATAGATAACAGGTACATAAAGAGTAGATAACAGGTACATAAAGAGTAGATAACGTACATAAAGCATAGATAACAGGTACATAAAGAGTAGATAACAGGTACATAAAGAGTAGATAACAGGTACATAAAGCATAGATAACAGGTACATAAAGAGTAGATAACAGGTACATAAAGAGTAGATAACAGGTACATAAAGAGTAGATAACAGGCACATAAAGAGTAGATAACAGGCACATAAAGAGTAGATAACAGGTACATAAAGAGTAGATAACAGGTACATAAAGCATAGATAACAGGTACATAAAGAGTAGATAACAGGTACATAAAGAGTAGATAACCGGTACATAAAGCATAGATAACAGGTACATAAAGAGTAGATAACAGGTACATAAAGAGTAGATAACAGGTACATAAAGCATAGATAACAGGTACATAAAGAGTAGATAACAGGTACATAAAGAGTAGATAACAGGTACATAAAGAGTAGATAACAGGCACATAAAGAGTAGATAACAGGCACATAAAGAGTAGATAACAGGCACATAAAGAGTAGATAACAGGTACATAAAGAGTAGATAACAGGCACATAAAGAGTAGATAACAGGCACATAAAGAGTAGATAACAGGTACATAAAGAGTAGATAACAGGTACATAAAGCATAGATAACAGGTACATAAAGAGTAGATAACAGGTACATAAAGAGTAGATAACAGGTACATAAAGCATAGATAACAGGTACATAAAGAGTAGATAACAGGTACATAAAGAGTAGATAACAGGTACATAAAGCATAGATAACAGGTACATAAAGAGTAGATAACAGGTACATAAAGAGTAGATAACAGGTACATAAAGAGTAGATAACAGGCACATAAAGAGTAGATAACAGGCACATAAAGAGTAGATAACAGGTACATAAAGCATAGATAACAGGTACATAAAGAGTAGATAACAGGTACATAAAGAGTAGATAACAGGCACATAAAGAGTAGATAACAGGCACATAAAGAGTAGATAACAGGTACATAAAGAGTAGATAACAGGTACATAAAGCATAGATAACAGGTACATAAAGAGTAGATAACAGGTACATAAAGAGTAGATAACAGGTACATAAAGCATAGATAACAGGTACATAAAGAGTACATAACAGGTACATAAAGAGTAGATAACAGGCACATAAAGAGTAGATAACAGGCACATAAAGAGTAGATAACAGGTACATAAAGCATAGATAACAGGTACATAAAGAGTAGATAACAGGTACATAAAGAGTAGATAACAGGCACATAAAGAGTAGATAACAGGCACATAAAGCATAGATAACAGGTACATAAAGAGTAGATAACAGGTACATAAAGAGTAGATAACAGGTACATAAAGCATAGATAACAGGTACATAAAGAGTAGATAACAGGTACATAAAGAGTAGATAACAGGTACATAAAGAGTAGATAACAGGCACATAAAGAGTAGATAACAGGTACATAAAGAGTAGATAACAGGCACATAAAGAGTAGATAACAGGCACATAAAGAGTAGATAACAGGTACATAAAGAGTAGATAACAGGTACATAAAGCATAGATAACAGGTACATAAAGAGTAGATAACAGGTACATAAAGAGTAGATAACCGGTACATAAAGAGTAGATAACAGGTACATAAAGAGTAGATAACAGGTACATAAAGCATAGATAACAGGTACATAAAGAGTACATAACAGGTACATAAAGAGTAGATAACAGGTACATAAAGAGTAGATAACAGGCACATAAAGAGTAGATAACAGGTACATAAAGAGTAGATAACAGGCACATAAAGAGTAGATAACAGGTACATAAAGACTAGATAACAGGTACATAAAGAGTACATAACAGGTACATAAAGCATAGATAACAGGTACATAAAGAGTACATAACAGGTACATAAAGAGTAGATAACAGGTACATAAAGACTAGATAACAGGTACATAAAGAGTGGATAACAGGTACATAAAGAGTAGATAACAGGTACATTTATTTATTTATTTTACATTTGTTAACCGGGAAATTCTGACTGGACCAGGTCCATTTTCAGCGGAAGCCCGGGGAGAAAAGCTCCAACATCAAGTTATACAAATACAGTACATCCAGCATAATACACAAAACAGGTTACATCATGTATGCAGAGCATAGTAATATAACAAGAATTAATAAAAACACTCCAGGTAAAAGATATAGAACATGGGTAAAAAGACAATGTCAGTCATACTTTGGTAAGAAAAGAAAATATATCAAGTAAGATTCTACAGTTAAAAGTACCCTTTCAGATGACCAAGCCTACAGGGGATCAGAGCTCCAGCATGTGATCAGAAAGGAATTTGGGGAGTTAATAGTAGTATGGGTAGGGTTATGTGATACAAGGGCATAACCATGTACTAAGAAGGTGCGATTTGAGGGAGTTATTGATATGGATGTGGAGGGGCAGTGGACACAGATAGGGGAAGAGAGTTCAATTTCTGGCAACGGTGTGGGAGTAGAGCGCTTTCCCTGCATTATTGTTAGCCTTGGTGATGGAGAGGAGAGATTTTTCACTGGATCTTAGGTATCGGTTTGTAGTATAGATAGTAAGTAGGTTGGATAATGAGGGGTTTTTCAGGATATTTGAGAATATTGTAGGCTGTGCCCAGCTGGTGATAGTTAAGTAGCTGTGGTAGCTCAAGCCATTTTAGTTCTTTTAGTGCAGCACAGTGATGGGTTCTATAGGTTGAGTTAGTAGCAAACTTGGCTATTTTATTGTAGCATGATTCTAGTTTGTCTAGGTCACATTGTCTGATTTGGGTAAAGATTGGTGCTGCGTATAATAGAGTTGAGAGGAGGTGGCTTTGTGCAAGAGTGACTCTTGCTTTTTGTGAGAGAAAGGACTTATGCCTGTATAGGGAGCCTAGTTTTTTGTGTACTAGTTTTATGGTATGTGAGATGTGAACATCAAAGTGGAGATTATTGTCTATTTCAATGCCCAGAAGTTTGGTGTGGTTAGAAGGGGAGATGGTAGTGCCGTCATTAGAGGTTATGGTAAAGGAGAGGGGTTTTTTTATCTATTAGGGGTAAATAGTAGCAGTTTTGTCTTTTTGGGATTTAGAATTAGTTGGATCCCAGATATCCATTTTTCTACTGAGATAAAGGTATCTTGAGTGAGGTACATAAAGAGTAGATAACAGGTACACACACATTAGACTGAGACTGTCAAATCTAAAGTATGAAGCAAAACTTCATTCACATGCTGGGTGGTGGGACTATGTAATATCCACATGTAGGGTGGTGGGACTATGTAATAGCCAAATGCTGGGTGGTGGGACTATGTAATATCCACATGCTGGGTGGTGGGACTATGTAATATCCACATGTAGGGTGGTGGGACTATGTAATATCCACATGTAGGGTGGTGGGACTATGTAATATCCACATGTAGGGTTGTGGGACTATGTAATATTCACATGCTGGGCAGTTGGACTATGTAATATCCACATGCTGGGTTGTAGGAATATGTAATATCCACATGCTGGGGGGTGGGACTATGTAATATCCACATGTTGGGCGGTGGGTCTATGTAATATCCACATGCTGGGTGGTGGGACTATGTAATATCCACATGCTGGGCAGTGGGTCTATGTAATATCCACATGTAGGGTGGTGGGACTATGTAATATCCACATGTTGGGCGGCGGGTCTATGTAATATCCACATGTAGGGTGGTGGGACTATGTAATATCAACATGCTGGGTGGTGGGTCTATGTAACATCCACATGCTCGGCAATGGGACTATGTAATACGCACATGCTCGGCAGTGGGACTATGTAATACCCACATGCTGGGTGGTGGAACTATGTAATATCCACATACTGGGCAGTGGGTCTATGTAATATCGACATGCTTGGCAGTGGGACTATGTAATACCCACATGCTGGATGGTAGGACTATGTAATATCCACATGCTGCGTGGTGGGACAATGTAATATCCAAATGCTGGGCTGTGGGACTATGTAATACCCACTTGCAGGGTGGAGGGACTATGTAATATCCACATGTAGGGCAGTGGGACTATGTAATACCCACATGCAGGGTGGAGGGACTATGTAATATCCACATGTAGGGCAGTGGGACTATGTAATACCCACTTGCTGGGTGGTGGCACTATGTAATATCCATATGTAGGGCAGTGGGACTATGTAATATCCAGATGCTGGGTGGTGGGACTATGTAATATCCACATGCAGGGTGGTGGTTCTATGTAATATCCACATGTTGGCTGCTGGGACTATGTAATATTGACATGCTGGGCAGTGAGACTCTGTAATATCCACATGCTGGGCATTGGGACTATGCAATATCCACATGTAGGGTAGTGGGACTATGTAATATCCACATGCTGGGTGGTGGGACACTGTAATATCCACTTGCTGGGTGTTGCAACTATGTAATATCCACATGATGGGCAGTGGGACTATGTAATATCCACATACTGGGTGGTGGGACTATATAATATCCACATGCTGGGCGGTAGGAATATGTAATATCCACATGTTGGGTGGTGGGACTATGTAATATCCACATGCTGGGTGGTGCGACTATGTAATATGCACATGCTGGGTGGTGGGACTAAGTAATATCCACATGTAGGTTTGTGGGACTATATAATATCCACATGCAGGGTGGTGGGACTATGTAATATCCATATGCTGGGTGGTGGGACTATGTAATATCTACATGCTGGGTGGTGGGACTATGTAATATTCACATGCTGGGCAGTGGGACTATGTAATATCCACATGCAGGGTGGTGGGACTATGTAATATCCATATGCTGGGTGGTGGGACTATGTAATATCCACATGCTGGGTGGTGCGACTATGTAATATGCACATGCTGGGTTGTGGGACTATGTAATATCCACATGTAGGGTTGTGGGACTATGTAATATCCACATGCAGGGTGGTGGGACTATGTAATATCCATATGCTGGGTGGTGGAACTATGTAATATTCACATGCTGGGTGGCGGGACTTTGCAATATCCACATGCTGGGTGGTGGGACTATGTAATATCCACATACTGGGCGGTGGGACTATGTAATATCCACATGCTGCATGGTGGGACTATGTAATATTCACATGCTGGGTTGTTGGACTATGTAATATCCACAGGCTGGGTGGTGGGACTATGTAATATCCACATGCTGGGTGGTGGTACTATGTATTATTCACATGCTGGGTGGTGGGACTATGTAATATCCACATGCTGGATGGTGGGACTATGTATTATCCACATGCTGGGTGGTGTGACTATGTAATATCTACATGAAGGGTCTTGGGACTCTGTAATATCCACATGCTGGGCAGTGGGACTATGTAATATCCACATGCTCGGTGGTGGGACTATGTAATATCTACATGCTGGGTGGTGGGACTATGTAATATCCACATGCTGGGCAGTGGGACTATGTAATATCCACATGCTGGGTGGTGCGACTATGTAATATGCACATGCTGGGTGGTGGGACTATGTAATATCCACATGTAGGGTTGTGGGACTATGTAATATCCACATGCAGGGTGGTGGGACTATGTAATATCCATATGCTGGGTGGTGGGACTATGTAATATCCACATGCTGGGTGGTGCGACTATGTAATATGCACATGCTGGGTTGTGGGACTATGTAATATCCACATGTAGGGTTGTGGGACTATGTAATATCCACATGCAGGGTGGTGGGACTATGTAATATCCATATGCTGGGTGGTGGAACTATGTAATATTCACATGCTGGGTGGCGGGACTTTGCAATATCCACATGCTGGGTGGTGGGACTATGTAATATCCACATACTGGGCGGTGGGACTATGTAATATCCACATGCTGCATGGTGGGACTATGTAATATTCACATGCTGGGTTGTTGGACTATGTAATATCCACAGGCTGGGTGGTGGGACTATGTAATATCCACATGCTGGGTGGTGGTACTATGTATTATTCACATGCTGGGTGGTGGGACTATGTAATATCCACATGCTGGATGGTGGGACTATGTATTATCCACATGCTGGGTGGTGTGACTATGTAATATCTACATGAAGGGTCTTGGGACTCTGTAATATCCACATGCTGGGCAGTGGGACTATGTAATATCCACATGCTCGGTGGTGGGACTATGTAATATCCACATGCTGGGTGATGGGACTATGTAATATCCACATGCTGGGCTGTGGGACTCTGTAATATTCACATGCTGGGCAGTGGGACTATGTAATATCCACATACTTGGTGGTGGGACTATGTAATATCCACATGCTGGGCAGTGAGACTATAAAATATCTACATGTAGGGTGGTAGGACTATGTAATATCCAGATTCTGGGCTGTGGGACTCTGTAATATACAGATGCTGGGTGGTGGGCGTATGTCATAGCCAGATGCTGGGCGGTGAGACTATGTAATATCCAGATGCTGGTTGGTGGGACTTTGTAATATCCAGATGCTGGGTGGTGGGGCTATGTAATTTCCACATCCTGGGCGGTGCGACTATGAAATATCCACATGCTGGGTTCTGGGACTATGTAATATCCACATGTAGGGTGGTGGGACTATGTAATATCCACTTGTAGGGTTGTGTGACTGTAATATCCACATGCTAGGTGGTGGGACTATGTAATATCTACATGCTGCATGGTGGGATTATGTAATATCCACATGCTGGGCAGTGGGACTATGTAATATCCACATGTAGGGTGGTGGGACTATGTATTATCCACATCCTGGGTGGTGCAACTATGAAATATCCACATGCTGGGTTGTCGGACTATGTAATATCCACATGTAGGGTGGTGGGACTATGTAATATCCACATGCTGGGCGGTGGGACTATGTAATATCCACTTGTAGGGTTGTGTGACTGTAATATCCACATGCTAGGTGGTGGGACTATGTAATATCCACATGCTGGGTGGTGGGACTATGTATTATCCACATGCTGGGCGGTGGGACTATGTAATATCCTCATGCTGGGCGGTGGGACTATGTAATATTCACATGTAGGGTGGTGGGACTATGTATTATCCACATGCTGGGTGGTGGGACTATGTAATATCCACATGCTGGGTGGTGGGACTATGTAATATCCACATGTAGGGTGGTGGGACTATGTATTATTTACATGCTGAGTGGTGGGACTATGTAATATCCACATGCTGGGTGGAGGGACTATGTAATATCCACATGTAGGGTGGTGGGACTACGTATTATTTACATGCTGGGCGGTGGGACTATATAATATCCACATGCTGGGCAGTGGGACTACGTAATATCCACATGTAGGGTGGCGGGACTATGTATTATTTACATGCTGGGCAGTGGGACTATGTAATATCCACATGCTGGGCGGAGGGACTATGTAATATCCACATGTAGGGTGGTGGGACTATGTATTATTTACATGCTGGGCGATGGGACTATGTAATGTCCACATGCTGGGCGGTGGGACTACGTAATATCCACATGTAGGGTGGTAGGACTATGTATTATCCACATTCTGGGCGGAGGGATTATGTAATATCCACATGTAGGGGGTGGGACTATGTATTATTTACATGCTGGGCAGTGGGACTATGTAATATCCACATGCTGGGCGGTGGGACTATGTAATATCCAGAACCATTGAGTGGGCATGTATGACGTGAATGGTGTGAAATCAAGTCAGAGCAAAGGACAGAGGAGGACATCAGTATGGATGGAAGGTTATAGATATGGTTTGCCAGTGTAACTCATTATTAATAATTCAACATTATTTTATGCTTAAAACAACATAAAGAACTCTGTAAATATAATCCACTTAAAGTAGTACAGTAACAATTATTATTTATTGTTGACAAACAGAAATTTCCCATTTACAGCTCAGAAAGGTGAGACTCACTGGATTCATACTGAGGTTTACGGGTTTTTATATGTAGCTGTTGTTACAGAATTTACTGTATAACCGCTACAGGTTTCAAATTAAATTCCAAGCAGGCAAGCCTGTTTAAAAGATCATAAAAGTACAGAAATTCCTACATATAATCATGCTAACAGAAACCTGCAATCTGCACTAAGAAATTATGTGAGAATGTGTTAATTCACTGATAAGTTTTTCACATGATTCTGCACAACTGTCTTTTCAGCATGTCACCGTTAAAAACCTTTGGGGATGCAATACGTCAAGTGGTTTATCTTCCAAGGGGCCAAAAGAAAATTATGCTTTATAATTAAAACAAATAAGAAATTATCACTGTGACACTAAGTAACTCCCACAGTTTCATTAAATTCACTTGAGTGATTTTGTGTGTGCCTCTCGTGTGACAGACGGCATACACCTACTGTTTTGTATAATTATATGCAGTGATTTGCAAGTTATTTCCAAATGACACTTGGGAAATCTCTGCATTGCACTGAGGTGCAATTCACAGCAGTTGTGGTTACATGATTCTAGCAGCTAGTTTATTATGACCTTAAAGGAAAACAACAGATCGAGATCACCTTGGGACAGATGTCACGCAATGGTACAACATGAAGGAATGATGTGTTTTCTTTTTTCTGATTAATGTGATGACTGACAAGGTGCCCAGTACAGAAACCATTTAGTGTTTTGGTTATTAGTGTAACATATTACTGCATTGTCATGTATGCTGTAGCCTAGCTTCCTTCATCCAACACGTGCTGCAGAATCATAACGCTATAGATATGCCATGTGCAATGTAGTCTGAAAAGGAATTAGGTGTACCCATGTCTAAATGTTATGTCATGGAGTCTACTGAGAGTATTAAATCTGTAACATTTTAAAGAATAGGACAAGGTGTTTCAGACTAAGTAACAATGCTGCTAAGGACATAATTTTTATACATTAGACTTAAATAAATATATTTTCCAATAAATAAATATTATATGTATAAACCATTATTGGGGTCTGTATCTCATAAGAATTTTTTGTATTGTTTCTTTGTACTTTTGATTTATATTAGATTTCATCTTATTTACTGAAGAATGACAAGAAGGAGAAAATGTAATCATTGATGTAGATATTGGCATTATTCGTAGTGAAAATTAATACTGTATGACAGTCTGTACTGATATATTTTATAATGCATAAAGCAGCTACAACACTCAGTTACCCGCTTGTTTCTTGTTTCTTGTTCATCAGATCACTGAATGATCCTTCATGGACTATTATCACTCACATCCCATGTAACAAGTGCACGGGTAGATGCATTCTAACTATTACTTACTTAGAAGTACTTTAACTATTTGAAATGACTGGTCTTTGGGTAAATGCATGATGAACTACTTGTATAGCCTGCTGTGACATCAGAGTGGAATGATCTCTACATCATATTCAGTTTTAGAAGCTGATGTATATACTCTCTTTTTTTTATTCTTCCTTGTGTTTTAGCATCCATTCTGCTCCTCAACCAATGAACACCATCACCTCTAGGCCCATTTCCCTTCCCTCCCAACATGCAAGGGGGAAAGCAGGCATAAATCATGTCCTTCTTCTCACAGGGCAGGTAAGTTCTGCATACTCCTTTCTCATTCCTCATTTTGGATAGCAGGTAGGGTACAGCACCCAATATGCGACACCTTGTGTGGGACTGTGCTTTTGTTATACACCCCTTGTGCTCAATGAGACTCACTACATTCCTTGGGTGATCCTATAGGGCCTGTTCCCCACTCTTATGCACACATCTGAATCTGTCCACAAGGGGGAACTCTTGCAGCAGGACGTGTACCACTCCCTCCCACCAGGACAGCACAGCCAGCATCACACACTTATTCCCATCATTCCTTGAGTCGCAGTTCCAGCATCAAGGCCACAAATCAGACCAAGTCACATAGAAATAGACTGGGTGTCAGTCCTCTGTGTCACACTGTCTATATACCAAGTTTTATTCACATCCACAATGTGTTATGGAATTTTACTTCTCTGTTTCACATATTTACACCTGATAAAATTATGAGCATAACAAACTCAGAGGTTGTATCACACTGACAGTGTTTTCATTTCTAACTATATATATATATATATATATATATATATATATATAAGAAATTCGAACTTTCAAAAGTTCAAAATTTAGAAGTAGACCCATATATACATACATACACACACACACACACACACACACACACACACACACACACACACACACACACACACATATATATATATATATATATATATACACATATATATATATATATATATATATATATATATATATATAGATAGATAGATATACACACGGTGGATATAAAAAGTGTACACACCCCTGTTAAAATGTCAGGTTTTTGTGATATAAAAATGAGACCACAATAAATCATTTTGAAACTTTTCCCACCTTTAATGTGACCTATGACCTGTACAATTCAATTGAAGAACAAATAAATCTATTAGGGGAAAAAATACAAAAAATAAGAAACGTACAATAAGCTGGTTGCATAAGTGTGCACACCATTAAATTTAATACTTTGTTGAAGCACCTTTTGATTTAATTACAGAATTCAGTCTTTCTGGGTACACACCTGCCATCAGTTAAAGACACTGATTAACCCCAAATAAAGTTCAGCTGTCCTAGTAGGATTTTCCTGACATTTACTCAGTTGCCTGCTACAGCAAAAGCCATGGTTCACACAGAGTTTACAAAGCATCAAAGAGATCTCATTGTTGAAAGGTATCAGTCAGGAGAAGGGTACAAAAAGATTTCCACAACATTGGGTATACCGTGGAACACAGTGAATGCAGTCATCAAAAAGTGGAGAAAATATGGGACAACAGTGACGTTGCAAAGAACTGGACATCCCTCCAAACTTGATGAAAAGACAAGATGAAAATTGGTCAGGGAGGCTGCCAAGAGACGTATAGCAACACTGAAGGAGTTGCAGGAATTTCTGGCAAGTACTGGTTGTGTACTACATGTGATAACAATCTCCCAGGTTCTCCATATGTCTGGACTATGGGGTTGCAAGATGGAAACCTTTTCTTATACAGAAAACCATCCAGGCCATGCTAAAATTTGCAAAACAATACATTGTCTCCCATAAGCATGTGGGAAAATGTGTTATGCTCTGATGAGACCAAGGTTGAACTTTTTGGCCACAATTCTAAAAGGTACTTTTGGTGCAAAAACGACACTTTGCATCACCAAAAGAACACCGTCCCCACGGTGAAGCATGCTGGTGGCAGTATCATGATTTGGGGTTGCTTTTCTTCAGCTGGAACCGGGGCTTTAGTCAAGGTGGAGTGAATTATGAACAGTTCAAAACATCAGTTACGTTTGGCCCAAAACCTACAGGCTTCTGCTAGAAAGCTGAAGATGAAGAGGAATTTCACCTTTCAATACGACAATGACTCCAACATACATCCAAATCAACAAAAGAATGGCTTCACCAGAAGAAAATTAAAGTTTTGGAATGGCCCAGCCAGAGCCCAGACCTAATTGAAAATCTGTGATCTGACCTGAAGAGGACTGTGCACAAGAGATGCCCTCGCAATCTGACAGATTTGGAGCACTTTTTCAAGGAAGAGTGGGCACATATTGCCAAGTCAAGATGTGCCATGCTGATAGACTCCTACCCAAGAAGGCTCAATGCTGTAATTAAATCAAAAGGTGCTTCAACAAAATATTAGTTTAAGGGTGTGCACACTTATGCATCCAGCTTATTGTACATTTTTTATATTTTTTCCCCTAACAGATTTGTTTTTCAATTGAATTGTATAGGTTATAGGTCACATTAAAGGTGGGAAAACTTTTGAAATGATTTATTGTGGTTTCATTTTTTATATCAGAAAAATCTGGCATTTTAGCAAGGGTGTGTACACTTTTTATATCCACTATCACTATACATATATATATATATATATATATATATATATATATATATATATATATATATATATATATATATATATATATATATATATATATATATATATATATATATATATATATATATGGGCGTACTTTTGAAGAATGAAAGTTCACTACTTTGGACTTAAAAAGTACGCCCACACTAACGCAAAACTGCACTTTCACGAAAGTGCAATCTAGCGAACCTGCTAGACCGAACGGGCTAGCAGTCACGGACCTTAGGGTTACGGCACAGGTTAGGGTAAGGGGATAGTTAGTAGGGCTATCCCCTTACCCTAACCCATGCCCTAACCCTAAGGTCCATGACTATCACACCACAGTGGAGGACATAGCCCATTTTTCAATGTCCTCCATTGTGGTGCGGTAAGTTTGGTCTAGTGAGCTTAAGCGAAACTGCACTTTTGTTAAAGTGAACTTTCGCTTAAGTGGGGATGTACATTCCCATTTCGAAAAAGTGAATTTTTGTTGTAGGAAAGTACACCCATATATATATATATATATATATATATATATATATATATATATATATATATATATATATATATATATATATATTTACCTTCATAATGTCAGCGTCCAGAATGTCTAACCCGCTTCCATAAACACCAAACTGCATCGTCAAAAAAACCTCAAATACCGAATGTCCGAACCGCAAAATCTCGTCCCCTTTTTGACCTATGTTAGCACTTGTTTGTAGGTGTGGCACGGTCGGAAATGTCAAAATACGAGGTTTTTCATTATTTGAAAGTTTTTGCGGTTCCAGTTTCGCAGAAACAGTTTGGTGATCCGCCGTTCAATATATATATATATATATATATATATATATATATATATATATATATATATATATATATATATATATATATATATATATATATATATATATATATATATATATATATATATATATATACATCTTCTACCCATCCCCAAACTTTCCTTACCAGTTCAGCTCTCCACTGATAGTTTCTCCTTGGCCTCTCCCCTTCAGTGGACTGGACCGTTTTCTGTCTCCTCTTCTCTCTTTCCTTGCCACTGCTCCCTCTTATTCAATAGCTACCTCACTCCTGGCCCCATTTAGTTCTGCAACTTCTGTCCTCCTATCTTTACTCTCTTTCACTTCCTCTTGCTGGATGCTCTATAATGCCAACCTAGCTGCTGTATTTGACTCTCACTCTATTGCGGAGCACTAGTAACTTCCGGTCTTTACCTGCCCTCTCCCCTGCCCTTTTCTCCTCCCCCTCCCTCCTACTTCCTCCCTGACTTTATAAATATTCCTTACTCAGTGAGACACCATCTTTTTTCCCCCTGGTCTTCCTCTCTGCTGCTGTGCGTCTCTGGCTACGGGATTATACTTCCACTAAGGTGAGCCCTGCTGTATTTGTCTAGCCATTCTCATTTTGTCCTATCCTTCCACTTAGTGTGCGAGAATAGATTGTCTTATTTTTTTAACTGCCTAGGACGCACATATTAACATCGCATGTGCGACAATAGATTGTTTTATTTTGTTTAACTGCCTAGGTTGCACGTATTAACATTGCTCAATATCTGAATGCATTAATCGCCCCTAATGGCTGCTAGTGTTTGTGTTCCTGCTCGTGGAATGTATATATGCTATCGTACATAGCTATATGCCATTCCGCTTGTATTTTACAGTTGAATAGTTTGTGTTCCTGCACGTGGAATGCATATACGCTACCGTACATAGCTATATGCCATTCCGCTTGTATTTTACAGTTGAATAGTTTGGGTTCCTGCACATGGAACTCATATACGCTATTGTACATAGCTATATGCCATTCCGCTTGTATTTTATAGTTAGATAGACCCTAAATTCATCTGATTGTACACTCAGAAGACTTATCCTTCCACTTTGTGTGTGAAGTTAGCTTGGTCAAATTCGCTCAATGTCTGTATACATAGTGTTTGCGTTCCTGCACGTGGAATGCATATACCCTATCGTAAATAGCTATATGCCATTCCGCTTCTATTTTACTGTTGAATAAGACCCTAAATTTATCTGCTTTGTACATTCAGAGGCCTGAGGCTCTATTTGATATATTTTGATTAACTGCCAATGTTGTTAAAGAATACAGCGTTATATAGCAATATTTAGCCATTTTTTGTTAGAAGTGTCGATATTTTTAAAAGACTATTGCTTTTCATACCTGTACTCTACTCCTAGCCTAACATTTGGAGTAAGTGAGGTAGGTCTATTGCTTTTCATACTTGTACTCTACTGCTAAGCTTAACATATGGTGTAAATGAATTCAGCCTTTGGGTCTGTTAATTCTCATACTGTCTCTTGCTATAGTGTTAAACAGAATTGTGATATACTGCCTAGGATATGAATATCAATGCCTAGTATTTCTACTGAGTGTGCCTTGTTTTCTGTTTATTTTACTTCTTGTTTCTCTCCACTTTATTTACCCAGCTGAACAACCTGCCTGTATTGTCCTCTAGTGTGAGACTGCCCTGTTGCTGTTGACCAACGTCCTACACCCACCATATCTACTACTGTCCATTCCTAAACTGAGGAACTGAACCTTAAACCTCCCTATTTGAAGAAAAGTATAACACAAGAAAGTATGTCCTCCTAATACTACAGACTGTTGTAAAGCTAGCTCTGTTTTGAAAACTCAGGTTAATTAATGCTAGTTCTGTTCTGATACTCCAGGGTTTGCTATTATATACTCCCTAGCTAGGTCGACCAGCAGCCTAAGCCCTCCAAGTACTTCTTGCTTGCCCTCTCCTCTTGTGTCCACTTTAAACATAACTCCTTCCCCCCTGTACTTGTGATACCCCAGCCCTGCTACATTTCAGAAGTAGCTACTTCTTGCTATAAATCTTTTGTCCACTAGGTGGCGCCCTTCTCCCTGTCTCTCCTCTCTGATTAAAGCCTCTTCCCTTAGACTTGCAGGTCTTATCTATTTGTAAGAAACTACTGCCCCCATATATTTTTCTCTCCTTCCTCCTGTACTCCACTTCACCTACATTTCACTGTCTACTATCACAACCTCCCAGTGCAACAGTCCCTCCTTGAAGATAAGTATATCATAATTTTCTCTGTCCACTACCACTACTGATTAGACCCTTACCTTCTACCCATCTCCAAACTTTCCTTACTAGTTCAGCTCTCCACTGAAAGTTTTTCCTTGGCCTATCCCCTTCAGTGGCTCTACCCGCTCCTTTCGCCCTGTGGGCTCAATCCGCTCCCCTACCCTACTCCTAAGTTCCACCCACCCCCAGTGCATCTACATTTATAGTCACCACTGTCTCCTCCCCTGATGCCCTCAACCTATCCCATCTCTTTGCTCCTCCCCCTCCTAGATGAAGCTCTTTTAACTCCCCCTCCCCCTCTCTATTCCCTTACCTGACTGCTCTCTCACATACTTCTCCTCCTTATATCGTCAAACTCCCCACACAGTCTCTACCCCTTCTTTTAATATCTATCCTACTCTACTCATCCATGTCTCTTCCACATTATCTCACCTCATTTACATGTCTTTTCCTTCTAACTACTCTCTATAATGTAACTTCCTATTCCTCTACCACACTACCCTCCTCTTTCCCACTCCCCTCATCCTCCATTATCTCCTTTCCCCACCCTTCGACACTCCATTTTTATTTAATATCCCCCTCCCTACTTCAACCAAATTCATTTCATGATTTCAAACTAAAACTCCATACAGTCTATTTAAAATCTCCTGCTATCAAAACTAAATTACATCTCCCTCTTACTTTATGTCTCAATTCAAAGTTTCACCTCCTCTCTCCCTTCTCTTGGCTTGCTCTAGCAGGAGATATCCACCCCAACTCTGGGCCAACACCTGCTAACAATCTTTCTCCCACTACCTCCAGTAATAGAAACAGCCATAAATACCTTACATTCATTACCATTAATACCCAGAGTATTAATAACAAAATAACAAACTTCCATGCTTGGCTAAATCTCACTGCACCTGACATAGTAGCAGTAACTGAAACCTGGCTAAAACCACAAACTACTAACTCTGAGATTTTACCACCTGGCTTCCAAGCACTTAGATCCGATCGCCAAAACAAAAAAGGAGGTGGTGTAGCCTTAGTCTACAACTGCCTGCTAAATCTCAGCCCATACCAAAATCCCATTCCTAAATTTAATAATGCCGAACTAATCATAGGAATCCTCAAAATAAACAACTTTAAAAGTATCTGTATTATAGCCATCTATATACCCCCTGGAGACAACACCTCCACCCTTCAGAATATTCTCTGTTGGGCTACAAACAATATCAAGCAAGAGACTTACATTCTAGGCAATGTCAATATTGACTGGAATACAATTAATAATAATACTCCCACTCTGTCTATCAGTCTTTATAATTTTACTCAACTAATAAACAACATTACCAGACCTAACAAAAATAACCCCCCCAGGGTCCATCCCGGACTGGATTTTAGTCAGCCACCCTAACAATATCTCCAACTCTGGTATCTTACCAGACTCAATAAGTGATCATCTCCCAGCCTTTATTAACCGAACTACCCAACAGCTCCCCTCACCAACATCAATATGTCCACTCTCGTAACCTAACTAATTTTAGCCCTTCTATATTCTCTGAAACCCTTAAACTAACAAACTGGGATTCACTAAAAACTCTTCCCCTAGATGAAGCCCTAGAAGTCTTCAATACTACCTTCCTTAAAATCCTAAACTCCCAAGCCCCACCTCGAACAAAACAAATAAAATACAACTCTGCCCCTTGGCTAACTAAGGACACTAAAACTCTCATGCTACAAAGAGACAAAACATGGAAACTCTACAATAAAAATAAAAACCCAGCTTCATTCCTTCAATTTAAGCAACTCCGCAATCTCACTAAAAAACTTATCATAAAAGATAAAAAAATCATACTACAACAAACTACAGTCTACCCTCTCAAACAATCCCAAAAAATTCTGGAATTCCATCATTTCACTCTTACACCCAGGTACTAAATCCAATCCCTGCCCAGACAACAATAAGACTGACACAGAAATAGCAACCCTTTTCAACTCCTTTTTTACCAGCTCCATAGCTGAACTGACTAAATCCTTCTCCACTTCCACCCCCAGCCCAAACCCAAAGCCTTCTTCACCATCCTCTCCTCACTCCTGCTCCAATAAACCCCCTCCCACTTTTTTTCTACAACCCATGTCTACCACATGTATCAAAAAACTTCTTTCCAAACTCAAACCATGCTCCAGTGCTCCCGACAATATCCCATCACTCTTTCTCAAGCTCGCAGCAGATGGTATCGCCATACCTATCAGCATTCTCATCAACAGATCCATCCAAGAATCTTATGTTCCCAAACTTTGGTGAGCTGCCCACATTCTGCCCTTTCATAAAGGAGGCAAAAATAATAGCATTTCAAACTTCCGCCCAATAGCCATTCTTTCCCCAATTTCAAAAGTCCTTGAAAAATGTATCCACCGGCAACTCATGCCCCACCTCCTCAATAACGATCTCCTCACTCCTACTCAACACGGGTTCCATCCTGGCCACAGTACCATTACTGCTCTCCTCTCTTTCTTAGACATTGTCAACCATGCCCGTGACTCTGGAGATATTGTCTCCACTGTTCTTCTTGACCTTTCCAAGGCATTCAACACAGTATCCCACACACTCCTTCTCAACCACTTTTCTAACCTCAATCTCAATCACAATTCCCTTTCTTGGTTCAAAAGTTATCTCTCAGATAGATTCCAAGCTGTGAAATGGAATACAGGTACCTCGAGCTTCTTACCTACCCATACCGGAGTCCCTCAAGGTTCTATTCTCGGACTTCTGCTCTTTAATGTCTTTATCAATGATCTCCACTCTGCAATTCCTCATTCTCAAATTGTACAATATGCAGACAACTCCACTGTCATCTGCTCAGCCCCTAGCCTTCCTGAGCTCCAAGCCAAAACCCAACTGGCCTTCACAACCATAGAAAATTGGATGCTTCAAAACCATCTTTCCCTTAATGCCAATAAATCCCACATCATTCTCTTCTCCCCCTCAAAAGCTCTGCCTCTTGATAAGCCATGCTTCAAAGTCTCCAGCCTCTCCCAGTCCCCAATAGAAGTTGTTAGTTGTGCAAAATTACTCGGAGTTACCATTGATGAACACCTGAAATTTAATACTCATATTCAACTAAACATAAAAAAAAAACATCAGAAGCTCGGTATGCTTTACAGAAATGCTAACTTTCTAACTTTATCTACAAGACAAACACACGCCACTACCTACCTTCTCCCTTCTCTATTGTATGGTGCTCCTATTCAAACCAACCTCACTGCTTCTATCTCCTCAAAACTTGAAAGTTGCTACTACAAAATCACCAAATTCGCTACTAACTCCACTCATTCTGCACACCATTGCATCTCCCTCCGTAGTCTCCAGTGGCTAGAACTCCCTAATCATCTCGATTACCTCCAACTTACTACTGCACACAAACTAATTTTTAAACCCACTGCTTGCCCTGCACTAACATCTTGCCTTTCTACACTCCTCCCAGGCCCCTAAGATCAGGCCACCAAAATCTTATTTCAGTATACAAACCCAAACGACCTCCTGGTCTTATACTATAGCAAAAAAATGGAACTTGCTTCCTCCCCTTCTAAGAGTCACTACAAGCTATGAACAATTCAAATCTCTTCTCCATTCTCACCTCTCCCAAAACTGGAAATGTAATTGTATACTTCCTACCTAGATCTTAATACATCCCAGTTCCAATTTCCCCCCTATGGTCCCTCTTCTTCTAACTCTCTCCTCAGCTCCCCTCCCCCTGCTTCTTTATCTCCTTTCTCTCCCCCGCTTAAACTCTCTCCCCCTTGCTTAAACTCTCTCCCCTGCTTAAACTCTGTTTATTCCTTTTAAATCGTCTCCTCCCCACTGCCTACATGCATGCCTAGTCTCACAAATGTATCTTTTACCTTTTTCATAAGATGTACTTTTAGACTCGAACATAAAACGAATCTTCGTCTAACTGTTCTTTTTTATCTTCCTCCTGGCATCTCTTCTCCTTTACATTCTTTGCATCTCCTTTCTCCTACACTTCTCCTCTGTTTTACTTCTCTTGCATTCAAGATCTATGTATAATTTCTTTTTTTTCTCTCTCTCTCTTCTACGCTAACAATACAATTGTATAAAAATATTAATTTCTTATGTAAACTGCTAAATGTGGTATGTTGTTGGAAATTGTTAAAGGTGTTATGCCGTTAGAACATAGAGTGTTATGTGTGTAATGTATTATTAATATGGAGCTTTTCTCCCCGGGACTCCGCTGAAAACGGGCTTTCGGGCCCAGTGGACTTCCCCGGTTATCAAATTGGAAATAAATAAATAAATAGATAGATACATACACAAACACACACAGACACACACACACACACACACACACACACACATATATATATATATATATATGGGTCTACTTCGGGAGACCGAACCGACGATTCGCCGACACGCGGGAAGAGGAGACTAAACGACCGACAGGTAGGTTCACCGACAGGGAGATTCGCCTACAGCGGAAAGACCGACAAGGGAAATGTGCGATCGTTACATGATGAGTGTGCGACAGTGACGGAGTTAGGAGCGGTCAGGTAAGTGTGCGAAATTGTGGGATGTCGGGTTAGGCTGTGGGACAGGTGAGTGTGTGTTTGTGTCGGAGGTAGGGTTCGGGTTAGGTAAGTGTGTGATAGTGAGGGACTGTAGTTTTGGGACGGGTTAAGTGAGTTAGGGTTAGGGTGCAGGTAGGTGAAGTGCCATGGTGTCGGTGCTTGGGTTAGGGGTGGGTAAGTGAGTTAGGGTGCAGGTAGGTGAAGTGTGCGATGGTGTCGGTGCTTGGGTTAGGGGTGGGTAAGTGAGTTAGGGTTAGGGTGCAGGTAGGTGAAGTGCGATGGTGTCGGTGCTTGGGTTAGGGGTGGGTAAGTGAGTTAGGGTTAGGGTGCAGGTCGGTGAAGTGTGCGATAGTGTCGGACGTTAGGGTTAGGGTTTAGGTTTAGGTTAGTGGATGTGTTGTTGTGTGCTTGTGTATTTGGCGTATTTTGTGTCGGTGTTTTGTTGTTCGGTATGTTGCGGTGTCGGTGTGGTGTGTTGTCGGTTGTTTGGGGTCGGGGATGTGTGTGTCGGTGATTCGTGCGTTCGGTGTATGAAAGTAGACCCATGTATGGATATATATATATATATATATATATATATGCATAATTTTTCTGTGACTTTTAAATAATTCACCGTGCCTAGTGCATTATACTTTCATACCTGCATACTTTCTGCAAGTTATAGATAAACCTGATAGCAACAGCAATAACATTCCTCACAAACACACACAGATTTGTATGTGTATGTCTGTGTACCGATAAACAGACATACATATACACACACACACACACACACACACACACACACACACACACACACACACACACACACACACACACACACACACACACACATGGACTACACTCCCTGTGACACCTGCCTGTCTTGGTGACATTATTATTTAGTTAGTCAGCAATTTTCTTTACCATTCTGACAGTCCTCAAAGGGATCCTTTCAAGAGCTCCATGGTATCATTTTCTGCAACATTTGGCCATGTCAGATATGAGTCAAAGTAGGAAAGGCAAACTAATGTAAAAATAATACAGAAAGTAGTTGGTGTATTGTTTGAAAACACAGGCAACTGCTGCTACAAAAACCTTTCATACAAGTGCTTATAGAATTATTTCCTATCAAAACTCTGTTGTACTGAGTTACATGAGACATGAATAACAGCCCCTTTAGTGTTGTAGAAAGGGCTCTAAGTACCACTTACTGAAGCTTCAGAATGTAGAAATCTACAAAAATGCGCCATCATGGTGTGGGACATTCCCATGCAAACTCCGTGTTCTTCTTGTATATTTGTTCTCTGTGAGCGCTATTCTTCTTACAGCAGCTGTACCTGCTAGGCCCTAATCATGTGACAACTGTGTGCATACCTGCATGAGTATATGCCTTTCTTTAGTAATAACATCATATCTCAGTCCAGAAAATGAAATCTCATGACCATAGACATTGTTTTTAAAGTTGGTCAACATGTGCATTAATAGTGTATAAAATATAAACATTTACCTGACAGAGAACAGTAAGCTAGAACTGCTCTGCAATGCCCAAGCCACACATAAAATACCTGATATTTATTTTTGTGAAGTTATCTGAATGTGATACAGACATACCACCTAAGAGACATGCTGTCATGAAGAAACACTGAACAATAGCTACATTCGGTATCAAGATATACATGACAGCAGAGGCATCTTCAAGTTTCTTTACCTCAATATCTTTCTGTTTTTCACTCTATATCAGGATTTATCCACAGTTGG
>NC_056735.1:99870148-100117648 GCF_019279795.1 Protopterus annectens
TCCCAGGCTGCATTCTACATGAACTACAGAATGAACTGGCACTCTACCTAAGTACCATGTTCAATCATAGCCTCACCTCAGGCTTTGTGCCCACTGAATGGCGCATCATGATGGTTATCCCACTCCACAAAGGGGAAGCCACGACGGACCCCAGGACTACTGCCCCTTTAGCCTGACGAGCCTGGTCTGCAAGGCCATGGAATGTATCATCATGGAACTCATAAACAAAGACATTGGTAATCTCCAAACTCTGGACCCTACCCAGTTCAGATTTGTAAAAGGCAGATCATGTCTCCTAAACCTCACTGACTTCTTTGAAGCAGTCACCAAAGCCATAGATGAGGGTAATGCGGTTCACACAGCTTATCTAGATCTCGCCAAGGCTTTTGACACCATCCCCCACTCTGGAATTATAGATAAGCTCACTAAACTAGGTATAAATCCCTAAGTAGCAAGATGGGTTGCCAAATGGCTCCTGGGCAGAACCCACACTGTGAAAGTAGCAGACTCCAAATCTGACTTCAGACCAGTAACAAGTGGAGTACCACAGGGTTCAGTTCTGGGTCCTCTCCTGTTTGATATCTACTTCTCTGAAGTACAGGCTAAAACAGAAGGTCTTTGACTAACAAAGTTTGCAGATGACTGCAAACTAGGAGCCATAATCAAAATGCCTAACGATGTGGACATACTACAAAAGGGCCTCACTGAGAAAGATGCCTGGTGTTAAAGCCATGGCCTAGAGCTTAATGCCAAAAAGTGTATTGTCATCTCCTTTGTTAAAAACTCTGTACCCATGAACTACCACATAGCTGGTAGTCTACTTAATGCCAAAAATGTAATAAGAGACCTTGGGACACAGGTGGACAGTAGTCTCTCCTTTGATAATCACATCGCCCTAGTGGTTAGAAAATCCTTCTATGTGGCTCACCTCATCACAACAGGTTTCTCATCCAGAAAAAAAGAGGTCATTGTTCCCCTCTACTCATCACTCATTAGACCCATTATAGAGTACAGCGCCCCTTTTGGTATGTACCTCACATGACATCTACAACTGGAAAGGCCACAGAAATACCTCACAAAGAGGATTACTGGCCTCAAACAGATGCCCTATGCAGAATGTCTCAAAACACTCCAGCTTTACTCCATCGCATATCGCCTACTCAGAGGCAATCTCTGCCTAACATACAAAGCTATGTCAAACCCAGAGCTGTTGGACATGCTCCACTTAAAGAAATCCCAATCCCTCCGAGCTACATGCTCTAGGGACCTAAACCTTGTCACCACAATAAACAGAACATGCCAGAGGGATAGAGTCCTGTCCCAGAGACTTCCCATACTCTGGAACAGACTACCTATCTATGTCAAACAGAGATCCTCATTAGCACTCTTCAAGAAAAATCTTGATGATTGGATGGGAAATAGGAAATTCACCCCAGGGATCACTTCTGTGGCTCTGCTTGACAGGGGCACAGGAAAGTAATTTTCTTGGGTGGTGAAAGCTAGGGTACATTTTTGGCTACTCTTATACTGGCCCTAGGGCCAATAGCCTAATACCTACCTATGAACTTATGAATCTAATACATATATGTAATAATTATAATACTTGCTCCTTTGGTTCTTGGAAATTAATTTCATGAAAATAAGTTCCCACATTACAGAATATTAAATGTTTCATTTTTCACATGCCAGATCCCCCATATATTCCTTTAATCCATTTATGTTGCATAACCCTTTGTATTCAGTACTGTTTTCCACCAATTTAAGAGGACTATGGTATTATGCAGGTAGTTTTACTTGAGCTATGCTTAGGATTTTGTAATGGGGTTACTTTGGATTTCTAAACTTCACTTTGGTTTGGTGAGTTTAATGTTTAAATTGCATGGAGAACCATTTGGGTTTTGGATTTGGAGATGCTGTCAGTAGTGTTTCCCAGGTTTTGTGGCTAGGTTTGGAGGTACTTGGATTAGTACAATG
The DNA here is from genome assembly GCF_019279795.1 of Protopterus annectens. Taxonomy (NCBI): domain Eukaryota; kingdom Metazoa; phylum Chordata; order Ceratodontiformes; family Protopteridae; genus Protopterus; species Protopterus annectens. The sequence continues at coordinate 99,872,123 of NC_056735.1, forward strand.
AGCCATTTCTTGGAATCCTTTATGTCTCTGCTTTTCTTCTTTCTTTTTAGTTACTTTTAGAGCTATTTTTTCATTCTTATTATTTTGTGACTTACTTGCTTATTATGATAGTCATCTGATGGATTTCTTCCAAAGGCAAGTATATACATCCACTTATGCTGAAAGCTTTGTTTATTGTTATACTATGATTTATTTTAAAGGGTTGGAAGGAACAAAGGTGACACATTAAGTAGCATTGTCACCATTTTCTGGTTCATTTCTTGACTGGGGTGGATTCTTTGTGGAGTCTGCGTGTCCTCCTGTTGTCTGAATGGATTTTCTGTGAGTATTCCAGTGTGTGTGTGTGTGTGTGTGTGTGTGTGTGTGTGTGTGTGTGTGTGTGTGTGTGTGTGTGTGTGTGCGTGTGTGCGCGTGTGTGCGTGTGTGTGTGTGTGTGTGTGTGCATGTGCGTGTGCGTGTGTGCGTGTGTGTGTGTGTGTGTGTGTGTGTGTGTGTGTCTATGTGTGTGTGCTTATCAGCATACATACATACAAATACATACAAATATGTCAAGCACGGGCATTAATGCCCTTCTAGCTTGCCAATATACCAAAGACTTGTTCCCATAATAAGTGTCCAGGCTGTTCTTAAAATATCTAAACTAGTACTTGCTTTAATGTAATTTGGTAGTTTGTTCCAAGCATCAGCTACTCTGTCAGAGAACCAATTAGTACACTTCTCATTCCTATAGAATCTTCTGCATAGGTTGTCTGATGATTCTCAAGTACTTTTTGATAACCCCAAACATTCCCAGAGGCAGTTGTCCCTAATGCCCTATATATCCGAATAAGGTCTCCTCTTAGTTATCCGTAAGAGACACTGTACGAGTTCAGATATTTTAGTCTTTCATAAAAAATGTAATTTTCACATTCATGGATACCCTTAGTATATTTCCATTGCACTCTTTCCAGTTTACTCTTGCTTGTTTTCTTATAGGGTTTTCATATTGTTATTCCATACTCAAGTTTGGGTCTGTTGTAACTAACAATGACTTCATTATTTTTGATTTCCTAGACTTCATAAATCTTTTTTTACAACCTATAGTTCTATAACTACCAATTGGTTGATATGATTAGAAAAACTCAGAGCTGACTCTACCCATATACCCAGGTCCTTAAATGAGTCTACAGTTTCAATCACTGTGTCCTGTATTAAATATTCACCTTTTAGTTTATGTCTCCCAAATCTCATATGCTTAGTTTTTGAAATATTTATCAGCATATTATTCTCCTGTGCCCAAATGGTCAATTTAGTCACGTTATTTTGCAGACATGCCTTATCTGTAACACATGTAATCAGTTTACCCAATTTCAGATTGTCTGTATATAGACTGTAGAACACCTTAGATAAAAAAGGTAGGTCTGAAAGATATAATCTAAACAAGTAACAGCCTAAGACAGAGCCCTGTGGGAATCACTGACTGTAACCAAGGATTTCACCTGTCCATTTGCTGTATACTTGCCATGTCCTCTTTGTAAGCCATGCAGCTATCCATCCTATCAAGATTACATCAATACCTAGTTGTACTAATTTATTGATCAGTGTTTTGTGTATAAACCTGTCAAATGCTGAAGTTAAATATATATATATTACATCACAGCACAATTTTTCATTCATAGCTGTTATTATATTGTTATACAACATCATTTTACAGGTGGTACTAGATCTATTTTCAACATATGCATGCTGATATATGGTTTCAAGTCCAACCTATCCAGTTCTGACGATACCTTATCCAGTATTACCTTCTCCATTATTTTTCCACAACATGAAAGTAGACTTAAGGGTCTGTATGGCTCTGGGTTTGTCCTACTCCCCTTTCCCTTAAAGAAAGGTTTAATAAGTGAATGTCTACAATCTTGAGGAATCTCCCCATATTTGCATGACCTAGTGAACAATAGATATAATAGTATTGTAAATCCTTTCTGAAGTGTTCTCAGCTCATTATTACTGATTCTGTCTCCTCCTTGTGCTTTGTTTGGATCCAGTTTATGCAGTTCTTTTTCAATATAATCCAATTTGATTCCAGTATCTGGGGTTACCTGGATGTCACTAGGACAACTTATAACCCCTTTTTTGGAGCCAAACTATTTTGCATTAGACTTTGTATTAATATATCTATAATCTGTTGCATCTGAGAATAAATTAGAATCTGCACACAGTTTATCAATTTGTATGTCATTACTATTTCCACATCTTATGTATTTATAAAAACGTTTCCTATTATGCTTAATATCTTTATATACATTTTCTTCACATTTTTCTTGATCTTGCCTCACACTATGCTTAATCTGTTTGTCCAGCTTGTTTATTTCAGTTTTCAAAGTTGTAGTTGAAGCTCTCTTCCATTTCTTATATTTTTTGTCTCTCACCTTAATCAGATATCTGCATTCGCTGAGTTTTCGCTGCCGCATGCCCTGCTCATGGTGCTTTACTCTGCTGTTTTATCCTGCTCCTTTGTTAGTACTCGTCATACCTTTCAGTATCATTTGTCATTTCCGTATTTATTAAGGAATATTAGGTAGGTCTTGCATGGCATTTCCTTCTGCAATGCTGCATTGGTGTCTCCCATCCAAGACCTGTCTTTAATGCTTACAGTTAGATGCCCAATTTGTGTTTAAGATGGGCATATTACATAACGTGTAATAGGATTTAGTCACGTCACGCTTTGTCAAATTTGTGAAATCTGTTAATGACTGAGTCCTTCCATGTCGTGAAAGAGTATGACAGTCACCTATAGTACATCCCAGGTTGTGATCGGCTTCTAATTGATCTGTATCTGCAGTTGAAATCCAGCCTAGAGATTATGTCCCACAAGTTTTGCCTTTGAGGATTGATGGATATATTACCTATGCAAGACCAAGAGTACAGATTGGTACTGGTGACCTAGTGATAATTCCTGTCTCCAAGACTGATTGCTTCATTGATTTTATTTTTATTATTTTATTTACTATTTGTTAATTGGGTAGGTGGACTGACCTGAGACCCAGAGGTCCTTTCCAGCTCTGATGCAGCTCAGAGACAATACAATGTACAAGTAAACTTAAGTTATACTCTTCAAATATGATAGAATGTCAGGTTTACATAGCAGTAAATTTTAAAACATTCATATGCGGTTATTATATAGTTTTTATAAAGTAGAATATTATACATTATTATGCATTTCTGATAAAGTAACAGGTTTACATTAGGTTTTATCACTTTACATGAGTTGCAACTCAGTCTGATTGCATGAAATTACTTTTAAAAGTTTAAAACTGATTTTCTTTGGAAAAAAACTCCAATGGAAGTGAATACAAAATATACCGATTACACAGGCCTAGACACTAAGAAGAGAACACTTGGATAAGAAAAGTGAAATGGAAACCTCTAGTCAGACTGTAACATTTTTAGAATTCTTTAGCATTTTAAAAAGTTTATCCATGATCCATAAGGCATTTACAAACATCTTCCATGAAGAGGTGCTCAGAAAGGGATTTCCTAAACTTAGTAAAAGTATCTTGATACCTTGTTTCAGTTGGTATTTTGTTTTTCTGTGAGCTGGGCCTGCTTGTGTGAAGGTTCATTCATCAATGACTATTTTAAATGAGGGATGTTGGGGGATATTAAGTTCTCTTGGGAATTCTTTAAGGAGTAAGACTGTTCCCTGATTGGGACTTTTCGATTCAGATGGCAGGAGAAGTCAGCATTCAGAATTTCATATACTAAGGTAAGGTATGTAGAAAATGAGTGCATCTTTCTGTAATGGATCCACAATATACGTCATTTGGAAGGCTGCAGTGGTGTGTACTCAGGCATTAGTAAGTAGGGGCAAATCTGGCAGTGTGATTCTCATTGACTTGAAGTTTTTGAATGTTATAAATGTGAATAAAACAAAAGAACTCTCATGAAGTCTAGAGATAAGTCCTGGAAAAAGTGGCTACAAACAAAAAACCCAATTGACCTACAAATATATAAAGAACAAAGAAACCTGGTCAAAAAGCTTATCAATAGAGACAAAAAAAGAGTTCTATTATAACCCCCTTACAACACTAAAATCTGACCCAAAAAAATTCTGGAATGCTATCAACCAAATACTTCTTCCTGGAAACCCTACCACACCCAACCCTACCCCTGAAAAGACACCAGTGGAGACTGCCAACACCTTCAATACTTACTTTGTTGAATCAATATCCAAACTCTTTAATTCCAGTATCTCCAGTACAAGGAACCCCAAAAGCCCAGCTTCCTCTTCAACAACTACCCCTCCCAAAACCTTCTTCCTCAAGCCCATCTCCACAACATACATCTGAACCATACTCTCCAAGCTAAAACCATGCTCAGTATCTGCTGATAACATCCTATCATACTTTCTTCAGACAGCTGCTCACCCACTTGCCTTTCCAATCTCCATCATCATAAACCGCTCAATCTCTGAATCCAAAGTACCATCCATCTGGAAACATTTCTACACCCTGCCTATCCACAAAGGAGGTAACTCCACTGAAATCTCAAACTTTAGACCTATTGCCAACCTCTCCCCTCTGTCAAAAGTTCTTGAAAAATGCATAAATACTCAAGTCATGGATCATCTCTCTCAGGAAAACCTACTTACACCTACACAACATGGTTTGCACTTCTATCCTTTCTCATTTTTTATTTATTTATTTATTTAACATTTGCTGGCCAGGAAAGTGACTATTTCCTTGGCCAGAGATGACCATAAACTTATCTCCTGTCTCTTCCTAGATCTCTCAAAGTCCTTTGATACTGTCTCTCACTCTTACTATTAAACAAACTGTCTAACCTCAACTTCGCCCCAAATACAGTGGCATGGTTCGAAAGCTATCAAAAAGATAGATTCCAGTCAGTAAGATGGGACACTGCTTTATCTACTCCCCTTCCAGTACAAATGGGTGTCCCTCAAGGATCCATTTTAGGGCCACTACTAGTCAACATTATCACAAATGTGGTCTATACCTCCTGCTCACTCTTCTCTATTATCCTATACGCTGATGACTCTGCAGTCATAACAATAGTAAACTCTCCCTCTGAACTCTTATCAGCTACACAGTCACCCTTTAACTCAATGGAAACATGGCTCTCCAACAACCAACTCATCCTCAACCCTAAAAAACCGAACTCCTACTCTTCCCCCCAAAAACAGCTAACCACATAAAGACCTATTTAACTATCCAGTCAATCAACAAGACTCCTATTGTAGTTGAACCAAGCTCAAAACTCCTTGGTATCATAACCGATGATCAACTAAAATTCGACCTCCACATAAATAATTGTATCAGGAAATAGCCCTCAGTCATGCTTACCTTCTCCTCTGCTTAACATATTGCTCACAAATCCTTACAAACTTAACTCCTCACTCCTTACTAGACTTGAGACTACATACCACAAAGTAGCTAGATTTGCAGCTCAACAATCCTATAGATCTCACCACTGTCTCTCTCTAAGATATTTAAACTGGCTTGAGCTGCCTCCCCTCCTCCTTCTCTCTCAGCTTCAAACCACACACTCAATTCTTTACCAGCCATCTATCTGTCCAGCCTTACACTCTGTCATCTCCCACTATGCTCCTTCAAGAAACATCCGCAGCTCTTCCCAAGATCTCTTAAAAATCTATAAGCCCAAATCTAAAGCAGGGTATAACTTATATAGCTACCACTCCTCTATTGAATGGAAAAAACTTCCTCTTTGAATTTCGAACACACACATATCCCGAACATTTAGACTAACTCTAAAAGAATATTTCAAAGGGCAATGGATCTGCCAAGGCTCATATCCACCTTGATAACTTGTTGCTACACTCTGCTAATTTATGTATTCCTCTCTCTCTTATACTTTACTGTATCCTGTATGATTCGATTGCAAAATAAAACAGACTTCTATGTTGCTTTTTTATACTAAGTACCATTTTTAGAAATGCTGTTGCTGTCATCTAGCTGTTTGCCATTTTATAATATTTGTATGATAGAAACAAAGCAGCTATACCAAGACGCTCACTGCCACCTCTCACAACACAGTTCAGCTAAAAGAAATGGAGTCTTTTCTGTAAAATCCAGCAATTTATTGAACCAAAGTTGAGCGCTTTCTCTCGCCAAATGCGAGCTTCCTCAGAACAATGTATTCAAAATATAGCAATGTTAATATACTAAAAAAATGGCGCCAAATGGTGACATTTCACCAATTATTCAATTGATGCAATTAAACAATCACTACTGATTCACAATACATAAATAACACTGTTCATAAAAATGACAATTCATATGTATAATTCTTACATATAAAGATGAATAAAACATATTAATCTAAAAGAAGAAGTGGTTTGATAGACAAAAAGTCATTAATCCCTGGGTATGTAGTGGCATCTGTATAGATTTGCCACCATAGTTCTCTATATGCCAAATAGTTTTTAAAATTTCCTCCCCTGGGATTATTCCTAACCAATTCTAAAATTCCAAACTTGAAAAAGTGATCTGTGCCATGGTCTAAAATATGTCTACAAAGAGCGTTTTTTGTGTCCTTCCTTCTTATACTATACATATGTGAATATATTCTCTGTCTGAATTTTCTCTCTGTTTTCCCTATATAATAGGCCTGACAGTGGGAACAGACAGCTAAATAAACTAACATAGTTGAATTACAATTTCCCTTGGAAAAATACATTTTAGTATGATTGATATTATTCAACCATATATACTCCGTATCATTAATAAAAGAACACTGATGGCAGGAACCACATTTCGAAGTGTTAGATCTTATAATTGTATTAAGTTTATCAGAATTGCCACTTTCCAACATATGTTTAATGTTCCTGCCCATTTTGAAAACAAAATTAGGTTTGAGACCAACACAGTCAATTATATCCTGCGTGGTTATCAAAATATGCCAGTTTTTGATAACTATATTTTTTAACATCTGACTGTACGGACCATACTCCAGTATTAATGCACTGCAAAAACTATTATTGACAACGTGTGGTGAATCATTTTGTCTATTAATAATGTCTGTCCGTTTGTCCATAGACAAATCTAGGTCTATAGTGGTGACGGGAGTACGATAATTTGCTCCCAGTAAAGGGGTATATTTGTGTCCCCACTGATTGACCACATAGATGGCAATGTCCTTCAACATGGGCACATCATAGCCTCTTTCTGTGAAGAGGCTTAGAATAAAATTGACCTCCTCCACCATATCAGAATACTTGGAGGTCATTCTGATGGCCCTGATACATTGCCCTTTGAAGATATTTCTTTTCAAAATATGTGGATGGCAGCTGTTATAATCAATATATGAGTTAGTAAAAGTACTCTTTCTATGTACCTTAGATTTGAAGCCATCACCATCAATCACAATGAGGGTATCCAGATAAGGTACCCCTATATTATTATGGGTGCAGGTGAATTTCAAAAAATTACTACTAGTGTTAAGAAGGCTAATAAAATTATCAAAAGAATACTTGTCACCCTTCCAGACAATATAAATGTCATCTAAAAAACGCGAATAATACATTATATTAGCAAAAAATGGGCTATTGAATATCTGATTTTCTTCCCAATCCAACATAACCAGATTAGCGAAGATGGGTGCGCAAGCCGCACCCATTGCTACGCCTCTGGTTTGTTTGAAAATTTCTCCCTGATAGAATATAAAATTATTTTCAAGAACAATACTCATGAGCTCAGTTAAAACTGAGATATTGTCCCAGTCTAACTTAGTGTGTTTCCTTAGGCTTCTAGTAAATGCCTCCAGGCCCTCCTCTATTGGTATACTACTGAATAGATCTATAACATCAATAGACCTGAAAATCAGATTCTTATTGTCTAAAGTGACGGGGAAATTTCTCAAGAATTCCCACGAATCCTTCACCATATGTTTAAGGTCATCATAAATAAATTTCAAAGAAGTATCAATAACTACTCCTATAGGAAACGTCTTGGCTTTACTGCCTGAAATAATAGGGCGAAAAGGGGGATGTAAGTGGTCCTTATGTACTTTCGGAATACCTACAATTGTTGCCAAAATGGGATGTTCCACAATCATAAAGTCGTAAAAATCTTCAGAAATTCTTTGTTCCAATAAGTATTCCTCCAGATACATATCAATTCTTCCATAAGCAATATTAGCTTCGTTAATAGAAGCTAACTCATAATTACCGGAGGCATGAAGTATATTATGTATTATGCCACTGTAAGCTGTACTTTTTTTCTTTAGCCTTGTTCCCATTGCTACCCTAGAAGTTGCTTTGTTGTTAAACATAATGGAAAGATTAAGTTTTGTCGTATACTTTTTAAATTCTAAGATAGTATCCACCACACGGAAGGCAGGAAGTACTTTTATCCCATACAGCAACCCTTCTACTACAGCATTTGATAAAAAAGTGGTTAAGGAGATTTACACTCTTAATAGTAAAATTCACAAAAATAAAAGTAAAAAAGTATTTTCTAACTTAACTGATTCAGAGAGTGCAATTCTCAAAGATCTTATGAGTGATTATAGTAATAGAATAATGAAGCCAGATAAAGGAGGCGGTATTGTCATCTTTGATGCAACAGCTTACAGTGGCATAATACATAATATACTTCATGCCTCCGGTAATTATGAGTTAGCTTCTATTAACGAAGTTAATATTGCTTATGGAAGAATTGATATGTATCTGGAGGAATACTTATTGGAACAAAGAATTTCTGAAGATTTTTACGACTTTATGATTGTGGAACATCCCATTTTGGCAACAATTGTAGGTATTCCGAAAGTACATAAGGACCACTTACATCCCCCTTTTCGCCCTATTATTTCAGGCAGTAAAGCCAAGACGTTTCCTATAGGAGTAGTTATTGATACTTCTTTGAAATTTATTTATGATGACCTTAAACATATGGTGAAGGATTCGTGGGAATTCTTGAGAAATTTCCCCGTCACTTTAGACAATAAGAATCTGATTTTCAGGTCTATTGATGTTATAGATCTATTCAGTAGTATACCAATAGAGGAGGGCCTGGAGGCATTTACTAGAAGCCTAAGGAAACACACTAAGTTAGACTGGGACAATATCTCAGTTTTAACTGAGCTCATGAGTATTGTTCTTGAAAATAATTTTATATTCTATCAGGGAGAAATTTTCAAACAAACCAGAGGCGTAGCAATGGGTGCGGCTTGCGCACCCATCTTCGCTAATCTGGTTATGTTGGATTGGGAAGAAAATCAGATATTCAATAGCCCATTTTTTGCTAATATAATGTATTATTCGCGTTTTTTAGATGACATTTATAATGTCTGGAAGGGTGACAAGTATTCTTTTGATAATTTTATTAACCTTCTTAACACTAGTAGTAATTTTTTGAAATTCACCTGCACCTACAATAATACAGGGGTACCTTATCTGGACACCCTCATTGTGATTGATGGTGATGGCTTCAAATCGAAGGTACATAGAAAGAGTACTTTTACTAACTCATATATTGATTATAACAGCTGCCATTCACATATTTTGGAAAGAAATATCTTCAAAGGGCAATGTATCAGGGCCATCAGAATGACCTCCAAGTATTCTGATATGGTGGAGGATGTCAATTTTATTCTAAGCCTCTTCACAGAAAGAGGCTATGATGTGCCCATGTTGAAGGACATTGCCATCTATGTGGTCAATCAGTGGGGACACAAATATACCCCTTTACTGGGAGCAAATTATCGTACTCCCGTCACCACTATAGACCTAGATTTGTCTATGGACAAACGGACAGACATTATTAATAGACAAAATGATTCACCACACGTTGTCAATAATAGTTTTTGCAGTGCATTAATACTGGAGTATGGTCTGTACAGTCAGATGTTAAAAAATATAGTTATCAAAAACTGGCATATTTTGATAACCACGCAGGATATAATTGACTGTGTTGGTCTCAAACCTAATTTTGTTTTCAAAATGGGCAGGAACATTAAACATATGTTGGAAAGTGGCAATTCTGATAAACTTAATACAATTATAAGATCTAACACTTCGAAATGTGGTTCCTGCCATCAGTGTTCTTTTATTAATGATACGGAGTATATATGGTTGAATAATATCAATCATACTAGTATTTTTCCAAGGGAAATTGTAATTCAACTATGTTAGTTTATTTAGCTGTCTGTTCCCACTGTCAGGCCTATTATATAGGGAAAACAGAGAGAAAATTCAGACAGAGAATATATTCACATATCTATAGTATAAGAAGGAAGGACACAAAAAACGCTCTTTGTAGACATATTTTAGACCATGGCACAGATAACTTTTTCAAGTTTGGAATTTTAGAATTGGTTAGGAATAATCCCAGGGGAGGAAATTTTAAAAACTATTTGGCATATAGAGAACTATGGTGGCAAATCTATACAGATGCCACTACATACCCAGGGATTAATGACTTTTTGTCTATCAAACCACTTCTTCTTTTAGATTAATATGTTTTATTCATCTTTATATGTAAGAATTATACATATGAATTGTCATTTTTATGAACAGTGTTATTTATGTATTGTGAATCAGTAGTGATTGTTTAATTGCATCAATTGAATAATTGGTGAAATGTCACCAATTGGCGCCATTTTTTTAGTATATTAACATTGCTATATTTTGAATACATTGTTCTGAGGAAGCTCGCATTTGGCGAGAGAAAGCGCTCAACTTTGGGTCAATAAATTGCTGGATTTTACAGAAAGGACTCCGTTTCTTTTAGCTGAACTGTGCTGTGAGAGGTGGCAGCGAGCGTCTTGGTATAGCTGCTTTGTTTCTATCTGTTGTTTATCCAATTCGCTATCTTTTAGGAATATTTGTATGATGACTAAATGTAATCTGTAAACTCTTAAAATGCTCTTGTATTCATCTAGCTGTTTGCCATTTTATAATATTTGTATGATGACTAAATGTAATCTGTATACTCTTAAAATGCTCTTGTATTCATCTAGCTGGTTGCCATTTTATAATATTTGTATGATGACTAAATGTAATCTGTATACTCTTAAAATGCTCTTGTATTCATCTAGCTGGTTGCCATTTTATAATATTTGTATGATGACTAAATGTAATCTGTATACTCTTAAAATGCTCTTGTATTCATCTAACTGGTTGCCATTTTATAATATTTGTATGATGACTAAATGTAATCTGTATACTCTTAAAATGCTCTTGTATTCATCTAGCTGGTTGCCATTTTATATTTGTATGATGACTAAATGTAATCTGTATACTCTTAAAATGTTCTTGTATTCATCTAGCTGGTTGCCATTTTATAATATTTGTATGATGACTAAATGTAATCTGTATACCCTTAAAATGCTCTTGTATTCATCTAGCTGTTTGCCACTTTATAATATTTGTATGATGACTAAATGTAATCTGTATACTCTTAAAATGCTCTTGTATTAATCTAGCTGGTTGCCATTTTATAATATTTGTATGATGACTAAATGTAATCTGTATACTCTTAAAATGCTCTTGTATTCATCTAGTTGGTTGCCATTTTATAATATTTGTATGATGACTAAATATAATCTGTATACTCTTAAAATGCTCTTGTATTCATCTAGCTGGTTGCCATTTTATAGTATTTGTATGATGACTAAATGTAATCTGTATACTCTTAAAATGCTCTTTTATTCATCTAGCTGGTTTCCATTTTATAATATTTGTATGATGACTAAATATAATCTGTATGCTCTTAAAATTCTCTTGTATTCATCTAGCTGGTTGCCATATTCCACTTCTATAATATCTGTATAATGGCTAAATGTGATATTTATTCACTGGAGCTTTTCTCCCTGGGCCTCTGCTGAAAAAGGGCTTTGACTCAGTCAGACATTCCGGGTCAACAAATATAAAATAAATAAATAAAGTAAATTATAAGTAGAGTATAAAGAAACAACAAGAAGACAGTGCTCTAGTTTAGGGAGGATGACGTTCTTGGCCAGTGCTTTGAAGGCAATAGGGGCTAGTAGATGCGATAGACTATAGCAGAGTTTTAGCTGGGAGTGGACTTTATTAATGATATTATCAGTGTGGATTGTAAGGCTTAATGGAGAGTCAATGGTTTGGGTACGTATCTGTACACAATTACAGAAGGAATAATATGGTAGTTATTGTCTGAGATAATAAGGACAGGAAGTCAAAAGGCTCTAGGGGAGGATGAAAAAAACTATAACATTGTTTTTTCGTGTTCATTTGGATGTTTTTTTAATTCAGATCACTGACAAAGATCAGAGAAGGGTTGATGGAATTCAGATTGCAGCCTGTAGGACATCTGTTTGCTTGGGGTAATGAAATATCATCTACACAGTGGGCAAAGGTTAAGCAGAGGTAACTAATGAGTGATGCTATTAATGAGTAAGGAAGTAAGTAATGCATGATGTCATTAATGAGTAAGGAAGTAAGTAATGGGTGATGTCATTAATGAGTAAGGAAGTAAGTAATGCATGATGTCGTTAATGAATAAGGAAGTAAATAAGGAGTGATGTCATTAATGAGTAAGGAAGTAAATAATGTATGATGTCATTAATGAGTAAGGAAGTAAGTAATGCATGATGTCATTAATGAATACGGAAGTAAGTAATGAGTGATGTCATTGAGTAAGGAAGTAAGTAATGAATGATGTCATTAACGAGTAAGGAAGTAAGTAAAGAGTGATGTCATTAATGAATAAGGAAGTAAGTAATGCATGATGTCATTAATGAATAAGGAAGTAAGTAATGAATGATGTCATTAATGAGTAAGGAAGTAAGTAATGCAAAATGTCATTATTGAGTAAGGACATAAGTAATGAATGATGTCATTAATGAATAAGGAAGTAAGTAATGCATGATGTCATTAATGAGTAAGGAAGTAAGTAATGCAAAATGTCATTAATGAGTAAGGAAGTAAGTAATGAGTGATGTCATTAATGAGTAAGGAAGTAAGTAATGCATGATGTCATTAATGAGTAAGGAAGTAAGTAATGCATGATGTCATTAATGAGTAAGGAAGTAAGTAATGAATGATGTCATTAATGAGTAAGGAAGTAAGTAATGAATGATATCATTAATGAGTAAGGAAGTCAGTAATGAGTGATGTCATTAATGAGTAAAGAAAACTGCAATGGGCCTAGAACAGGGCCTTGGTGACACCTGTTTTTAATGTTCTATTAGTGGACAGCTCATTGTTAAAGTAAACCTGAAAAATCTTGCGATCAAGGTAGCTATGGAACCAGGCAATGACATCTTCCTCCAAGTTGAATTTTTATTTTATTTATTTAACATTTGTTTACTAAGAAAGTCTGACTTAGAATGAAGCCAATTTTCAGTGGAGGCCCAGGGAGAAACACTGCAAATGTATGTCTTTGTAACATGGGAGAAAACTGGAGCACCTGGAAGAAACCCACACAAATGCAGGAAGGATATACAGACTCCACACAGAAGGTAGCTCAGCTGAGAATTGAACCAGAGAACCTCTTGCTGTGAGGTGACAATGCTACCTCTGCACCACTGCACCATCCACATTTTTGTTGCTTAACAAGCAGAATTTTCTGGCCAACAGTTTCAGAGGCATGAGTCATGTTCATAAAAATACCATCTGTAAGGAGACCATCATTTAAGGTGCTACAAATCATGTTAGAAGCTGAAAGTATAGTCGTGTTTGGGCTGAAGCCATGCTATCATATACAAGCTCTAGTTATTAAAGTGATGAAAGACGACAAAGAGTGGACAAAGGTCAATAGACTTTATGGGTTTTGGGGCTGGCGTACCTTAGGAAGAGGTATAGTGATGGGATGTTTCATGGCCAGTAAAACAATTCCTGGGGTAAGTCAGAGGCTATAAATATAAGTTAGTGATTGTTTTGTCTGCTGCCTTCCTGAGAAAGTTATAGTGGATTGCAGAGAAGGTAGAGGTGGGGGGGGGGGGGGTTCATGTTTAATAATCTTTTAATTTCTTTCTCAGTCAGAAACAGCCTGGAAGAAGAATGAGGCTGAATACCCTGCGAGAAGGTACATTTGAGTTGGAGGGTGACTTTGAGTGTTTTTTTGTTACAGCTAGGGTTAAATAATATTCTGTGATTGTTTCAGTGGTAGAGATGATATAATCAGTGGATGGATTACATTTAAAATTGTCTGGGACATTATCAGTGAGACAGATGGAACAGAACACTGTCTCGTTAGGCGCTTTACTTGTTTCCATTTTTTTTATTGGCAGCAGACATTTGCTTATTTCTAAGATAAATGGATTTGGCTGTTTGTAACTATTCTTATTTATGTTCATAATAATACTTTTAAGTAGGAGGACATTAAATGAACTTTCTTTACAGATAAACCAAACTGATCATTTCTCTCATGAGAGTTTTGATTTCATTGGTAAGTCAGAGGCATTTCTGGTCTCATGGTTGTCTATGTATACAAGGGGAATTCAGAGTTCTGGATAGCACAAAGGGTAACACTGAAGTATAGCGAGACATTTTTGGTGTCATCAGTTTGGTATAGGGGAAAACAAGTGATGGAACTCAGACGAGAAACAAGCACAAGTTTATAGAACAGCAATGGACAATGTTCACTTAGGAAGTCTGGCACAGTTTTAGTGTTAATTCATCAATGGATGATGTTGGTACAAAGAAGATAAAGAGTAGAATGCTTTTCTCTTTTAAATCTGGATCTGTTTGGCTACTTTATAATTTATTCTAGGTTAATGTGTTGCAGCATGTTGTTCTGGTGTTTAGCTTCATGGCCATTAGCATACAAATTAAAGTCCCCTAGAATAATCGCATTCCTGGGAGGTTCATGTGGCAACATTTGCACCAGTGCTGAATATAAGCAACTGAGGAAGGTGGGGGGAATATAAACAGAGGTGATGTTGAGTAAGGTTCCCTATGTGTAGATTTGCAACTGAGGAATGTGGGGGAATATAGACAGAGGCGATGCTGAGTAAAGTTTCTTATGTGCAGGTTTACTAATCCCCACTTGGGAGCTGCATCATCAACCTGGTTAGCACAGCCACTGACTTGCCGGGAGACATGCTGCTTGCTTAAAAGCAAGACTCAGTCAGCATTTCTTGGACCAGGCCTAAAATTGTGTGGGATGCTCTAGTCGACCTGGATGCAAGTCGAAGGGCAGAGGAAATCTTTAAGTCTGATGTCAGTAAGAGTTATTATATTAGGGTTTTCTGTAGACATTGATTGATTGCTTGATTAATTTTGAGTATACTACTTAAGCTGTGTCCATTCTTGCTCCCAAACAAACTGCATTGGAAGAAGTGATTCCTCGGCTACTGCTGTGTAAGTCACTAACGTCTGCAGTCCAACCATGAAGATACTTAAAGCACTTTCTCCAGTAACTTTAACAAGGGTGATCTGCTATACAGTATTTATGTTATAGTACTTTCCACAGCATCACACATCTGTACAGAACTGTAGAATGTGTAGTTGTCAGAAGCCATTTCCTGGCACTACAAGCAGAAACTGCTGATGTTATTAACTTAGATGGCTGTAAGCTGTGATGAAAGCATTTTTCACCAAGTGTGTCCTGTGTGTTTTGGCAATAACATTAACACACCTCAGTGCATGGGCTCTAGCAGAAATATAAAAATCTTCTCATATTATTTTCACACTCTTTGCTCTCACCTCTTCTTTTAAATGGAGGAATAGAATTTCATGCTGAGCAAACATGTTAGACAGCATAATGCTCGTAACCTATTTCTATGCCCTGTGTAGTGCTGAGTGCTGCTATTCTCGATGTTATGAGTGAAAAAAGTATATTTATATATACGGGTCTATGTCAGATGATCGAATTTTCAGAAAATCAAAATACATTTGGTCAAGACCATATGATCGAGTTTCTGAAAACCTGAGCATAAAAAATAAAAACACAGAATAACAAAAATCTGCTTTTTTTTACATTATTTGCAGGAGGCAATCCCCCCTGCAACCCCCCATACCCCCTGCAATGTATATATACCAACTACAAGATTGCACTGCAGTGAGGAAAGGGATACATTTCCCAATCATCACTGAACAGTGATCTCCTTTCAAAAGCTTTGAGTTTTCAAAAACTCAATCATAAGATCTCAACCATACGAATTTCAAGTTTCTGAAAACTCAGTTACTGATAGGGAAACATTTGTCATATCATAAATAACTAAACTAAGCACAGGGAGAAGTTTGAATTTTCAGATCCTTCAAAAACAACTCCAAGTTTTCCAAGCCATTCGGAATTTGTAAAATATCCACAGTAGTTGGTGGCACCAACTGCATCCATCTCTGGGTAATACTTTTTAGCCACCAGCATCAAAATGTTGAACAAAGCTTTGAAAGTCTATTAGAAGATCCCTTTCTTGCAGGTGCCCAATAAAAGTAGTTGGAGGGCCATAAAAAGTTATAGAAAGTCAGTAAATCTTGTTCCAAAGAATGGAGCTGAGGGCAATCCTAGACAATATGGATCCAGTCCCCCATTGAATTAGTTTGGAATTACCCACAAGTGGAAGATGAGCCGGGATAAATTCCAGTCAGTTTGGAAGGGATACTAAAATATCTTTCTAGAAGTCAATCTGTATTCGGAGGCAGAGATGAACCTGAATCACATATCCTAACCCAAAGTAATAGACAAGTTCCTCCCCAATTTTATTTCAAACCATGGACTTCTTTTACTGATTTATTTATTCATTCATTTAAACACAAATTTATAGAACCATAATATCACTGAATACAATATTTAACTGTATAAGAACACATAAAAATAAAATCCATTAATACAACTTTCCATGCACGCACATCAGAAATGTATTTAGCAAATCTGCTATTTGTATGTTGCCAGTTGTTAAGAATATTTTTCCAGTGTTGAAATACCATGTCTAATAAGGTGCCAGTAATATTTTTTATCCAAAACCACAGTGTAGCAGGTATTGCACTAAAACCTCGATGGCATCCATATACACCAAAACAAATATATTTTTATTTACTAAATGTATATGTGCCATTGATCTAATAGCAATTACTCTACAAGACCATATTGTTTGAATTGTAGAGCTTAAACACAGTAAATGAAAGCAGTGGGTATCATTACCACTGCCACTCCAACATATTAAATTCATGCCCGACTGTTCCTTATTAGTGGAAACTGGGGTGTGCTGACATCTTCACTACTTCTATAGCTACATACCAAATTCATGCCGTGCTGTTCCACCTTAGTGGATACTGGGGTGTGCTGACATCTTCGCCACTGCCATGCCAACATACTAAATTCATGCCATGCTGTTCCTTACTAGTGGATACTGGGGTGCGCTGAAATTTTCACTACTGCCACTTCAAAATACCAAATTCATGCCATGCTGTTTCTCATTAGAGGATACAGGGGTGTGCTGCCATCTTCACATCGATATCTGTGCAGTAACTCAGACCTTGTTCAAAGCTCCAGAGAGCACCCCTGCAATACGAGGCTACAACTCATACCACACTTTTTAGCCACCAGACCAGGACCAAAACACTAAAGGTGGAGGAGTGTCCATATTCACCAAGGATATTCACCACCTCCAGGCTGGTAGCCCAACACAATGCATCTGAAATTCTCCAGGTGCAACTAACAATAGATAAGACTGCAGTAGAAACTATAGCTTTCTACAGATCCCCCACCATGCCCCAAGATTCTCACTACACCTTTCTAAACATACTGCAAAAATATTAAGATACAACCAAATACACTAATACTGGGTGATTTCAACTACCCTGCCATTAACTGAGAAAACTACTCCTGTACCAACACCTTTGCTCAACAGTTCTTGGAATTCATATTCCAATGTCCTAGAGCAACTAATTCATAGTCCCACCAGGGGTAGCAATATTCTAGACCTGGTCATTACCAAAATGGGAGATCAATGCTCCACATCAGTGGTCACCCCCTCATTGGTCAGATCATACCATAAGCTAATCACCCTTGACATCCAGATCTCACTCCCACCCCCTTTAAGGAAACCTCCGTAATAAACTTCTCCAAAGCCAACTTCATGCTTCTCAAGTCAGAAGTAACAAACGTCATGACACCCATGCAGATGGGAACTGGAAGTTCAACTGCTAAATCCTACACTAAGTTGCTGTACATGCACATTCACTCATGCATGGACTGAGCCATCCCAAATAGAACCAATATGCTGTCCTCTAAAAAAAGGAAGCCAATCTGGTAGTCCCTGCCGTAAATAAGCTATACAACAGAAGGAAGAAACTGTTGCAGAAAAGAAGAATAACCCAGGATTCAAACAACTTTCTCACCAACCTCAGTAGAAAGCTGAGATCCCTCACAAAATCTTCCAAAGCTAGTTACGAAAACAAAATTGCCAAAGATTCCAAAGACAACCACAAGGCATTCTATAGCTATGTCAAGAATCTAAATGGCAATACTCAGATCTGCAGCAGAATGGCACTAGATATACTGACCCCAAGGATATTGCCAATATCCTGGCAGATAGATTCAGTGACAACTTCATCCCTCTCTCACCCCCTAAAAGGCTCATCTCAATACCAAAAGAATGCCAAATTCTGGTAATCACAGCAACTCAGTTAAAAAACGCACTCTCTAAAGCCAAGAATACAGCATCCATAGGACCAGACGACATCCCGTGCTGGGTACTGCATGAACTACAAAAGGAACTAGAACCTCACCTATGTGTCATGCTTAATCATAGCCTCACCTCAGGCTTCGTGCCCAGAGAGTGGCACACAGTACAGTCATCCCACTCCACAAGGGGGGATCCACTTTGGATCCCAGGAGCTACCGTCCCATCAGTCTGATGAGCCTGATCTGCAAGGCCATGGAATGTTTTTTCATGAAACTGATAAACAAAGACATTGGCTACCTTCAAGCACTGGACCCCACCCAGTTTGGGTTTGTGAAGGGCCAATCTTGCCACCTGAACCTGATAGACTTCTTTGAATCAGTCTCCAGACCCATGGATGGGGGTAAGGGGGGTTCACACAGCCTATATAGACCTCACCAAGGCTTTCAACACTATCCCCCACTCTGGACTCATAGATAAACTTACTAAGCTGGGCATTAGTCCCTATGTCATTCGATGGGTTGCAAACTGGATTACTGACAGGACACACACTGTAAAAGAAGCCGACTCTAAATCCAGCTCCAGACAAATGACAAGTGGTGTACCGCAAGGTTCTGTGCTGGGACCAATCTTCTTTGGCATCTACTTCTCTGCAGTACAGGCCAATACTAAGGGACTCTGGCTTACAAAGTTTGCAGATGACTGCAAGCTGGGAGCCATTATTGAATCCCCAAATGATGTGGATATACTACAAAAGGGCCTTATTGAAACAGATGCCTGGTGCCAGAGCAATGGGCTCAAACTAAATGCCAAAAAATGTATTGTCCCTTTGGGAAAAAAACATGTACCTGTGAACTACCACATAGGTGGCAGAACACTAAACACCAAAAGTGTGACAAGAGACCTAGGGACACAGGTGAACAGTGGTCTCACCTTTGATAACCACATAGCCACAACAGTTAGCAAATCCTTCTATGTGGCACACCTCATCACTAAGGGCTTTCCATCCATAAAAAAAAGAGGTCATTGTCCTTCTGTACTCATCCCTCATTAGACTCATTATAGAATACAATGCCTCATTTGGTATGTACCTCACAAGACATCTGCAACAACTAGAAAGGCCGCAGATATACCTCACAAAAAGAATCACAGGCCTAAAGCAGATGCCTTATGCTGACCATCCAAAGAAACTCCAGCTATACTTTGTCACATATCACCTATTCAGAGGCGATATCTGCCTAACATACAAGGCCATGTCAAACCCAGAGTTGTTGGACATGCTACACTTAAAGAAATCCCAATCCCTCTGAGCCACATGCTCCAGAGATCTTAACCTTGTCATCATGATAAATAAAACATGCTGGATGGATAGGTTCCTGACTCAGACTCCCCATACTGTGCATTAGGCTACCCATACATGCCAGGCAGAATGCCTCAATGGCCCTCTTCAAGAGGAACCTTGAAGATTGGATGGGAAATGGGAAATTCACCCTGGGGATCACATCAGTAGACCTGCTAGACAGAGTTCAAGGCAAGTAAATATTTGTGGAAGCAATAGGCAGGGACTCATTATGGCTAGGCTTGTATAGGACCTAGGGCAGATAGCCTAGTACCTACCTATAAATCTATGAACCTATGAGCAAATTCATGCCGTGCTGTTCCTTATTATTGGATACTGGGGAGTGTTGCCATCTTCACTACTGGCTTAGCTAGATAATAAATTCATGCTGTGCTGTTCCTTATTAGTGGATATTGGGGTGTCCTGCCATCTTCACTACTGCCATAGCTACATACTCAATTTGTGTCCTGATGTTCCTTATCAGTGGATTTTGCGGTGAGCTGCTATCTTCACTATGGCCATCACAACATACCAAATTCATGCCGCGCTTTCCTTATTACTGGATACTGGATTGTTCTGCCATATTCACTACTACCATAACAACATACTAAATTCATGCCATGGTGTTCCCTATTAGTGGATACTGGGGCGTGATGCCATCTTCACTACTGTCATAGCTACATACCAAATTCATGCCGTGCTGTTACTTATTAGTGGATACTCGGGTGTGATGCCATCTTCACTACAGCCATAGCTACATACCAAATTTATGCCGTGCTGTTCCTTATTAGTGGATACTGGGGTGTGCTGCCATCTTCACTATGCCATAGCTGCATACTAAATTCATGGCGTGGTGTTCCTTATTGTGGATAATGGTGTGTGTTGCCATCTTTACTTCTGCCATAGCTACATAACAAATTTATGACATGCTGTTCCTTATTAGTAGATCATGCGGTGTGCTGCCATCTACCTATGCCATAGCTACATACTAAATCCATGGCCTGCTATTCCTTATTAGTGGATACTGGGGATTGCTGCCATCTTCACTACTGCCATAGTTACATACCCAATTTGTGTCCTGCTGTTCCTTATCAGTGGATATTGCGGTGAGCTGCTATTTTCACTATGGCCATCCCAACAAACCAAATTCATGCCGCGCTCTTCCTTATTACTGGATACTGGGTTGTTCTGCCATATTCACTACTACCATAACAACATACTAAATTCATGCCATGCTGTTACTTATTACTGGATAATGGGGTGTGCTGACATCTTCACTCGTGCCATAGCTACATACTAAATTCACAGTGTGATGTTCCTTATTACTGAATAATGGGGTGTGATGCCATCTTCACTACTGCCATAGCTACATACTACATTCATATCTTGCTGTTTCTTATTAGTGGATACTGGGGTGTGCTGCAGTCTTCACTACTGCCATAGCTACATACCAAATTTATGCCGTGCTGTTCCGTATTAGTGGATACTGGGGTGTGCTGCCATCTTCACTACTGCCATAGCTACATACAGAATTCATGGCATAGTGTTACTTATTAGTGGATACTGGGGTGTGATGCCATCTTCACTACTGCCACAGCTACATACTAAATTCACGTCCTGCAGTTCCTTATCAGTGGAAACTGGGGTGTACCACAATCCTCATGACTGCCATAGCTACATACCAAATTCATGCCATGCTGTTCCATATTAGTGGACACTGGGGTGTGCTGCCATCTTCACTACTGCCACAGCTACATACTAAATTCATTCCCTACTTTTCCATATTAGTGGATAATGGGGTGTGCTGCCATCTTCACTACTGCCATAGCTACATGCTAAATTCATGCCATGCTGTTACTTATTAGTGGAAACTGGGGTGTGCTGTCATCTTCACTATGCCATAGCAACATACTAAATTCATGTCCTGCTGTTCCTTATTAGTGGAAACTGGGGTGTGCGGGCATCTTCACTACTGCCATAGCTACATACTAAATTCACGTCCTGCAGTTCCTTATCAGTGGAAACTGGGGTGTACCACAATCCTCATGACTGCCATAGCTACATACCAAATTCATGCCATGCTGTTCCATATTAGTGGACACTGGGGTGTGCTGCCATCTTCACTACTGCCACAGCTACATACTAAATTCATTCCCTACTTTTCCATATTAGTGGATAATGGGGTGTGCTGCCATCTTCACTACTGCCATAGCTACATGCTAAATTCATGCCATGCTGTTACTTATTAGTGGAATCTGGGGTGTGCTGTCATCTTCACTATGCCATAGCAACATACTAAATTCATGTCCTGCTGTTCCTTATTAGTGGAAACTGGGGTGTGCGGGCATCTTCATTACTACCCTGCCAAGATACCAAATTCATGCCATGGTGTTCCTTATTAGTGGATGCAGGGTTATTCTGCCATATTCACTACTACCATAACTAAATACTACATTCATGCCATGCTGTTCCTTATTAGTGGATACTGGGGTGTGCTGACATCTTCACTACTGCCATAGCTACTTACTAAATTCATTCCCTACTTTTCCATATTAGTGGATATTGGGGTGTGCTGCCATCTTCACTACCGCCATAGCTACATGCTAAATTTGTGCCGTGCTGTTCCTTATTAGTGGATACTGGGGTCTGATGCAATCTTCACTACAGCCATAGCTGCATACGAAATTCATGCCGTGCTGTTACTTATTAGTGGATACTGGGGTGTGCTGACATCTTCACTACTGCCATAGCTACATACTACATTCATATCTTGCTGTTTCTTATTAGTGGATACTGGGGTGTGCTGCAGTCTTCACTACTGCCATAGCTACATGCTAAATTCATTCCCTACTTTTCCATATTAGTGGATATTGGGGTGTGCTGCCATCTTCACTACTGCCATAGCTACATGCTAAATTCATTCCCTACTTTTCCGTTTTAGTGGATATTGGGGTGTGCTGCCATCTTCACTACTGCCATAGCTACATGCTAAATTCATTCCCTACTTTTCCATATTAGTGGATATTGGGGTGTGCTGCCATCTTCACTACTGCCATAGCTACATGCTAAATTTGTGCCGTGCTGTTCCTTATTAGTGGATACTGGGGTCTGATGCAATCTTCACTACAGCCATAACTGCATACTAAATTCATGCCATGTTGTTACTTATTAGTGGATACTGGGGTGTGCTGACATCTTCACTTGTGCCATAGCTACATACTAAATCCACAGTGTGATGTTCCTTATTACTGGATAATGGGGTGTGCTGCAGTCTTCACTTCTGCCATAATTACATAACAAATTTATGACATGCTGTTCCTTATTAGTAGATTATGGGGTGTGGTGCCATCTATTATTGCCATAGCTACATACTAAATTCATGGTGTGGTGTTCTTTATTAGTGGATAATGGGGTGTACTGCAATCCTCCTGACTGCCATAGCTACATAAAAAATTCATGCCATGCTGTTCCATATTAGTGGACACTGGGGTGTGCTACATCTTCACTACTGCCACAGCTACATACTAAATTTGTGTCCTGCTGTTCGTTATTAGTGGATATTGGGGTGAACTTCCATCTTCACAATTGCCATCTCAACATACCAAATTCATGCCGTGCTGTTTCTTATTACTGGATACTGGGTTGTTCTGCCGTATTCACTATGACCATAGCTACATACTAAATTTATGCCATGCTGTTCCTTATTAGTGGATACTGTGTGTTGCCATCTTCACTACTGCTATGCGAACATACAAAATTCATGCCGTGCTGTTCCTTATTAGTGGATACTGGGGTTTGTTGCCATTTTCAGTACTGCCATAGCTACATACTAAATTCACAGTGTGCTGTTCCTTATTAGTGGACAATGAAGCGTGCTTCCATCTTCACTACTGCCATAGCTACATACCAAATTCATGCCATGCTGTTCCTTATTAGTGGACAATGAAACGTGCTTCCATCTTCACTACTGCCATAGCTACATACCAAATTCATGCCATGTTGTTCCTTATTAGTGGATAATGGGATGTGCTTCTGTCTTCACTTCTGCCATAGCTACATACTAAATTCATGCCGTGCTGTTCCATATTAGTGGATACTGGGGTCTGCTGCCATCTTCACTATGCCAAATCTACACACTAAATTAATGGAGTGGTGTTCTTTATTAGTGGATACATGGGTGTGCGGCCGTCTTCACTGCTACCATAGCTACATACTAAATTTATGACCTGCTATTCCTTGTTATTGGATACTAGGGTGTATTACAATGTTCACTACTGCCATACCTACATACCAAATTCATGCGGTGCCATTCCATATTAATGGATAATGGGGTGTGCTGCCATATTCACTACTGTCATATCTACATACCAAACTCATGTCCTGCTGTTCCTTATTAGTGGATATTGGGGTAAACTGCCATCTTCACCACTGCCATACCAACATATCAAATTCATGCCCTGCTGTTCCTTATTAGTAGATACTGTGGTGTACTGCCATCATCACTACTACCATAGCTACATAATTTTTCCATGCCCTGCTTTTCCAAACTAATGGATAATGGGGTGTGCTGCAATCTTCACTACTGCCACAGCTACATATAAAATTCATTCCCTGCTTTTCCATATTAGTGGATACTGGCGTGTGCTGCCATCTTGACTTCTTCCATAGCAACATACTAAATTAATGTCCTGCTCCTTCTTATTAATGAATACTGGGGTGTGCTGGCATCTTCACTACTGCCTTGCCAAGATACAAAATTCATGCCATGGGGTTCCATATTAGTGGATATTGGTGTGCTGCCAACTTCATTACTGCCATAGCTACATACCAAAATCATGGCGTTCGTTTCATTATTTATGGATACTGGGATGTGCTGCCATCTCCACGACTGCCATAGCTAAATTCTAAATTCATGGTGTGGTGTTCTTTATTAGTGGATACTGGGGTGTGCTGCCATCTTCACTACTCATATAGTTACATACGAAATTCATGTAGAGACATTCCTGATTAGTGGATAATGGGGTATTCTGCCATCTTCACTACTGCTATAGCTACATATTAAATTCATGTCCTGATGTTCCTTATTAATGGATAATGGGGTGTGCTGCCATCTTCACTACTGCCTTGTAAACATACTAATTTTATGCCCTGCTGTTCTTTATTAGTGGATACTCGTGTGTGGTGCCATCTTCACAATTGCCATAGATACATACTAAATTAATGTCCTGCTGTTCCTTATTAGTGGATGTTGGGGTGTACTGCCATCTTCACTACTGGCTTGCCAACATACCAAATTCATGCCGTGTAGTTCCTTATTAGTGGATACTGGGGTGAGCTACCATCTTCATTTCTGCCATGCCAACATACCAAATTCATGCTGTGCTGTTTTTTTTAGAGGTTACTGGGATGTCCTGCAATCTTCCCTACTGCCACAGCAACATACTAAATTCATTCCCTGCTTTGCCATGTTACTGGATATTGGGGTGTGCTGCCATCTTCACTACTGCTATAGCTACATGCTAAATTCATGTCCTGCTGTTCCTTATTAGTAGATACTGGGGTGTGCTGACATCTTCACTGCTGCCTTAGCTACATACCAAATTTGTGTCCTGCTGTTCCTTATTAGTGGATTTTGGGGTCAGCTTCCATCTTCACCATTGCCATCCCAACATACCAAATTCATGCAGTGCTATTTCTTCTTAATGGATACTGGGGTGTGCTGCCATCTTCACTACTGCCACAGCTACATACTAAATTCATGCTGTGCTGTTACTTATTAGTGAATACTGGGGTCTGCTGTCATCTTCACTAATGCCAAATCTGCATGCTAAATTCATGGTGTGGTGTTCCTTATTAGTGGATACTGTGGTGTGCTGCAATCTTCACTACTGCCATAGCTGTATATCAAATTCATGCCATGCTGTTCCTTATTTTTTGGATATTGGGTTGTGCTGCCATGTTCACTACTGCCATAACTACATACCAAATTCATGCCGTGCTGTTCCTTATTAATGGATAATGGGGTGTGCTTCCATCTTCACTACTGGTACAGCTACATATGAAATTCATGTCAAGCCATTTCTGATTAGTGGATAATGGGGTGTGCTCCCGTCTTCCCTACTGCCATAGCTACACACCAAATTAATGTCCTGCTGTTCCTTATTAATGGATAATGGGGTGTGCTGCCATTGTCACTTCTCCCATGCCAACATACCAAATTCATACTGTGCTGTTCCTTATAGGCTCATAGGTTCATAGATTCATAGGTTCATTAATTAGTACTAAGCTAAATTCCCTTGTGAGTCATTTTAAGCCTAGCCAATTATCCCTTGTGACACTCAAACCCTGCACCTTTTGTTTCTATGGCAAACACCTTAACCATTAGGCCACCCTATTAGTGGATACTGGGATGTCCTGCAATCTTCACTACTGCCATAGCTACATGCCAAATTCATGCCCTGCTGTTTCTTATTAGTGGATACTGGGATGTACGGCCATCTTCGTTACTGCCATACTTACATACTGAATTCATGCCGTGCTGTTCCTTAAAAGTGGATAACAGGCTTTGCTGCCATCTTCACTACTGATATAGCTACATACGAAATGTATGCAGTGCTATTCCTGATTAGTGAATACTGGGTTTTGCTATCATCTTCACTGCTGCCATAGCTACATACTAAATTCATGCTCTGCTGTTCCTTATTAATGGATACTCTGGTGTGCTACCATCTTCACTACTGCCATGCCAACATAACAAATTCATCCTGTGCTGTTCCTTATTAGTGGATACTGAGGTGCGCTGACATCTTCACTACTGACATAGCTACATACCAAATTCATGCCCTGCTGTTTCTTATTGGTGGATAATGGGGTGTGCTGCCAGCTTTGGAACACTTTGGTTAAAACTAAAGCTGATAGGACTGGGAGTTATGGGTCATTATGGGTACCTTGACAATATCTCCAGTCTATTTTAAGAATCTCACCCCCCACTCATTCTAATCCACTTGCTTCTTAGGTCTCTCATGACCACACTTGGACAGAGGTGCAGTAAGTCATACCATTTTCTTGTGCTGGAATCTTTACTATAGGAATTATAAGACCCTTTTGAGGAAGGAGACAGTACTGATGTACCTAATTCTTCCCTGATCTAAGATACACCTTATGATGGCTGCTTCCAGTTGAAGCTGTTGCCACCATTTAAAGATCTAGTAGTGGTGTCCCAGACATCGCCTACATACACAATGCCTGCCTTAATCCAGTCTAGCCACCACTATGGGTATTTATCACATGTGACTAGTGTATGATTCCAAATCAGCGTATATACAGTAACCTTATCAGAATAATGAGGGTTAGACCACATCCTGGTGACAAACCCCTTCTTCATGCTACCTGGATCCCAGACCTTGTAAGAAGTTGTTCTAATGGACTCCTTCCATATCCCTAGACATAATTCAAATGGGATTCTGATTGGAAAGGGTTCATCATGCAGTCTCTCAAAACAGTAATGCAGTATTGAGATATATGCAAATATATCAGGAGCCCCAGTCCCTCCCATTATGTTCAGGACCACCATCCTTTTTTAATTGATATGTGGGATCTTTCCTTTTCAGAGTTAATTAGACATTCATTTTTAAAGGCTGGATACAAAATTTGCCGACAAGTAATGTACATTTTTACAGCTCAAATTCTATGTCAAATGAGGAGCTGGGCAGTTGACAGATGTAACAGTTTTACGTTGATGTGCTGTGATATCAGCTGCATATTCAGTACCACCATATTGCTCTGTTCAAACAACATATTCATTCCCCAGAGAAGTACATTCTGTCAAAAACTTGATGGGTAGGGAGGAAACAGTTTTTTTAACAAATTGTATGCTAGGGCTCATTGGGAAGTTAACCAGTTTGGTGATATATTTATTGTGAGACTAGTGACTTGGGTCATTGAATGTAACCATATTATATCAGCTGCCCTATTAGTGTTTCTTAATTGCCTATCCTGATGGCACAATAATCCGCAACCTAAGTAGTTAGAGACATTGTAAACTCTTATATGCAGATTCTGGAGTCATTAAAATGGGGATCTATACTTATGTCTGTCAAATATCCTGCAATTATAATAAAAGTCAAGACAGGAACATCCCTGTTGAATGTCACATATAAGTTCTTTTCTTGTGGACAATGATGCATTCACAAGTACCTGGGCTATGGGGGACCAGTATAACAACTTCCAGGTGGAAATAAAGATTAGTGGGTACCCCAAAATTTGTACTGAGTCCAAAATAAAGTCCCAGATTATAGAAGTTTTAGACCTCTTCCTGCCTTTCATTTTAAATATAAAGGAGGCAAGTATGGCCAGACAGGATATCTTGGTGCAAAACCTCCCATATAGGAAATTGCCCCACTTTGTTTAGTAATTTAAATTACTTTAATGGGCAAGGGGTGACTGTAAGGGGTTGCTTATATGTCTGTACTAGAAGTGTAAAATATTTGGTCCACTTTAGGTAATTGACTGTTGTTCTTGTAATAAATATTATTTAAGACAAGGAAGAATTATTTTTCTAACAGCAGGTAAAGATTCATTTGCATATACATTCCTTTCTCTGAGATAGCTAGGTAAACTTTTAATACAGCTTTTCAACTCTTAATGTTTAAGAGATACATTTACTGTGCTGCTCACAAGTGAAACCATTTTGATTAGCCTTGTTTTTACTTTAGTATAAACTTGTTTCATAAACTCGAGGAAGGAATAAAGCCACTAAAGATGGCTACATCACATTATGTGTTTCATGAAACTGCATGTGGTACCACTTTGGAGACAGTATAAAGTACCATCAGAAAGCAGCAAAAGATAAACTGAAACCAAATATAAAACTACATCCTTGGATGATATGAGCGTTTGACATATAGTATGATTGACAACTGGCATATGTTTTTAAACATTGTTTTCTTTTGGCATGCATCTAGGCAGATATGTGTTAGTAGATGGGACCAGGAACTGTGTCTAGGTTCATAGGTTAATACTAGGCAAGCGGTCTGAATGACCAGATAGTGCTTAGCTATGCACCCCGGGGAATAGAGCCAGTAGATTTACCTTATTTCTAGATTTTTATTTATTTATTTAATTTTTTTATTTAACATTTGTTGACAGGAAAAGTCCGACTAGGACAGAGCCTATTTCAAGCAATGGTCTGGAGAGAAATGCTCCAAACACATGTCTTTGGAATGTGGGAGGAAACCAGAGTACCCGGAGAGAACCCATGGGAATGCAGGGAGGACATGCAGATTCTGCACAGAAGGCACCAGAGCTGAGAATTAAACTATCGACCTGGAGAGGCTCTTGCTGTGAGATGACAATGATAACTGCTGCATCCCTGTACAGCCCAGATAAAGACCATACTGCTAATCCCAGAACTAAATTTATCTTAAGCTGTCCTGTCACTAAGAGTTAGCTTGAAATAGCCCAAAGTGTTACACTTTTAACATGCAAGGGAAGTTTGTTTCACAGCAGGAATCCTCTGGGTAATGAACCTGTCTATTCAAAAAGTCTGAGTTATGTTACAATATTATCAGCTGAGAAGTTTGGATTGTGTTATTAACATTATTAGTGTTTCTGATGATGGGAAGGTATACTAAGACAGGGTCTTTCAAAGCCCTGAAGGCCAGACAATTCTGTCCTAGCAAGATTCTGTATGATAACACAAAAAGGGAGTGGGTTTTACTCTGTGCAGTTACTAAGGAAGTCAAACACTTCAGTTCTCTTGGCAAGAAAATGCTGAAGTCTTTCAAGTTGTGTTATGTGTTTGGAATGATACACAAAATGGTGGATTATAGTAAATGTGTGGCCTTAATAAGATAACAGTACAGGTAAACAATGACATATCTGGATCTAGAATAAATATACTTCAGTAACAGGGCAATAAAAAAAGATTTCCTTAATATAACTGATAACTGAGAATCAAAGTACAGTTCATTGTCAATGAATGCATTTAGATTTTTTAATAACATTATCAATCTCGCATGTGATCTATTTATGTACAAATCAGTGTAGACTTGTTCCCAAAATGCAACTACAATTGTTTGTGTTAAGTCTAAGGCTACGATTGGAGCAGCAAGTGAGGATTCTATCCAACGCCTCTTACAAACTGTAAGAATCTGGAGGGGAATCAATCATGGCACCGACTTTGCAATCACATGCAAACTTGGTTAACCTCAAAATGTGTACACATGCCTTCCCATCAGAGATGTAGATTCTGAAGTGAGCAGGACAATGTGCAGAGCTCTGAGTAACTCCTTTAAGGTCTAGTCTCCTGAATGAGAATGTAGCACCAACTCTCACTCAGTGTGTTCAGTCTGAGAGCCAATTTCCAATCTGTTGGGCAATGCAGAGCTTGATATTTAATCAGATAGGCATATTAATAATTCTGTTGCTGGAATTTGTACCAAAAACCTTAGCAGAATTGAAATAAGTGGATTGGACTGAAAGACTTCCAACAATGGTATAAAAGATAAATGGCATGGATTGAATGACATCCATCAGTGGTATCAGAGGTAAATGGCTTGGATTGAATGGCGTCCACCAATGGTATCAGAGATAAATGGCTTGGATTGAATGACCTCCATCAGTGGTATCAGAGGTAAATGGCTTGGATTGAATGACCTCCATCAGTGGTATCAGAGGTAAATGGCTTGGATTAAATAACCTCCATAAGTGGTATCAGAGGTAAATGGCTTGGACTGAATGGTGTCCACCGATGGTATCAGAGATAGATGGCTTGAACGGAATGACATCCACCAATGGTATCAATCACACCCTCAAAACAATCAACCAATGTAAGGAGGTAGGACCTCCCCTTCATGGAACTCAGCTAACTAGGATCAAGAGAATGTAATTCATCAGTGCTCTAGAGAGTGGTCATGCAGTTCATACAGGGTACCTAGATCTGGGTGTGGACTTTGGCTCCCTTTGGCATTTATCTGTTCACACACATGCAACAAATGGAATGCCCAAAGAGATACCTTACTAAAAGGATAGAAGATCTAAACAGCATGTCCTATATGGACCAACTCAGTGGTTGACACTATACTCAGTACCATGCAAACTGCTAAGAGATGACCTATCTTTAGCATACAAGGCAAACTCTGACCCATTCCTGATGGATTTACTACACATCAGTAATTCAAATGGAATCAGCAATATTCAGTCTAGGGATCTAAATTTATTTTGGAAAATAACAGAATGGCTTGGAGGGACAGGAATATCTCACAGTGGATATCACTGCTGTGGAATAGACTCCTCATTCACATAAAACAAAGCTCATCTCTGTCCATATTCAAATACAACTTGGATCTATGGATGGGAAACAAATAATTTAACCCAGGACTGCCCCTGTACTATTAATGGAAAGAAGCACTTCCTAAATGCTTTATCACATGGTTGGGTCCCCTCAAATTATCTATAGTATGATCCCAGTTATCATTAGGGATAATATATAATTATTGACCTCCTTGCTGATTTTCTGCTGTTTTAAATGTTTTTTTAGTGCTTCAATGCCATTGTTCTGCTGTTTAAATATTCTCTAGTGTTTCCTGCTGAAACTAGGGTAGCTAGTAGCGGTAGCATAGTTCATATACTATGAAAGACAACCACCACATGAACTGATAAAAACACCACAAGAACCAGACCAGGAATCCACAAAATTGTTTAATTAAGCGCTTTTGTCTCCAAATAGAAACTTCATCAGAATGTTGTACTACTGGCCCAACCCAATCTTATATACAGAACCCAATCATCAATTCATGACATCATTTCCTTTGTTAAAAAAAATACATATACATATACCCATATTCACAATTAAGCATAGCACCACATCACAAAGAATGATCCAGCCAATAAACAATGTTATTACACCCACGTAACCTATTATATGTCCTTAAAATTATTACATAACAATTGTTAAAAATCACATATAAAATTCCACTTTTAACCTCAGGATAGAACTAATAGAAATAGCACTGTTAGGTCCAGGATACTCAGAGGCATTAACTCTCATTTGCCATCTGAGGTCTTTTAGTTCTAAATAGTTATTAAGGGGACCCCCTCTTCCCCCTAATACAACTTGGTCAATAACGATAAATTTGAAGCTGTGTCCATTATGGGAAGCAATATGGGCAGCTAGAGCATTTTTATGTCTTTTTTACCAATATCATAATAATGTTGGTACACTCTAGTCCCAAGTGCATTGATAGCCTTCCCTATGTAAAAACAAGGACACATGGAACATAGGGCTAAATATATCACTGCCTTACCACTGCAGGAAAAGGTCTTCTGTACAAAATATTTATCATAGTTCGGTACATGCACATCTTTGCCCTCCACATTTAAACATACCCCCATTCTTTTATTGTCCATGATGTGTGTCTCTAACTTATTTTTTATACTTACATCCTTCCTATATACCATCTTAGGGGATAAACCCACTAATTGAAGGTGGTCTTGGTTCACACTGAAAATATTCCAATTATGTGTTGTTATGTTCTGTATATCATAGAACTGGTTGATAAATCTAAAAATAGTTGATTTATTGTGGCAATTCCTATATTGCCATTTATCTTCCACTTGCATTCCATTTCCTCTTCTTAGAAGGGGAATAAAATATCCACTTTCCCTTTTGAGAGCTACTTCATACCGTATATTGTCTGCAAATGTTGCAGGATAACCTCTTTTTGTAAACATGTTTTTTAAGACATTGAGTTGTGTAAATTCCCCTCCATCTGACACCTTTCTGGCTATCCATACCCCCTTTCCTTTAACTAGGGACTTCGTTTGATGAAGGGGATGGCAGCTATTAAAGTGAAGAAGAGTGTTAGAATATGTAGGTTTTTCTAAAGATGGTAGACTTAAATTGTTTTATGTCCCCATCTTTTTGGATGGTAAAACGTCAAATTAACCTACCTAAGCAACAAGGACCTCTGAAGCTGAAACGCAAACAAACACCAATCACAAGCAAAGTATCACATAGCTGACAACACCAGTGTGCCACCCAACAACAGCCCCTAAGGCAAAACAATGCACCCAACACTTGAGTCATAGTTTCATAGTTTAGTACTAGGCTATCTGCCCTGGGGCATTTATAAGCCTAGCCATAGTGATGTGGCTTTCGCCACCCCATGTAATGGTACAAAAGTGTAGAGAATAGATTTAGAATACTGTGCCTATGTCTAGTAGTGACACAGTGAAGACCCCCTTACATAATAGAATTAGTTTACTGTGCCTCTGTCTAGTAGTGACATAGAGATGACCCTCAGGGTAAACCTACAATCTCCCATCCACTCGTCAAGATTTCTCTTGAAGAGAGTCAGTGAGGGGCTCTGCCTAACATGAACTGGGATTCTGTTCCAGAGTATGGGAAGCCTCTGAGTTATGAATCTGTCCCTCCAGCATGTCCTATTCATATTTGTGCTGAGTTTTAAATCTTTAGCTCTCGTGGTTCTGATGGATTTGGATTTTTTGAGGTGGAGCATGTCCATCAATTCCTGATTGGACATGGCCTTGTACGTCAGGCACAGATCACCTCTGAGTAGGCGGTATGGTACTGAATAGAGCTGGAGTTTCTTTAGTCTGGCAGCATATGACATATGTTGGAGACCCTTGATCCTCTTGGTGAGGTACTTTTGGGGTCTCTCCAGCTGTTGCAAGTGCCGGGTGAGGTACATCCCAAATGGGGCATTGTACTCAATCATGGGCCTGATAAGGGAGGAGTACAGGGGTACAATGACCTCCTTTGATCTGGATGTGAATTCCTTCATGATAAGGTGGGCAAGGTAGAAAGTCTTTCTAACCACTTTGGCAATGTGGGTATCAAATGAGAGGTCACTATCAACTTGGGTCCCCAGGTCTCTGATTACTTTTTCCGTACTCAGTGGGTTACTGTCTATGTGATAATTTGTGGGTACTTTGTTTTTCCCAAAGGGGATGACTATACATTTTTTGGCATTTAGTTTAAGGCCATGACTCCGGCACCAGTTGTCCATTTCAGTGAGGCCTTTCTGTAGGATGTATGTGTCAGCTGATGTATCAACTATGGTGCCTAGTTTGCAGTCATCTGTGAACTTTGTCAGCCACAACCCTCCCATGTTTGCTTTCACATCTGAGAAATAAATGCAGAACAAGAGGGGTCCCAGGACAGAGCCCTGTGGGACACCACTTGTGACTGGCTTTGAGTCTGACATGGCTCCAACGATTTTGACTTTATGGGTTCTATCCTTTAGCCAGTTTGCAACCCATCTTGTGACATATGGATTTACATTCAAGCTGTTGAGCTTATCCATGATGCCTGAGTGGGGTATTGTGTTGAAAGCTTTAGCCAAGTCCAGGTAGGCTGTATGGACTGCTTTGTCCTTGTCAATGGCTCTAGTGACTGTTTCAAAAAAGTCAACCACGTTCGAAAGGCAGGATCTGCCCTTTACAAAGCCGAACTGGGTGGGATCAAGTGTCTGTAGGTCTCCAATGTCTCTGTTTATGAGTTCCATAATGATTCTTTCCATAGCTTTGCAGACCAGGCTGGTTAAGCTTATGGGGCGGTAGTTACCAGGGTCTGTAGAGGTGCCTCCTTTGTGGAGTGGGACCACTGTTGCTGTACGCCAGTGTTCAGGTACATATCCTGTAGTAAGGCTAAAGTTAAATAGCATTTTTATGTTCGGGTTTAGCTCCTCTTAGTGTTCACATAGCACACAACCCGGGATACCGTCAGGTCCTATTGATGCTGTGTTTTTAGCTTTGCTGAGAGCGGTTCTCACCTGGACATCTGAGATGACAGGGAGGTTATATTCAGCTGGGATAAGTATTTCATCTTTTGGGGGTGAGGGAGGGGAGAAATTTGCACTGAACCTGTCTGCCAGAATGTTGGCAATATCTGTGGGTTCAGTGTATTTTTTGTCATTGTGAACTAACTCTGAGCATATCTGAGGGTTTTTGCCCAGGTTTCTAACATAGCAGAAGAAGGCCTTGTGGTTATCTTTAGTGTCCGTAGTGACTTTTCTCTCAAAGTTGGCCTTGGATGTTTTTATGAGAGAACGTAGCTTTCTACTAGTGCTGATCAGAGATGCCTTCTCTTTATGGGATTTTGCTCTGACGTGCAGTAGCTTCCTTCTTTTGTTATACAATTTGTTTATGGCTGGAGTCCACCAGACAGGACGCCTGCCCTTGGTGGAGAGGGTCTTGGTTTTGTTTGGGATTGCATGATCCATGCATTCTTGGAGATGTCCGTAGAAAGCATTTGTGAAGGATTCAGCATTGTGAGATGTGGTTTCCACTGGCCCAGTGGGCTTAAAGGATACCATCTCAGTCTTAAGAAGTGTAAAATCGGCTTTTGAGAAGTTTTTCACTGTAGTCTTTTGTGTTGGGGGTGGAGGTGGGATATGTATATCCAGGGTGATTAGTTTGTGGTCAGATCTCACTAGTGAGGGGTATACTTCCAGTGTGGAGCACTTTGTCCCCATGTTTGTGATGATCAGGTCTAGTATATTATCTCCCCTTGTGGGAGAGGTGACTAGCTGTTCCACTGCATTTGAATGTATGAATTCCAGGAACCTTTGGGCTGGGGTGTTAGGGCTAGAATAATGCACCCAGTCTATGTTAGGGTAGTTGAAGTCTCCCAATATGATGGTGTTTGGTGAGACATTCATATCCTCCAATGTCTTCAGGAAGGTTGAATGGGGTTTCAGAGATTGGGAGGGTGGTCTGTAACATGCTACCAGTTGTATAGCAGTTTTGCCTATGATTAGTTGCACCTGGATGGTCTCTGATGCTTCATGTGTTGCCACTAACCTGGAGGTGTGGGTGTCCTTGATGAATATGGACACTCCCCCTCCCTTTTTGGTTTGGCCCGAGTTTTGGGGCCGAAAAGCATGATACGGGGTATAGCCTGGTAGCACTGGGGTGCTCTCAGGAGCCTTGAACCAAGTTTCAGTGACTGCACAGACATCGATGTTCTCCATACTGAGGAGTGCATCGAGAGCCTGCATCTTGAGATTTAGACTTCTGGCGTTGAGCAGCATTACCCTTAATTTTTTTCCATTTTTGTTTTCTAAGGAGGTGGGTTTGTCTTTTGAGCCTTGACTAAAAAAGGCACTATGGGGGTGGCGAGAGCCTTAGCCAATATCCGGAAGCCCAGTGGTGACAGATGCAAGCCGTCCCTTGCGAAGCAGCGTGGCTTGTCCAGCATGTCATCCCAAGCAGACAGACATTGGATCCCCCTAGAATGACACCAGTAATTGAGCCAATTATCAAAGCTGATCATCTTGTCTTTGTATTGTGGCATCATTCTTGGTGAGGGCAAGATGCTGCTCAGGGTCAGGGTCATACCAGCCCGGGCTACATAATCAGAGAGCTCCTCTATGTCTCTTTTCATGTAGTCCAGGGAGGTACGTCTCAGGTCATTCATGCCGGCATGGACAATGATGGAGTCATATTTGTACTTGCTTTGGAGTGACCTGAGTGCGTGTGTTATGTGGTGGATCCTAGCTCCCGATAGGCAGCTCACCGTTACCCTCTCCTTGTTCAGCCTGGTAAGCGGAACGTCAGTGTGTCTGACTATAGAGTCACCTATTACTAGTGTATCAGGCATAGTGTTTGGCCTTAAGGGCTGTGATTGTTTGACACACTGATTTATTGAAGTATGTGTTGCATGTGTTGTATTTTGAGGTGGTGGATTTTTGGGTGTCTGCTTTGGGAGCCTCTGTTGTTTTGGTAAGTTCTTTGTTAGAGCCTCCGAGTATGTCTTTGTGTTATTATGTGTTTGGCTTGCAGTTGTGGTAGGTCTATGTGGGACTGGGTGATGCTATAGTCAGGTACACTGATGTCCCACTCACAAGGCTGAACAAGGAGAAAATTACAGTTAGCTGCTTGTCGAGTGCCAGGATCCGCAACATAATGCATGCACTCAAGTCGCTCCACAACAAGTACAAATACAACTCTATCATTGTCCATGTTGGAGTGAATGACTTGAGACGTACCTCCCTGGACTACATGAAAAGACACATGGAAGAGCTCTTGTATCATGTGGCCCAGGCAGGTATAACCCTAGCCCTGAGTAGCATCCTGCCTTCGCCCAGAATGATACCACAATATAAGAACAAAATGATTGACTTCAACAATTGGCTAAGCTTCTGGTATCATTCAAAGGGGATCCAGTATCTGTCTGCCTGGGACTACATGATCAACAAACCATGATGCTTTGTCTGAGATGGTCTGCACCTGTCACCCCTGGGATTCAGGTAACTGGCTAAGACTCTTGCCACCCCTATAGTGCCATTTTAGGCAAGGCTCAAAAAACAAAACCACCACCGTAACAAGTACAAGCATGCAAAATCTAAAGGTAATGCTACTGAATGTAATTAAAATTAAAATAACATTTACATAATATTTTTAAATATCATTTTAAACAAGTATATGCAATATTTACAATAGCCTGACTTTCAATTATATACACTGTATATTATTAAATATAGAATTAACAGATCAGTTATCAGAGACACAATATTGATTGTTGCAGATTATACAACGACCCCCCATTAATATTCCAAAACGTGTACGCTGATTGGTCAGCATGCACGTTATAAATCAGAGTTATAGTAATGGAAAATGGTCCGGTCACCCGGACTTTTTCCATTAATATAACTCTTTTATTACAGCAATGGAGAACGCAAGATCTCCGTTGCTGTTTAGACACTGTCTCGCTATGTTAAAGGAGTTTAACATAGCATGACAGCTTTAAAATAAGTAACGGAGATCTTCCTATCTCCGTTGCTTTTTTGAAAGGTGTCCCGCTATGTTAAATGGGTTTAACATAGCAAGACAGCTTTAAAAAAAGCAACAGAGAATCTCCGTTGCTTTTTTAAAGCTGTCTCGCAATGTTAAACTCCTTTAACATAGCGAGACACTTTGTAAAAAGCAATGGAGATCTTGCTTTCTCCGTTGATTTTTTTCAAAACTGTCTCACTATGTTAAATGGGTTTAACATAGCGAGACAGCTTTAAAAAAGCAACGGAGATTCCCCATTACTTTTTTTAAAGCTGTCTCGCTATGTTAAACATAGCGAGACAGTTTGTAAAAAGAAACTGAGATCTTGCTTTCTCCATTGCTTTTGCCCACAGCTCTGATGTACTGCATAAGCATACACATGTGCAGTACATCAGAACTGCCACAGAATACCAGACAGCTGCGGAAGGGCAGCAAGGAGGCATTATACAAGGCCGTTATTTAAGAAAATTGTTTTTTTCCCTTAAATAATGTCATTGCATAATAGCAATAACCCACTTTTGGGTGTGGGTAATGCTGGATTTACCCACGGTTGTCTTTGCTAGGCCACTCAGGCTTCGCACTTGTGACCAAACCACACCAACTGTGGGTAAATCCAGCATTACCCACACCCAGGCGTGGGTTATTGCTATAGTGTACAACAAAGATATATCTTTCTTCCAAGTATTATTTACCAATGGCCTGGGTAAATTAATAGTTCTTTGATTTTTATTTCCATCAATGCAGTTGTCTTCTGTAAAGTGCAGAATTCTTCCAAGGTCGGGGGTGTTTTTGAATTCCACCTTCTGGTTACGCATTTCATAGATATAGCAAGTATTGTCCGTAACAAATACATATTTGTCTTATTCAGGAAGGGACCTTCATTTACATTTAGTATAATCAATGCTTTAGTTAAGGTAAAGGATCCATTAAATAAAGCTTGTAAAAAAATGATTGACTCAATGCTAGAAGTCTAAACCTCAAAATGCACTCTCTCAAGGCACTCCTAAAAATGGAGAACATCGATATCTGTGCAGTAACTGAGACCTAGCTCAAGGCTCCAGAGAGCACCCCTGCAATACTAGGCTACAACTCTTAGCATACTTTTCGACCACCAAACCAGGACCAAAACACTGAAGGTGGAGGAATATCCATATTCACCAAGGATATTCACACCTCCAGGCTAGATGCCCAACACAATGCATCTGGAATTCTCCAGGTGCAACTAACACTAGGTAATCCAAATTGTAGTTTGCTACAGATCCCCCACCATGCCCTAAGATTCTCACTACACCTTTCTAAACATACTGGAAAATATTAAGATACAACCAAACACCCTAATACTGGGTGATTTCAACTACCCTGCCATTAACTGGGAAAACTACTCATATACCAACACCTTTGCCCAATGGTTCTTGGAATTTATAAATTCCAACACTCTGGATCAACTAATCCATAGTCCCACCAGGGGCTCCAATATCCTGGACCTGGTCATTACCAACATGGGAAATCGATGCTCCACACCAGTGGTCACCCCCAAAATTGGTTAGGTCTGACCATAAGCTAATCACCTTTAACATTCACAACCCACCCCCACCTCCCTTTAAGGAAACATCTGTAAAAAACTTCTCCAAGGCCAACTTTATGCTACTCAAGTCAGAAGTGACAAACTTCATGACACCCATACAGATGGGACCTGAAAGTTCGACTGCTGAATCCTACACTAAAGCACTCTACGAGCACATCCACTCGTGCATGAATCATGCCATCCCAAATAGAACCAAGATGCTCTCCTCCAAAAAAAAGAAACCAATCTGGTGGTCACCTGTCACAAACAAACTATACAACAGAAATAAGAAACTGTTGCAGAAAAGAGGAAAATTCCAGAATGCAAAAAACTCCCTTACCAGCCTCAGTAAAAAGCTGAAATCCCACATAAAGTCCTCCAAAGCTAGTTATGAAAATAAAATTGCCAAAGATTCCAAAGACAACCGCAAGGCATTCTATAGCTATGTCAAGAATCTAAATGGCAATGCTTAAATCTGCTCTGAGCTATAACAGAACTGAATTAAATTTACTGATCCCAAGGATATTGCCAATATCCTGGCAGATAGATTCAGTGCTAACTTCACCCCCTCTCACACCCTAAAGGGCCCATCTTATACAGAAATATTGCCAAATTCTGGTAATCATGGCCACGCAGGTAAAAAACGCACTTTCCACAGCTAAGAATACAGCATCCATGGGACCAGACAACATCCCAGGCTGTGTGCTACATGAACTACAAAATGAACTGGCAACTCACCTAAGTGTCATGTTTAATCATAGCCTCACCTCAGGCTTTGTGCCCACTGAGTGGCACACAGCTACAGTTATACCACTCCACAAGGGGGGATCCACCTTGGATCCTGGGAACTACCTTCCCATCAGTCTGATGAGCCTGATCTGCAAGGCCATGGAATGTATTATCATGGAACTTATAATCAAAGACATTGGTGACCTTCAAACACTGGACCTCACCCAGTTTGGGTATGTGAAGGGACGATTGTGTCTCCTGAATTTGATTGACTTCTTCGAATCAGTTTCCAGAGCTGTGGATGAGGGTAAGGCAGTCCACACAGCCTATTTGAACCTCACCAAGGCCTTCAACACCATCCCCCACTCTGGAATCATAGATAAACTTACTAAGCTGGGTATAAATCCCTACATCACTTGATCAGTTGCCAACTTGCTTACTGACAGAACCCACACTGTAAAAGTAGCCAACTCCAAATCTAGCTCCAGACAAGTGGCAAGTAGAGTAACTCAGGGTTCAGTCCTGGGACCACTCTTGTTTGGCATCTACTTCTCTGAAGTACAGGCCAACATTGAGGGACTCTGGCTAATAAAGTTCGCAGATGACTGCAAGCTGGGCGCCATTATTAAATCCCCAAATGATGTGGATATTCTACAAAAGGACCATACAGAAACAGATGCTTGCTGCCAGAGCCATGGGCTCAAGTTCAATGCCAAGAAGTGCATAGTTATCCCCTTTGGGAAAAACCATGTACCCATGAATTACCACATAAGTGGCAGTACACTAAACACCGAAAGTGTGATAAGAGACTTAGGAACACAGGTGGACAGTGGTCTCACCTCAATAACCAAATCGCCTCAACAGTGAGGACATCCTTCTATGTGGCACACCTCATCACTAAGGGCTTTTCATCCAGGAAAAAGGAGGTCATTGTCCCACTGTACTCATCCCTCATTAGACTCATTATAGAATACAATGCCCCATTTGATATGTATTTCACAAGACATCTGCAGCAACTGGAATGGCTGCAGAAACACCTCACTAAAGGCATCACAGACCTAAAGCAGATGCCCTATGCTGACCAACTAAAAAAACTCCAGCTATACTCTGTTGCATATCGTCTACTCAGAGGCGATTTCTGCTTAACATACAAGGCCATGTCAAAGTCAGAGCTTTTGGACATGCTACACTTAAAGAAATCCCAATCCATCAGAGCCACATGCTTCATGGACCTAAACCTTGTCATCACAATGAACAAAACATACTGGAGGGATAGGCTTCTGACCCAGGGACTCCCCATACTCTGGAAAAGACTGCCCATACATGTCAAGCAGAGTGCCTCCTTGGCTATTTTCCAAAGGAACCTTGACAACTGGATGGGAGATAGGAAATTTACCCCGGGGATCACGTCAGTCACCTTGATAGACAGGCATCCAGGGAAGTAAATATTGTGGGAAGAAATAGCCACGGAATTGTTATGGCTAGACTTGTATAGGCCCTAGGGTCAATAGCCTAGTACCAGCCTATGAACCTATAAACATATGAACACCTTTAAACTACAAAATAAACATGTAAAAACCAAAGGAGGTGGCGTTTCAATCTATAATAGAGAAAAATTCACCTCCCATCTAGTTAGACTGGACAACTCCATGGAGTTACTCCAGGTCAAAGTTACAGTGGGTGAGACCCACATTCAAGTCATAGCCAGTTGTAGATCCCCTTCCATGGGTCATGATGCCCATGAAGCCTAATTGACCAAACTGGAGACAATTCAAATTTTACCAAACACACAGGTTATGGAGGATTTCAATTCTCCCACCATCAACTGGGAAATCTACGCTAGCCCAAACTTGCTAACTCAAAAGTTCCTTGACTTTGTTAATTCAAATGCCCTGGAACAAATCATCCATACCTTGACAAGGGGTACAAACATTCTGCATCTGGTCCTCATCAACATGTCAAACAGATGCACTGCGCAACTGGTGGACCTCCATTAGTTAAAACTGACCACAAATCAGTCACCTGCAAGCTGGCACTTACACCAGAACTCACAAAGGGTGAAATCAGACTATAAAACTTCACCAAGGCACACTATATCCTCCTAAGTGAAGGTATAAATGCATTTCAAGCCCCACCCCAAGCTGGAAGTGGTGACTATGCTGAAGCTTACACTAAAGCCCTGTACAATCACTTGCATAAGCGTATAAACTTGGCCGTACCAGAAAAAAATAAAATCCAAAGCCCCAAGTGTAAACAAGCTGCCATGGTGGAAATCCAGCTTCAACAAATTTTACAATAAATGCAAAAGTTGCTGTCCAAGAAAACAAAGGCAAGGCCTTAACAATGGAAAAGCACCCTCCTCAGCCTCAACATGCAAATAAGACAACGTGTCAAATCCTCTAAGGGTTGCTTTGTGAGAAAGTTTGCAAGTACAGCCAAGGATGACCATAAGGCCTTTTACAGCTACATACATAACCAAATGGGTAGGACCCAAGCATGTAAAAACTAGTGGCCAATGGTATCACAAACACTAGCCCCACAGAGATCGCAAACCTGCTAGCATATAGGTTTGCTCGTGAAAATTTCACCCCCTTATTCCCTCCTAACTTACAACAAACCTTTCCCCAAAATTATCCTCCACCTTACATATCTGAAGAGCAGGTCCTCAAAGCTTTGTCCAAGGAAAAAACACAGCCTCAATGGGACCAGAAAACATCCCAGGCTGTCTTTCAAACAGGCTAAAACATGAACTAGCATCACTATTAAGTACCCTTTTCAATTATAGCCTAATCACAGGCTATATTCCTGTGGAATGGAATACAGCAACATTATTCCCCTCCACAAAGGTGGCCTAGCAACAGACCCAGGGAATTATAGACCATATAAGCCTAACTAGCCTCATATGTAAGGCCATGGAACGTATCATTATGGACCTTATAAATAAAGACATAGGTGACCTCCAAAACCCTGAATCCTATCCAATTCAACTTCATCAAATCCTGCCTGTTAAATCTGGTGGATTTCTTTGAAAATGTGACCAGAGCCATTGATGAGGGCAAATCTGTGCACACAGCATACCTTGACCTGGCAAAGGCTTTCCACACAATCCCACATTCAAGCATTACCAATAAACTTAGTGAACTGAATGTAAACCCCTTCACTGAAAGATGGGTTGCCAACTGGCTCACAAACCGGGCACACACTATCAAAGTGGGTGACTCCATATCAACCAGCAGACCCATTACTAGTGGCATGCCACAGGGATCAGTGCTGGCATCCTTACTCTTTGGTATTTACTTCTCAGAAGTTCGGGTCAAAATTAAGGAGTTGTGGCTGACCAAGTTTGCTGATGACTGCAAACTAAATGCAATCATTGAATCACCAAATGATGTCAGTATACTCCAGGAGGGTCTCACACAGACCAATAACTGTTGTATTAGTCACGGTCGCAAAATGAATGCAAAGAAATGCATCAACATTGCCTTCAGTGCAAACAATGTCCCTTTAGACTATCAAATACTGTAAGTACCCATGAAGTGGTATGGGTCCTGGGATCACAAGTTGACTGTGACCTTAACTTCGACCACCATGTGTCGACTGTAGTAAGGAAAGCTTTCTTCCTGGCACACTTGGTTAATAAAGGCATCGCCTCAAGAGCAAAAGAAGTTATAGCACCCCTAAACTCAGCACTTATCTGGCCCATAATTGAGTATAATCTCCCATTTGGCATGTACAGTACTAAGCACCTGCAGAAATTAGAGACACCTCAGATGTTTCTAACAAAGTAAAGTAAGGGGCTCCAGCATGTGCCTTACACAGACTGACTAAATTCCCTGTCACTATACTCTGTATTGTATAAACTTCTTAAGAGAGACTTATGCCTGGCCTACAGAGCAGTTCAAGACCCAAACCTAATAAACATGCTGCATATTGAACTGCTATATAAACTTTTTAAATTACCTGCATGGATACCCATCTCGTCTTACACACTGTTTCTCGCTGTCTACCAACTTACTCCCGCTCATACAAGCCTGCAATACTTACACTGTCCACTAGGTGGCCCCTTATTCCAGCCATAATCTCCTCTTACCCTTTTCTCATGACCTGCTACTTACCTCAATTTCTTCAGCTCAGTAGTCCCTGAAGTGCTATTTAGTCCTCTCTTTTTTCCCTCCACTTCTATTGTCCACAGACACCTTTCTAGATTCTATACTATTCCAACCTACCACCTGGAATTAGTCCAGCTGATTGTTTTTCGCTAACTGCTTCAGTATCTATTTCTACCTGCTCCGTTCACCCTGCGGGCTTACTCTGCTCCCCTCCCTACCCCCAATTCCCACCCCCAGGGGTCTTACCCTTATACTTACTAACCACACCTCTTCCTCTTACCATTATTCTTCAAACACACTCTTCCTCCTACCTTTACTCTCTTAACACTCTCCAATTACCCAACTTCTCTCATATCTAACCTCTCACCACTCCCCTTTAATCATACCACACCCTTCTCCCTTCTTTCATCCACACCCTTTTTACTTCTATATTCTACC
Organism: Protopterus annectens; assembly: GCF_019279795.1. NCBI lineage: Eukaryota > Metazoa > Chordata > Ceratodontiformes > Protopteridae > Protopterus > Protopterus annectens. The sequence goes on from NC_056735.1 coordinate 99,916,671, forward strand.
AACAGATAATCTATACTTATTCAAACAATGTATAAACCACTCACCCCATCTTATGTCCTACTCTTATTCACACTCTCACTACTACCTCCTTTAATCTTCACCCATCTACTCACCTCCTTTAAACACCCACTATATCCATACCTAAACTACCCTAATAAGGAAACCAACTCCCCAATCCCTCCTCTCCTTTTCATCCATGCTGATATAACATCTTCACCTAACTGCATACTTCCTAAGTATCATAGAACACTACACGTAGAATACAACAATCTATATCCCAGGAAAGGCCTTCTTCTATACAGCAGATTCCCTAATCCAAACTATCTAAGTCCAGTACTCTCATTAAAGGATGGTGACATCCACCCTAATCCAGGCCCAGCAACAACTCCTATCTCTCTCCATAAACACAAACAATCACCTAATCATGCCCTTACTAAACCATCTCACTCCCTCTTAATAGCTCATCTTAATATATGTAGATTAACAATAAAGTAACTCAACTCCAAGCTCTAACTGAAGTCTACCCTTTGATATTCTCTGCTTAACAGAAACATGGTTAAAACCTGTAACCAAAGACAATTAAATCATCCCACCTAGATATAATATCCTGAGACTAGACCGAGTAGTCAAGAAAGGTGGTGGGATTGCTATTCTATATAAATCTAGCTTACAATTAACCACTCATGACTGTAAACTACCTATAGACTCCAATGCAGAAATTCTTATCTCCAAACTTTATCTTAGCAATGCCAAATCCATCTATATTATCTGTATGTATCTACCACCTGGTACCAACACTGCCACCATGGAAAATATACTTTGTTGGCTTTCCCAACACCTGCCCCAAGAAACCATAATCCTAGGCGACACAAACATAGTAGGAACTGCTACTGTAGCAGCCTCCCCACAACCCATATTAACCTATATGGGTATTCACAAACCATTACCTTCCCCACCAGGATAAATACATCTAACAAGAAAGCAAGCTTATTAGACTGGATTCTCATAAACCATCATCTTCACATTTATTATTCTGGAACTCTCCCTGAGCATTTAAGTGACCACTTACTTACCTACATCATCAGATATAAAACCAATACTCCCATTCCAACATCTGTCAGAAACATCAGATCTAAAAAGAATTTAACCCTGGACTATTCCAAATGGAACTAAGAGCGTGCAACTGGTCTCCCTTACAACACTTCCCTTTAGATGAAGCCATTAATTACTTTAACTCTAACTTCCTTGCCATTCTCAACCACCATGCTCCAATCAGATTAATTAGAATTAAAACCAACTCTGCACCATGGCTATGAAAAGAAACCAAACACAAAATAAATCTTAGAAATAAACTTTGGGCAAAATGGAGAAAGACTAAAAACCCTGTAGACCAACAAACCTTTAGACAGCTAAGAAATGATACCCAAGAAAGCTATAATTTCCGATAAAAGAAACTACTACCTACAATCTCAACAAGCTAATCAAAACAACCCACAAACATTTTGGACTAGCATTAACCAAGTACTCCATCCAGGTCAATCCACTACTCCAAACCCTCAAAATACTGGCCACAAAAATCCAATGAATACAGCCAATGCTTTCAATACATTTATTACTAATGCTATCCAAACACTACCTAGTTAACTATCCCCTAATAACTTCATTCTACCTTCCTATAAATCAACCTCACCCCCTCCTTTTCATATTCAGCCTGTCCTAACAACACATATTCTAACCCTACTAGAGAAACTAAAACCATGCTCTCCCACAGCAGACCAACTACTAGTTGAATTCCTACAACAATCAGCCAAAGCTATTGCTTATCCCATTTCCATTCTGATCAATAGAACTATTACCGAAAGTTATATCCCTAGCTTATGGAAACTTTCCCATATTATCCCCCTCCATAAAGGTGGACACTCCACTGAACTTTCCAACTACCACCCCATTGCCCTTCTCTCTCCTTTGGCAAAGATCATGGAGAAATGTATTCATAGACAATTACTTGACCATCTAACCCAAAATAATTTACTTTCCAACTATCAGCATGGATTCAGACCTTCACATAGCACTACCACTGCCCTTCTTTCCTTCACAGATTGTATAAAAACCTCAACCTTAACAAGCTTTCTTCAGCACTATTTATTGACCTGTCTAAAGCTTTTGGCATAGTAAATCACCAGATTCTCATCAAAATACTTAAATCCCTGTCACTAGATACATCTTCCATAAAGTGGTTCCAGTCCTAGGTCGATAAAAGACAACAGGCCGTACTATGGCACAAGTCTCTATCCACCCTCCTGCCCGTTAACCTTGGTGTCTCTCAAAGGTCCATCCTAGGACCTCTACTTTTCTTCATATTTATTAATGACCTTCATCTTGCCATCCCTCAAGCCACATGCATACAATATGCTGATGACACCACACTGATATGCTCAGCCACTTCCTCGTCTGAACTTCACTCTCTTACACAGAAAGTATTTAACACAGTTGAACAATGGTTTACACATAGGTGCCTTCTCTTAAACCCCAAAAAGACTAAACTCTTTCTCTTCTCCCCTACCCAAAACTCCTCTCCTCTTGATTTCTCAGTTATCTCTACCAATAAAACTATTATATCACTAGACCCAACCACCAAACTATTGGGTATCACTATCGACAACAATCTGAACTTTGATATCCATATTAACAATACTATAAAAACTGTCAACAAAAATCTTGGCTCTCTCTATAGGATTAAAACCTTTCTTTTACCTACAGCTAAAACCACTATAGCTCACACTCATCTAATCTCTACACTTATTTATGCCTCGCCTATTTTTACTAAACTATCTAAAAATAACCTTAGCAAATTGGAAATGTCCTACAATAACATTGCCAGATTTGCTACAGGCAACCCATTTAGAACCCGCCGTTGCATTAACATAAAGCAGCTAGGATGGCTTGAACTACAAAACCTGATTAAATTCCACCAACTAGCCCATAACATAAACCTTCCAATACTCCTATTTTATTCACCCTCATCATCCCCTATAAAAATCTGAAATCCTTAAGGTCTTCTCAGAGACTTCTAGTACATACCACTAAATCAAACAGCAAGGCTGATGACTCCCTCTTTTCTAATATTGTTGGAAAAGCCTGGAATCTCCTCCCCAGTGAACTCTCCTCATGTCCCTCAGTATCCTGCTTCAAAAACAAATTGAAAGTGTTCCTCAGAACACAGTGGTTACGTCCCTGTACTAAGCCTGACTAGTTATGTGTCTCTTAATACTTTGCTCTTCCTACCCTTTCTACTCATAAACTGTTATTCCTTCCTTATTAACCATAATACTATCTCCCTCTAGAACATCTTGATTGTACTAGCATGCTATGTTATGCCTGTATTCGGCACTGCTGAATTTACTGTGATAACCTGTAATATCCATTGTAAATATGATTTTTTTGTTTAATGTTTCCTTATTTGTTATCTTGTTAATTTCATTGTCCTATCTTGGAGCTTATCTCTCCGGGCCTCTACTGAAAATGGACATGTATCCAGTTAGACTAGCCCGGTCAACAAATGTAAAATAAAATGTAAAAATAAATAATAAATATTCATAAATCAAACGGGACTAGGGCTACCCATTCCAGGGACCTAAATATTGCCTGCAACTTAAATAAGACATGCTGGAGGGACAGATTTATCTCCGAATGACTGATGCATCTTTGGAACAGGCTACCAATATATGTGAAACAAAGCACCTCTATGACACTGTAAATTCTTACCGGGGATAGAGGACACAACCCTCCTGGATATGGGCAGTAATCATTAAATGCAATCTTGGGAATTGACTAGCATTTTTATGGTATTAAATTGGGATGAAACGGCTAGGCTTAAAATGACCTTTGGGTCAATTGCTTAGTAATGAGCAAGGCCAGCCTCTAACCAAATGGGATATAGGTCAATCTGAGCATAACAAGGGAAACTGGCTAGGCTTAAAATGACTCACAAGGGCAGCTAGCCTAGTGCCTACCTATGAACCTATGAATTTATAAGAAATCTAAGATATACTCCATTAGTTTACAGATAATACTAGTGATATTAGTGGGCTAATAATTTCCAGGATCAGTTACAATGTCACCTCTATGCAGAGGCACCACAAGCATTGTTTTTAATAACTTCGGCACATAACGTGTGCCTGTGAAGAAGCTTAAAGTGTAAAACTTGAAAAATTATTTCATCAGTAGTAAGGCAACCTGTTATATTATCAGGTAAAATGGAGGTGCTATTTTTATTTTATGAGAGATCTTTCATGATCTGAGTCATACTGAGTGGGAAGGGAAATGTAGGCTAATTTCTTCAGCTAAGAGATTATCTATTGTTTGGGTATCAGAATAGGTGGAACCATTCCAGCTCATAAAGAAGAAAAAAAAAAAAAGATGGACTCGGCAAAGGCTAAAAAACTTTAATGAAGCAAATCTTTAGAATTAAGAAATCCTTTACCAGTGTAACAAAATTCTAAAAGAACACACTTCATTAATAATGTAATTTCAGAAGTCACAAGACACAGCCCAGACAAAAATACAGCATTAATTAATCAATTAGTCCTATTAAAGCATAGTAAAAATATATACATACTTAAAAAAGGGTTTTATACATTATTTTCACTTTTAAAATAATTGTTTATATTTAAGTATAGTTTTTAGACTAACCATCACATTTATTCCCGGTACATGGACTGCCTGTAACCTAACAATCCATTCATATTCTCGGAACCACAATCTATTATTCATATCACCACCCCGAGGGTTTTTAGACAGCATTTCAATCACTTTGAAACAAACTCATGTTCTGAACCTTTGTCAGTTACATGCTTGGTGAGTGACTTGTTCAAACCACCTCTTCTTATCTCTGACCTGTCTACAAGGATTCTGAAACTCTTTCAATGATTTAATATTCATGAATTTTGAAGATAGAAATGACAGAGTTTTTAAACGTGTTGATAAACAAATACAATCTATTATTTATAGAAAAAAGAAGGAAGAGGATTGAAAGAGACACTTTGTAATACAATGTAAATCTCATGTCCTTCAGGAGAGCCACCTTAGAAATGTCAACCAGATTGTTGATACAACAATATAGATGAAAGCCTTTATCATTGCAAGGTATGTGATAAAATAATGCCACCCTTGTAGCTAATTGTAACAGCCCAAGTGTCTAAAATGTATCCTTTGGCTACAGTTTTGGATAGATGAGATTTATAGATGGTCATTTATAGAGGTTATTGTACTAGAATTGCCATATCCAAGGTATTTCCCTGATACATAAGGTTGTCTGCCCATTATAATGTATGCTATGACTCTATCCTATTACAAACAAATGGACTAGTTAAAAGTCCTATACTTTATACTGAAATTAGACCCTTTTTCTTTTTTTAATTAATACCACATACTCCTGCCTCATTTGTAAGTGTCACAATTGATTTTATCTCGACACGCTGAACCTGCTTAGATAAGAAGTAACGTGCCCCACTAGTTTAAACTGTTCCATGTTGTGGTATGTTAATGCATGTACTCAGAGTGCTATAATTATTAAGTGAGAGGATAGGATTTACATGCAGTTTGTTTGTTTTATTTCTGCCTATACCTGACAGACTGTGTTTATTAAGACTGCAAGTGCTTCCTCACGCAGAGTTTATGTTCTAAAATGTTGGTTAACCTGTATAGTGCAATGTACATTTTTTACTGAAGTCTGAACACTGCCCTACTCTGTATTTAAATGCAGTCATTTGGTATTTATGTATCACCCAGTACTGATTAATTCTGTTTAATGTAAAACACTGGTTTTAATCCAAGACTTTTTGTATTATGGTACTGAAGATCCTACTGTTCCTAATTAACTCAATGTAATCTTCCTATTCTCCCCCCCCCCAGTCTTCCCATACTCTACACTTCCTAAAACTCATACTCTCACTACATATCCCCCCTAGGTTACCCCACACTGCCTAAACTATACTACCCCATTGTAGTCTTTCCCTCTTAATGGCTGTTTTTCAGTCTGCATAGCATTAATTCTACCTTTCTCTCCTTTTACAGCTTGCTATCAATACGTACAAGTTACCCCAGACATCTTACCTGTGCTACATAGTACCCTAGTTCCCTACATGTAAGAACCATCTCAGGGATCAGGCAGTGTATCGAGAAACTGTCCTGTCTCCCCACAAGAACCAAATACTAAAATGAGTGTATTTACCTTACTGCATAGTCATTTTGTCATTGGTTGATGTTTTTTTTCTGACCCAGCGTGCGCTAGCCAGCAGCCCAGCACCGACCCAACCTCTCTTGGCTCCATAGACTCTTCCCTTCCTTTCCTCCCAGTGCTGCTTCATATATCGGCAATTACCCATTTTGGTCAGCAGGTGGCAGCATCCATCCATTAACTGTCTTTTACTTCAATCTTATAAGCTCTAAACTTTAAAAATAAAAAGGAAAACTAAAAAAACCTCCAACTGTCTTCTCTACTTCTTCACCCTGTGAATTCTATGTTTTCCTTCCACCTTTGACTCACCGCCCTTCCCTCTAACCCCTGTGGCTATTTACCTTGTGTTTCTTACCTTGTGTCGCTACTCCTACCCTTACTGATTGTTTCTCATAGCCTTGTCCTTGGTCTTCCTTTCCTGGCTCTTCCTGCTCCCTTCCCCTACCCTCCCCCAATTCTCACCCGCCCCTACTACCTCTACATTTAAACCCCACTAACCGCACCCACTCCAATCAGCCTCAATCTTCCCCTCCCCCTTCTTTCTGGCTCCACCCCCTACCACCTCTCAATATCTAGCCTAACCATTCCCAGCCATAAAACACTCCATTCATACCAGTCACTCATCCCAACTACAACCCTAAACTACAGCAATGCTAACAAAACCTTCCTCACTTATAACCCATCTACTACTACTACTACTAAGTTTATCCTATCTAACCTACATCACCAAACACTTTAACACTACTCACTCCCCCCACTATCACACAACCAGTTCAATCCCTAAACAACACGAGCACTCCTCTACCTCCATAAGCCCTCACATATACTTCTGCAACCTCTCCCTACTCTTCCCCTTCAAACTATTTCCCACCTACCAACATATTACTTCAAGCCTAACTTGCACTACATATACAAAACATACAACCCTTAAACCATACACAAAACTCTCTAATCACCTCGATTTTCATCTCCACCAACTTATCACCACCCTACTTTCTGGTGACATACACCCTAACCCTGGTCCCTCTTCCATCAGCTCCTCAATTACCCCCTTCTACACACCATCATCTATAAAAACCCTCTCCTTCTCAGCATTAAATGCTCAAAGTATATGTAACAAAATCCCCAACCTCCATGGCTGGCTTCTCCATACCAATCCTGATATATTGTCAATCTCTGAAATATGGCTAAAACCCTCCATAAAATATTCTGAAATAACTCCTCCCCCCCCAACTATAATATCATCAGGAAAGACAGAACCCATAAAAAAGGAGGTGGAGTTGCTCTACTCTATTCCTCTTCCTTTTCAGTTGCTTCATATTCTAAGCCTGTTCCCCAATTTGCCAATTCTGAATTACTTCTAGTCCTGCTCCACCTAAACAAGCATAAAACAATATGCCTAGCCTCCCTCTATATCCCTCCTGGTGACAACATACCTATTCTTGAGGACATTCTCTCTTGGCTCTCCACCAACATTACAAATGAAACTGTTATCCTAGGTGACATTAACATCAACTGGTCCTCTGTCCAATGCCCAACAAACCCCCTAAATATAAACCTCTACAACTTTCATCAGTTAATCAACTCAATAACTAGGCCATCAAAGGACCATTCCTCTGGAAGCACCCTAGACTGGATTCTGGTATCACACCCACACCTTATCTCCAGTAGTGGTACGCACCCTGACTCTTTCAGTGACCACTTTCCTACTTTTGCTCACTGTCATTCTTCCTCCCTACAACTGCCACATACCACCATCTCTGTACGCTCCTTAAAAACTTTAACCCCAACACCTTCTCTGACTTTCTTAAACAATTTAACTGGTGTCCCCTAAATACACTTCCCCTAGATGAAACTGTTACCTATTTTAATACATAATTTCTAAACCTACTAAACACCTTGGCCCCCTAAGAACTAAAATAATTAAAAGCAAAACCATCCCATGGTTATCCAAAGATACCTTAGCTGTCATGCGCCTCCATGATAAAGCCTTGAAAAACCACTATAAAAACAAAATCCCAGCCACCCTAAATGAATACAAAATACTCTGCAACAGAGTTAAAATACGTATCACTTCCGACCACAAATCCTACTATATCACCCTCCAAAACAATCACAAGACTAACCCAAAAAAATTCTGGGATAGTATCTCCTCCCTCTTCAACCCTGGCAAAAAGGAAAACCAACACCCTGACCACAATACTTCTGATACTGACCTAGCCTCCCAATTTAACAGCTTCTTCATTGACTCCATATCTAAATTAACATCATCCTTCACAAATAACTCCACTCATCCTGCTACAATTGCCACCACCCCCTCCTCCTCAGGTTCTTCCACCTCCCACCTCCTCTCTTCTCTCTCAAACCCATACCTGTATCTACCATAAAAAAATTCCTTCTAAAATTAAAAACTTGCTCTAATGCCCCTGATAATATCCCTTCCTTCTTCCTAAAGACAGCTGCTGAAGCCATTGCCTTTCCCATCTGTATACTTATAAACCAGTCAATCCAAGAAAGTTATGTACCCCAAATTTGGAAAAAGCCTACATTATTCCCCTCCACAAAGGAGGAAACAATAATAACATCTCCAGCTTTAGACCTACCGCCATCTTATCTCCCATCTCTAAACTACTTGAAAAATGTATCCGCATACAACTATTACCATACCTCACCGACAGTCACCTACTAACCCCAACACAACATGGATTCAGACCCAGTGACAGCACTTCTACTGCACTACTCTCCTTCCTCGAAACTGTAAATAAAGCCAGAGACTCTAACTGCTTTGTCTCCACCCTCCTCCTAGACCTTTCTAAGGCTTTCAATACCATCTCCCACTCCCTCCTGCTGACCAAACTCTCTAACCTACATCTTTCACCCTCTTGTATCAACTGGTTTACCAGTTACCTTTCCAACAGGCAACAATCTGTCAAATGGAAGAAATCTACTTCCTCATTCCTCAACACTGTCACTAGTGTACCCCAGGGTTCCATATTAGGTCCCTTACTGTTCAACATCTTCATTAATTACTTCCACCACAATATCCCAAATGCTAAAATAGTCCAATATGCAGATGATTCAACAATTATCTGTGCTGCAAACTCCATTCCCTCCCTTATAAAACTAACTCAAGATGCCTTCTCAACCACTGAAAAATGGATGCATGATAACCGTCTAGCTCTCAATCCATCAAAAACCAAACTCATGTTATTCACCCCATCCAAAAGCATAACTATCAACATAAATTCCTTCCTCATAACCAGTCACAACAACACATCCCTTGAAATAGTTTCCAGTGCTAAACTGTTAGGATCCCTCATCGATAATCAGCTTAATTCGATTCCCATATACAAACAAACATTAAAAAAAACATCAGAAACTTGGTATGTTCTATCGCCATATTCACTTCGTCTCCCCATCCACTAGATTCTTCCTCTCTACCACATACCTCATCCCTTCTCTCTTTTATGGTGCCCCACTCTTAACCAACCTAGAATCCTCTATCAAAACAAAACTCTCCTTCTGCTACAACAAAATTGCCAAATTCACCACTGGGCATAGATCCTCCTCCCATCACTGTTCTGCCCTCCACAAACTAAATTGGCTAGAGCTTCCCAACTACCTTATCTACACTCAACTAACTCATGCTCATAAACTCATTTTCAAGCCCTCACTCTGCCCCTCACTCGCCTCAACCTTCACCATGCACCAACCTAACAGATCCCTAAGAACTAGCACTCAGAACCTAATTGAACTCCACAAACCTGCATGTCCAGCAGACAAACTCCTACTCTCCTTTTCCCTAGCCCATCCCTGGAACTCCCTCCCACCTCATATCCGCAGCACCAGCAGCCTTCCCACCTTTAAAACTCTCCTCCACTCACACTTAACATCTCTCTGGGAATGTTCATGTTCCCATCCTGCATAACAGCCCCAGCTACTACCTTACCCCCTTAGTCTACAATCACATCCCCCCTATGGGAACATACACATTGTAAACAACCACTTATGTTTAATATCTTCTGTACATACCTACTAACTATTGTCTTTAATTTAACATTTTTTCTAGTGAATATAGAGACTAAAAATTGTAAACTGATATGAATTGTCGCATTTGCTCTTCTGTGTATTCCGGTTGTATTAACGTTTACTTGTGCTTATATGTACTCTTCCAACACTTTAACAAACTGTTATTTTATTTTATTTTACTTTTATTTCATACTTTTATACTTGGTATTGTATCTATGGAGCTTTTCTCCCCAGGACTCCATTGAAAATGGGCTTATTCAGCCAAATGGACCATCCTGGCAAACAAACTTCAAATAAAATAAAATAAATAAATAGACAAATTAAAGATTAACAATGTGAGCAACACATGCCCACACTTGTGCTAAGTAGGTGTTGAAGAGCTGTGACTTGACATATGTTTTTACACTAGAATTTTTATGCATGGTAAGTTATGTTTATGATTTTTGGATGATATTTTTATATTATGAGATGGCACAGCTGATACAATAAGTGCTGTTATTGATTTTGTAGGGCTTCCACAATTTTTTTTAATTTACATACCACTTTAGTAAATAAACTATTAATTATTTGGACACAGTTTTTAGTTTTGGGAAGAAATAATTTGTGTTGAATATATACAGAAAGACCACATTTAGTAATACATATTTACATTTCCTAAGTTGTCACCCTCTTTCATGTAAAAAATGTATTACTAAAGGGTAATATATCAGAGTTGCAAGAATAACTTCAAAAAAGATATGTTAGAAGACAAAACGGAAAAACTCTGGAGTATGTTTATTGTTAGAGATGACCTGAAAAACATAGTGAAAAGTATCTCTATGGAGATTATTACAGAATGGGGTTTAACTCATTCCCTCCAGTACAGATTGAGTGTGTACCTTTAACTCCCAGTGGGTGTGGCTTGAACCTTTAGAAAATGATCTAACAAATACTCATTGACAGAGGTCAGATATCAATACAGATGTGTTTGCCATCATGCATCTTTCAAGATAATATATTCGGATACCTTGTATGTAGCATGCTTTTGGAATTATTAATGCAAATATGAACAAGCACTATTTGACACCTAGATATGCAGTATGAGGTAATGCAGAAACACCTAGAGGTGCACTCAGCTGTAATTAGCTAAATTATTGCTATTCAGTGAAGCGTGGGTTTCCTCCAGGTGCTCTGGTTTCCTCCCACATCCCAAAGACATGCAGCAGGTGGATTGGACACTCTAAATTGGCCCTAGGTATGAGTGTGTGCATGTGTGTGCTTTCTGTGGAAGGTTGGGCACCAGGCTGGCAACTCAACATCATAAAACTCCACTGCCAATCATGAGCGGAAAGATGATCCGCTGTGGCAACCCCTATCAGGGAAAAGCCGAAAGAAGAAGAAGATTACTATTGGGTGAAGGGCTTGTTACAATGAACATTGTAAGTTCAAAGAGTTTTGAAAGAGCTTTGGTTATTAAATATATAAAAAGAATAGTTAAAATCAACTGTAATATATTCAGTGTGACTGCATTTATATTACCTGTTTTAGGTATAGAGGCACACTTTGTTTATAAAACAGCCAATAATGTAAAAGGACTTTCTCACCAATCTTTTGTGGACTCCTGTCCTACCCTTGTAATGACCTCATGAGCTGAGCATCCTTGGCCATTTCACACACCTCATTCTACCTCGTATTTATTACTGTTCCCCACGTCATTCTCAGTCATTCTTCATTCCCTTAGTTTACCAAAACCAAGCATCTCTTCCTCTTTTCTCAGATTCCTTATACATTCACCTTATCTTTCTTTCTTCATTAATACCATTTCTGTCCTATATTCTTGACACAGTTGGGTTTGGTTGCACTTCTAGGTTCATAAAGACCCCAGTGGCCATTAGCCTAGTATATACCTATAAACCTATAACCCATCTTTTCTACTGTTGTCTTTCATGTTCCCAACTCTCATGCTCCTCTCTACCCCCAAACCATTCCCTTATCTGTTTGAATATCCTAAATTAGCCATCCTTTCCTTCTTGTAACTGTACAACATATTGCATCCTTTTCTCCTGTCATCCCCAACACCTTTCAAAGGACTTACTGCTGCTGCTACCAGTTTATTACATCCCTAATTCTAGTCCCATGTGGTTCTCTCAATCTTACCCCTCCTTCAGAAATGACTTCAGTCTTACTTCTGTTGTATTCTCTATCTCACCAGGTACATTCCTTCCTCTTTCCTGGGACTGCTTTCACATATTTTCCACTTGACCCTCTTAATCTCCCTGCCTAGCAGTCCTTAAGCCACATTTATAATAACTGCATACCTCCTGAATCAAGAGATACACTGAGCTACAGGAAGCAGTGTAACTGCTTAGAACATTAATCATCTGCACTGCTTGACTTTAAGAGTTTATGTTGCAATCATTTTGCATATTTGGCTGTTAATCAAAAGGTTGGTGGTTCAAATCCACACAAACATGATGTTATCCTTATCACTTGCACCCTTCACACGGTGTGTTCACTCTACCAATCTACACAAATATGATGTTATCCTTACCACTTGCACCCTTCACACAGTGTGTTCACTCTACCAATCCACACAAAGATGATGTTATCCTTACCACTTGCACCCTTCACACAGTGTGTTCACTTGTCTTTTTTATCACATCCTGCATTTTCTTCCCTTTTTTTCCTCCTTATCACCTCCACTCCGGTGTATAGCTTAGCCTTCAAGAGCTTCTAGTCTCCTCTTTTATTATAAACCTGCTAATTTAGAACTTGGTTCCCCATCCCTATTAACTGTGACATTTTGGGATGGTAAATAAACCTGAGTCTCTTCCAAGTTCCTCAAAAATATTTAGCACTTGATGGGACATCCGTTCTACATGTTTCAATAATAGCTTGATGTCATTGGTGAATCAATTTATACAACTGATTCTACCATTTACTCCTCGGTTTTCTATCATTTATTCTCGGTCAATTTTTCCTCAACTAAGATAAAAATCCCTGGGGACAAAAGACAGCCCTGCCACATTCCTCACTCTAATCTCACATTGCATAAATGAGTGCCATTCACCCATTCTGAACATGTCTTTCTTTACATAGTGCTCAAATATTGTGCACAGCATGTCATATTTCCAAAACAAACTTTGTTTTCAACATAAATTTCCAGTTTACTGAATCAAAAGTTGTTTGCTTGCCTATAAGCACCACTCCTGCATACTTTATCTCTTCCCTCGCACATCAACTCACAAAATGTAATAACAACCTCCAGTTATCTGCAGCTTCCAGCAGTACTCTTGGTGGAAGGACATGTGATCTGTCTGCATTTTCCTGGTCATTATTTAAGCAACTTTGTTGTATAATTAAATCAAACTATGATTTGGCAGGTTCTCCCCCTATTCCTTCCCCTTATATAACTCCAATATTTCCAGCTACCTCACTGACTTAAGCAGTTCCCCTGCTCTCCTATCCTATAAATGCATCATAGATTCTCTCACCTACACCCATACCAGTTTATAATAGGCAATTGTTAACCCATCTGGACCACCTACTTTCCCTGTCTTTATATATCTGATCACTGCCACAACCTCTCCCAAGCTGTTTTATGCATTGTTTTCTTATCCTCCTCCCTCAAGTCCTGAACATCGCAGTCCTCAGATATTGTCTTCTTGCACTTCTCATAAAATGCCATGAATCTCCCTCCTTTTTTCTGCTTCTATTCCAGCCAACCACTCTGGTTCCTCAAGTCCTTCTGACTATATACTAATAGCTGCACATCAGTTGCCCTTCTATTTCTACTTCCTGTCCCCTTCTTTCTACTCCTGCTTGTATCTGTTGCTCTTCTAGTTCCTTAACGTCCTCCTGCACCTCCTTTATACTCTCCACCTTAACTGCCAACCCCCCTCCATAAATACTGCCAACCCCCCACCTATAAATTTTTCCTCCGTGACATTTACCTTCCTGCTTCTGCTTCAAATCCACTTCAAAGTCCCTCACCTTATCCTACCTCCTCTTACCTTATCCTACCTCCTCTTATCTGCCATCCTCTGCACAACTTTACTTCCACACTGCAAACTTCCTTTATTCAATTCCTCTGCCTTATTCCAGTTTTTCCCTTCCAGTTTACTCCTTTGGGCCACCTCGTTGGATAGTTTATTTATCCACTCTATCTGATACAATGCATTTACTTGGATTCCATCTCAGCCTCTCTAATCCTACCATTCATCCCTACTGTCCTCACCATAGCTACTAAGGAGTGATATAACACTGCACTCTCTCATATGTCACCCCACTTTCACATATGTTTATAGCATCAATTTTGCATAAGGTTTCCCCACCTACCAATATCCTCTCCAGTCTGCTTACTCTCTGTGTATTGAATGCATACCGCACCACTTCCCAAATTTTTTCTCCATGCATTCGTTAACTGTTCTGGCATTTCACATTAAAGTCCATCCCCCTTTTAAGCATATCCAGCCTTGGATCCAGCACTGTGTTGAAATGTCCTGCCCATGTTACCGTAGTTCCTTTCCTTTTCACATATTCTATCATCTGTCATTTTCTATCACCTCTATACATCCTATCATTGTTTCATCTTTATGTCCATTGTTATTGTTTCATCTTTATGTCCATTTGGGCCATAAGATGAACCCAGCACTATTTCTTTGTCTCAAAAGTGCTTCTGAATACCACCCACCACACAGTCATCCCTGTCACACTTTCTGTCCACCATCAACCTCCCCCTTCTTTTACTAATATCTCTACGCTTCCTTTCCCTTCTTTTTAAGGCACCATCTAACCATCTAACCCACTCATTTGTAGTCCCATCTTTCCTTTTTTTCCTGTTGAATAACTTAAGTTCTTCAAACATACTACACCTACTACTTCAATCAAAGTTCCACTCATAAGACATCTACTCCTTGTTGGATTATTTATCCTTCCACATTCCAACTAACAATACTACACTGCACTACAATCACTGACCCTCTGCCCTACTTTCCTTTCCTCATGCCGTATTTTGGTATACCACAAAGGGCCAACACTGATCCTGTTTCCAGCTAAGATAATGTAAAGTGGCTGTGTGCCATAAATCTTAACAGACACTTCATTATTGTTCCCCTGGGCATTTTATTTTCCCCCTGACTTGAGTTCTTTGGTTCCGTGGTCCTGCCTCTCTACCCCCAGACCTTATTCTCTACCCCCAGACCTTATGTCGTCTCCTTTCCAGGACTCTCATTGCCCGTATAATTATAGCACTTTGGATTGGGTTCAGTTGGCTCCAAATGTTATGCCTTAACTTGTATAGTATACAATTTAATGCATGGATTTTTTATCAATCACATATAGCGCTTACCTGCATGTTGCTTATAATGTGGACATTTTCACTTAGCTTATGGGTGTAATAATCCTAACCATAATTAAAATGATCTGATAAGATTATATTAAGCATGTGCAAACAATACCCTAAGCATATTAAAGTCCTTCAGATGAGATGTTAAACTAAGGTCCCTTTCACCTGAGCTGGTGGTAGCTTAGATGATTGTAAAAGATATCATGGCACCTATCAAAAAGAGTAGGGATCCTTTATTTTAAATACAAAAAGAACTCTTATTTACAAAATATTTACATGTTTACAAATATTTACAAATGTACATCTCTCTCTCTCTCTCACTGTATATGTATATATATATATATATATATATATATATATATATATATAGATATATATATATATATATATATATATATATATAAATATATATATATATATATATATATATGGGAACACTTCACATAATCAAATTACTGAAATCTCAAATTTCATATGGTCGAGACCATATGATCAAGATTACAGTAAATCAAATATGTGTAGTGTTTAAAAATAAGAGTTTACTTACCTTAATACATTGCGTGCACACAGAGGCAAGGATTCTTGTACGCTCTGTGTGTACATAATGTTTTATTTTTTTTGCGGTGTTGACAGGAAATGAGAACTCTCCCATTTTGCGCTTCCACATACAGCGCAAGACGGGAGATTTCCCATTTCCCCACTGTAGCGCGATCTTGGAGTTGGTATATTTAAGTAGGGGGGTGTGGGGTGCAGGGGGGAAGCAAAGTTTGTCTTTTTTTTTTTTGTTGGTTTCGCTTCAGAAGTTCGAGTTTCCGAACCTCTATGTTTTGGTTTCGGTTATTTGCAGTTCGAGATTTTGTTAATTCGAGCTTCTGAAGTGAATCCATATATATATATATATATATATATATATATGCACACATATATATATATATATATATATATATATATATATATATATAGATATGTATTTGTATATATATATATATATATATATATATATATATATATATATATATATATATATATATATATATATATATATATATATATATAAAACTCTATTTACACGTATTAATAATTTTCTTTACAATCATAATAAATGTTCTTTACTATTAGACCCCTACTCTCTTTTCCATCCATCAACTGATTTTACATAATATTGTTGCAAAAATCCATTTACCATTAATCATAATTTCATTTATTCTTTCATTCCATATTGTCCATATAACATAAAATATCTTTCCTTTTAACATATTATTTACTTCTGTTTTACATAGTATTGTTTTATCATTACATTCTTATATCATAGTTTTTTATTTTTTCTATATTATCAATTTTTATTTTCCAAAAAAATATTTTTTTCCAGATAACATTTTATTTCTTTATTTATACACTATTTTTCTCTTTTACTGTTTTTACCATCATACTCAGATTCATACAGTTTTACTACTAATCTCTCATCTTTTTCATTTATCCACTTTAACACTTTATTCAAATTTATTGAAATAGCATATACCACTGGGTTAATTAACCCCAAACCTCCTTCCTCTTTATTTACTTACAAAACTCCTCCTTTTATTGGGTTTAATCTAGAATCCCATAAAACTAAAAAACAATTATCTACAAATAATTTATTTTTAAATACTGTTGGCAACATAAATATACTTGCTACGAATGCTATTCTTCCCATGATACTGAGTTTATCAAATAAGCTTTTTTTCTGAATGAAAATTTATATGCTGTCCAGACATGTTTGTATTATTTCTTCTATTGTTTTTTCCACTGACTTCTACTTATACCTTTATTCCCAAATCTTATACATAACACAGAAATTTCATTCATTGTAAAATATATACCCCCTATTTTTACTATATCACCTAAAACTTCACTTTTCTCTTTATTTAAATCCATGTATATCATCTTTGAACACTCTTTTAAGCAGATTATTACTTATTTTATCCAAATTGTGTTTTTTTGCAATTACTATAATGTCATTTGCAGCAGAACTGGCATTATTAACCCTTCAGGTGTTATATACCCCAACATTTTGCAATTTATTTCACATACTATCAGATTCATAACTAACACAAAGAAGTATGCATGTACCTTTTGGTTTAACCAGCAATTAATGGTTATTTTTACTTTATTATTACTATACACTGAGATAGATAATTTCCTTTTTCACTTATATTATATTATTTCATTATTACCCATAAATTTTCATGTCTAATTGTATCAAATGCCTTATTAAGGTCTCCTATAATGATTTTTATTTCTTCTTTTCTATTCATATTATCATCCATAATTTCTCTAATGATCATTAATAATTCTTGACAACCATTCCCCTTTATGCTAATATATATTTTCTTCCATAACATTTCTATTTTAGCTTCAAATCTCTTTTGCCTTATTTTCATAAAAACATTGTATAATCATTATTGTTCAGTACTATATGTCTCCAGTTTTTTAATTGTCTCCTCTCTTCATTCTTTCATATGAATTTAAGTATATTCCACTACATAATTCTTTATACATAAAACCTTCATTTAACCATTCCTTCAAAAACTTTAAAATTTTTGCTAGTCTCTTAAATTTGTATATACTTCATACCCTGTTCCATCTGGTCCTGAAGTGGAATCTATGTGTATTTGTTCTAATACTTTATCTAGCTCATTTAAAGAAATATCCTTTTCCAATGCTGTATTCTCTTTTTCTGTTAAGTTTTTGTTTACGTTCCATGTTTTTTCACTACCTTTATTTTTTCTTTAAGCATATCTTGTACACATTGTACTTCACTATTCATATTCCTTTCTTGAGTTAGTTCTATTTCTCTCATTACATAGCCATTTTCCTTTACAAATCTGCTTAAGTAACTCAATACTTCTTCTCTTTTCCCTTGTAAAAATATCTTTCCTTACATAAGAGTTCTTGTATTTTTTCTTGATTTCTTTCATATAACTCTTTTTCTTTGTCAAATTACTTTCTATCCATCCATCCATTCTCTATCCCTTTTTCCATTTTTGCATGAGGTTAGGGTGCCACTTCAACAGTGACAATCATCTACAGCCAAGGTTTACACCACCGGATGGCTAGCACTGTTGTGGTACTCACAGAAACACTCACACCTTGGGCCAATCTAAAGTGTCTAATCCACCTCCTGCATGTCTTTGGAATGTGGGAGGAAACCAGAGCACCTGGAAGAAACCCACATGAACGCAAAGAAGACATGCAGACTCTGCACAGAAGGTAACCCAGCTGAGAATCGAACTGGAGAACTTTTTGCTGTGATGTGACAATGGTCACTGCTGCACCACTGTCCTGCCCTGTCAAAGTATTTCTATCATTATGTTCTACATCTTCCAATGCATTGTTATATGTTCTTTTATGTTTTTATTTCTATGCTTTTCTCACATCATATTGCCACTGTAAAAACATTTTTTATATTTTCCTTAAATAGCATCCACCACTCAGACCAATATGTTTAAAATGTTCTCATAATAATATGATCTTTCCATAACTGTATTACTAATCTCTTTCCTTCTTCACGCCGTGCCTTCTCATTTATCCTTTTTATTCCATTGCCTATTTTATATATTCATTGGTTTCCTTTATCTCTAGCCTTATTGCAAGATGATCAGAAAAATCCTGTTTCAACTACCACCCCTTCTCCTATAACTAAACTTTCTGATATTATGAAATAACGTATTTCAGTTCTATGCATTCCCTTTTAACTTACCACATATTATATCTTCTAACATATTTCTTATAAAATTTCCTTTCTCTGTTTGCGATCTTTCTTCATTTATTAAATCTTGTGCCTTCTAATATAATTACATGTATTATATCACTCCAAATTCCTGTTTTCTTACTGCATTCTTAATGCTATTCCTCTGTATAGAAAACACTCTAAAATGGTCATGTTCCATTATCCTTAGATTCATGTTTTTTTGGTTCATAGATCATTTCTAGGCTATCTTTCTTAATAGAAACCTAGCTAATTTCCCTTACAAGGATGAGAATCAAACACTGTAATTTGTGTCTGTGAGTCAGAAACCTTAACCATTGTACCGATCCCCAGTCTTCAGCTGTATATTTTCTTTTTTCATCCATTACCTTTCTTTTATCTTTTGTACTTATCCACATAAACTTTTTTCTGTCTTTTACCCTTTTACCAATAGCACGTTTTTTATTTTCTTTTACTTCCTCTCATTATATGTCTTCGTCGTCACTTATGTCAGACCTTTATTCTATGTCCTCTTCATTTGTTCATATCTAAGTTCCCTGCTGTTTCTTCTGCTTCTGAAATGTCCTCTCTTTCTTCATTTTCATGTTCCCTTTTTCCTCTTATTTTTATTTTGGCATTCCATCCAAACATGCCCAATTTTGTCACATTTATAGCATTTCAATTCACATTTTTGCTCCATATCCTATTTCCCTACCAATATAACATTTTTTTTGTCATAGTTACTTATCAAATTACCTTTGTTTCATAAAAAAAAACACATGTTTTGGGTTGTCCCCAGTATTTTACAAACCACTATTCCCCCTCCACAATGATCATGCTTGGTATATGCTGGATTGTTTCTCTTTCTAATTCTAAAGCAATATTACAGTCCCAGCCACCAGTCCATAAACCCCTTTTGTCATAAACTTAGGGAAAGTCCAGTACTTCTTTACATGAAGTTTAAAAATGTCCTTTCAAAGTCTCTCTTTCTACTGACATTTGAAATTGTACTTGAATTTTCTTGTTTGTTTCTCTGTTAAATATTTTTATCACCAAGAGATTATACAGAGTACAGTCTTTCTTTTTTTTCATATTCCCCAAGGAAAATTTCCACTGTAAAAAACACTCTCAAATATGTCATAAAATGTCTCTTGTTAATAAGAATAAATGCTCTTACCTCATGTGCTTCAATACCCAAATGAACTATTAAATTGTCTTTTACTTCATACCTTTCCATTGCTTTGTCTTCTTTACTTTGAATCCTTACCATGTGTTTCCATTTTTCACTGTCTTCTGCCTTCTGTTCTTCTACTCCCCTTTTGCCTTCTATTACTTTCTCTGCATGTGTTTTCTTCTCCATCTCACCACTATTCTTCAGGATTGTCTCTGCATCGTCCTTTTGTGTTTTCTCCATAATGTCCCCCCGGAAACATCTCCTTCATTTTCTGGCTCACTCTGCATCACCAGTTCTTTAAGGAAATCATCCTTCAACCCTCCTGAATGGAGATTGTAATTACTGACTCATCTCTATTAAAATATTTCTTTGAAACATCTTCTCTGAATCCTGCACACATTCTCTCCTCTTCATATTTGCTTTTTCCTACATTTTGCTGACTACTACATCATCTCCTTCACTCTCTATCTGCCTCCCTGTTTATCTAGGCCACCTCTACACCTGGAACAGAAACAGGAAGTGCTCCAGTAAAATGGGTCCCACTTGCAACAATGATGAGTAGGGGTCCTCTATTGATTATAACAAATTATATACACAATTTACATTATAAACAATATATACATTATACACATTATTTACAATTGCTTACATCTGATATTCCAACATCATATAGCTTAATATATTCCTGTTACTTCCCCCAGTCTTTTTTCCACAACCAAAACTGTATATTTTTTTCAAATTTCAGCCAATACCCATTTCCCATTATACTTTATCACATTTAATCTTTCATTCCACGTGACTCACAAAACATAAACTAACTTTTCATGAATTTGTTTCATTTCCTTAGTTTTTTTATCATAGTATTTATACTCTATCATATTCGTGTTTATATTTTTCACAATTTTAGAATCATTTAATACATTAATTTTATACAATTTTTACCACAATTATCTCACTATTGTACAATTCAAGAAAACCTGTTCCGTCAACTCAATGTCTCCTGAATGCTTTTGTAAGGCAGACTTGCTTTAGAAGGCAGGCTACTTATCATTAACCTCCACAAAAAATCTTTACATTCATAGATTTTTTTGCTTTGTATAAGCCCTATTTTAATTGCCTTTCTTTTTTCATTATCCACGTTTTTCCAAGGAATAATATAGTAACATTCCCTCATAACATTTTCTTTTCTGTTCATTTGCACAATTCCTATTTTAATTTCTGTAATAATACCTTGCTTTCATATTTTTAATGTCATCATTAACATTGTTCTTCCATCTTTTCTCAGCTATAAAGCTTTTCCAGACATCTTTATACTTAATTTTCAATATATCATTTATTACACTCCTATTTTCATCTTGTAGCCCCCATACACTTTATACAAATTCAGTGAAGCTGGATGAATTGTCAGATTAATACATCCTAGTCCTCCTTCTTCCTTCATGACTGTATGTAAGCTTCTGAGCCCCCCAAGCCCTTCTGTGTTGGAGGGAAGCCTTCTAGCTTATCAGTGGGAGTGGTAAGCAGTAGGTACCCCATTAACCACAGGAGGAGTGGTTTCTGGCCCAGAAATTATAGTTTATTGGCCAATTGAGAAACATTTTCATCTCTTTCAACCTTCTGATTTAAAAGCCTGTGTTTGTGCTTGTTTCCTGCCTTTCCAGTTACTAGTCTAGTCCAGGTACAGATTTGCTGTATCCAGGACTCTTTGTAAGTTTCTGAGCCCCCCAAGCGTTTCTGTGTTGGAGGGAAGCCTTCTAGCTTATCAGTGAGAGTGATAAGCATTAGGTAACCTATCTACCACAAGAGGAATGGTTCCTGGCCCAGAAATTGTAGCTACTGGCTGTTTGAGCAGTTTTTTTCATCTCTTTCAACTTCCTGATTTAAAAGCTGCACTTGCGCTTGTATCCCACATTTCCTGTAACTAGGCTAGTTGAGATACAGAGTTGCTGTATACAGGACTGTTGGTAAGCTTCTGAGCCCTGCAAGCCTTTCTGTGTTGGAGGAAAGCCTTCTAGCTTATCAGTGGGAGTGGTAAGCACTAGGTAGCCTGTCTACCACAAGAGGAGTGGTTCTTGGCCCAGAAATTGTAGTTTATTGACCATTTGGACAGTTTGTCCATCTCTTTCAACTTTCTGGTTTAAAAGGCCACATCTGCACTTGTTTCCCATCTTTCCTGTAACTAACCTACTGGGTAGCACTAGAAAGCCTTAGACTGATACTAGCCTTCTAGCTTAGCAGAGAGACTTTGGAGTGATTAAGTATCAGTTTTCTGTACTT
Organism: Protopterus annectens; assembly: GCF_019279795.1. Taxonomy (NCBI): domain Eukaryota; kingdom Metazoa; phylum Chordata; order Ceratodontiformes; family Protopteridae; genus Protopterus; species Protopterus annectens. The sequence goes on from NC_056735.1 coordinate 99,939,442, forward strand.
TCTTGCTGTACTTAACTGTTTTCCACCTAAACACCGATTTTCCAGCATTTATTCTGATTTAAAAGCTTGTTTTTTTTCACATATTGTACTTATTTGACTGCCTGCACTTTTAAAAAGTTGTTTTTTGTTTAAATAATTTGTTTAACTGTTTTAGGCTACACACTAAATTGCAATATCTTTTTCTGATCGTTTATAGTCGTTTAAAGTGGTTTTAAGTGTATTTTCACTGTTTTTGCCTTATCTCTTCAAAAAAAAATCCTTGTTTCTCACCTTTCTAAGCTAGTATAGTCCAGTTTTCAGGCTATTGCTGAATTCAGGACTGTGTTTCAAGTTTCTGAGCTGCCCATACCTTACTTGGATAAAAGGAAGTTTCTCTGTTCACCTGTGGAGAGGTCTTTGAGCAGCCTATCTGTCCCTGGAGGAGTGGTTCCAGCCCAGAAGTTAGTAGTTTATTGGCCATTTTGGGCTGATTTCTATCTCTTTCATTTCCCTACTATAAAAAATGCATTTGCACAGTTTTGCGCAATGGGCAGTGCCAGTTAGCTATGGTTAAATTATTCCCAGCTCCACTAAGTCTCCTCTTCAGTTTTTCCCTTGAAACTTTTCTAACTCTCAACCTTAGCATTCAAAAAGCATCCTACAGCCCAGCACTTGCTCAGACCTAATAGCAAGCACTAAAATACCTTGATACTTGATTGGCCAGCAGGGCAAGGCTCTTTATTCACCCCTCACCAACCAAGTGACTAAGCAGCTCACCCTACTATTCAGGCATGACCAAAGGTCAATTTCAGGTGTACTCTCCAGTTCAGCTTGTGAATCTGGGTATCCTGAGGCAATGTTACAACTGCTTCATGTACACAGACAACCCTCTCGTCCTACCACAAAACACTAACATATGCGAGAGATGCAATTACACAGCCAAATGGGAGGCTAAGCTGTCTCTACCCAAGACTGAAGCAGACAGTCAAGAGGAGAAGGTTAACACTTGCACCACACCTCCAGCCACACATAGACCTACTAAACCAGCACTGGCAAAAAATACACATAAATACACAAAATCGGAGGCTCTAAATAAAAACCTGCAAAAGCATCAGAGCCCTCCAAAGCAGACACCCAAACAACCTGCACTTCCTGTCACAAACCAGACAATACATAAAACACAAAATCAGTGTGACGCACAATCACACCCTTAAGGTGAAATAACATACCCAACATACTAGTAATAGGTGACTCTATAGTCAGACACACTGATGTCCCACTCAGTAGGCTGGACAAGCAGAAGGTTACTGTTAGCTGCCTGTCAGGAGCCAGAATCCGTCACATAACACAAGCACTCAGGTCCCTCCAGAACAAGTACAAATATGACTCTGTCATTGTTCATGTTGGTGTGAATGACCTGAGATGTACCTCCCTGGACTACATGAAAAAAGACATGGAAGAGCTCCCTGATCATGAAGCCCAGGCTGGTATGACCCTGACTGAGTAGCATCCTGCCCTCACCAAGAATGATGCCTCAGTATAAAGAAAAAATGATCAATTTCAACAATTGGCTAAGCTTCTGGTGTCATTCAAGGGGGATCTAGTGTCTGTCAGCCTGGGACAACATGCTCAATAAGCCACGTTGCTTCACAAGAGATGGCTTGCATCTGTCATCCCTAAGCTTTTGAATACTGGCCAAGGCTCTTGCTGCCCCCATAGTGCCTTTTTTAGGCAAGGCTCAAAAGTCAAACCCACCTCCATAAACAGCACAATTAACAAAAAACTAAGGGTTATGCTACTCAATGCCAGGAGTTTAAATCTCAAAATGTACACACTCGAAGCACTCCTCAGTATGGAGAACATCAACATCTCTGCAGTAACTGAAACCTGGTTCAAGGCTCCAGAGATCACGCCAGCACTAACAGGCTACAACTCGTACCACAAATTTCGGTCATAGAACATGGACCGAAACACAAAATTAGGGGGTGTATCCATATTCATCAAGGATACCTACACCTCCAGGTTAGTGGCGCAGCATGATACCTCTGAGATCATCCATGTTCAACTAACATCAGGCAAATTTGCATTGCAAATTGTGGCCTGCTACAGATCACCCTCCATGACCTAGGACCACCACTCCACCTTTCTGGAGACACTGGAAAACATGAAGGTCCTACCGAACACCTTGATATTGGGCGATTTCAATTACCCTACCATTAACTGGGAAAACTACTCACGTAAAAAAACTCCCAAGCCCAGCACTTCCTGGAATTCATCAAATCAAACACCCTGGATCAGCTGGTAAATTCCCCTACCACAGGTGAAAACATATTGGACCTGGTTATCACAAACATGGGCGACAGGTGTTCCATACTGGAGGTCAACCTGTCACTGGTTAGATCAGATCATAAACTAATCACTCTGGATGTCCACACCCCACCACCACCCCCAAGTAAGGAAACCACAGTAAAAAAAATTTTCTAAAGCAAAATTCACCTTACTTAAGACAGAGGAAGTAAGTTTCACAGCCCCCACTCTAAAAGACAATGCTGCCCAAGATGCAGAAACCTTTACAAATACAATCTATGAGCACCTACAAGGATGCATGGATTGTGCCATCCCTATCAAAACCAAGACTCACTCCTCTAAGAAAAGAAACACAGTCTGGTGGACCCCTGCCATAAACAGGCTATACAACAGAAGGAAGAAACTAGTTCAGAAAAAAAGCAATTCATAAGAAGGAACGACATCCCTGATCAGTATCAGTAAGAAACTAAGGTCCCTCATAAAATCATCCAAGGCTAACTTCGAAAGAAAAATAGCCAAGGATTCAAAAGATAACTACAAAGCCTTCTTTAGCTATGTTAAGAATCTAAGTGGCAACTCACAGTTATGCACTGAACTAGTGCAAAATAGCACAAAATATACTGAACCTACTGATATTGCCAACATCCTGGCAGATAGATTCAGTGCAAACTTTACCCCCTCTCACCCCCAAAAGGGCCCACAACAATACCGGAAAAGTGCAGTGTCCCAGAAATCACAGATGCACAGGTGAAAATAGTCCTTTCAAAAGCCAAAAACACAATGTCAGTGGGGCCAGATGGTTTCCCAGGCTGCATCTTGCACGAACTACAGAACAAACTAACCCCCCACCTGAACACGCTGTTCAGCCTCAGCCTCTCTACAGGCTACATGCCCATAGAATGGCACACAGCAACGGTAATTCCACTCCACAAAGGAGGGGCCACAACTGACCCTGGTAACTATCACCCCATAAGCCTGACTAGCCTGGTCTGCAAGGCTATGGAGCGCATCATCATGGAACTCATTAACAGAGACATTGGGAACCTCCAAACACTTGACCTGACCCAGTTCATCTTTGTTAAGGGCAAATCATGCCTACTAAACCTGGTTGTCTTCTTTGAGACAGTCACCAAGGCCATAGATGAGGGAAAGGTTGTTCACACAGCCTACCTTGACCTCACCAAGGCTTTTGACACCATTCCCCACTCGGGAATTACAGAAAAACTCATCAGCCTGAACATAAACCCCTCCATCACAAGATGGGTTGCCAACTGGCTTACAGACAGAACTCACATGGTAAGAATAGCAGACTCAAGGTCCGACTCTAAACCAGTCACAAGTGGTGTCCCACGAGGCTCAGTCCTGGGACCCCTACTGTTCAGCATATACTTCTCAGAAGTACAGGTAAACACAGGAGGACTATGGTTAACCAAGTTCATCAATGACTGCAAACTGGGAGCCATAATTAACTCTCTGGCTGACACGGACATCCTCCAAAAGGGCCTTACTGAGATATACACCTGGTGGCAAAGTCACGGCCTCAAGCTAAATGACAAAAAATGCATAGTCATCCCATTTAAGAAAAACAAAACACCCACTAATTACCACATAGGTGGCAGCCCCCTTAATACAGAAGAGATAATAAGAGATCTTGGGACCCAGGTAGATAGTAATCTCTCCTTTGACAATCATATTGCCAAAGCAGTTAGGAAATCCTTCTTTGTGGCCCATCTAACTACTAAAGGGTTTGCATCTAGGAATAAAGAGGTTATAGTGCCTCTACTCGTCACTCATCAGACCCATCATAGAGTACAATGCCCCATTTGGGATGTATCTCACAAGACACTTCCAACAGCTGGAGATACTACAAAAGTACCTCACCAAGAAGATTACTGGCCTCAAGCATGTGTCCTATGCAGCCCAACTGAAAAAACTCCTGCTGTACTCAGTGGCATATCGCTTACTCAGAGGTGATCTCTGCCTGACTTACAAAGCCATGTCCAACTCAGAATTGATGGACATGCTCCACTTAAAGAAATCCCAGTCACTACGAGCCACGTGCTTTAGTGAGCTAAACCTCACCACAACAATAAATAGAACATGCTGGGATAGATTCCTGTCACAGAGACTCCCCGTGCTTTGGAACAAAATTCCAAACTACATTAGGCAGAGCCCCTCACTAACACTCTTCAAGAAAAACCTTGACGAGTGGATGGGTAACAGAAAATACACCCCTGGGATCACTTCATTGGCTCTGCTTTACAGAGGATCAATTAATTAGTCAATGGGGCGATGAAAGCTGACACACTCTGGCTAGGCTTATAAATGCCCTCAGGCAGATAGCCTAGTACTTACCTATGAACCTATGAACCTATAACTCCTCTCCTCACAGGATTTAATCTTGAACCCCACATAAAAGAAAATATAGTCAATAGCAATTATTTTTCATACTTAGATGGAATCATGTATACAGTTGCTAAATAGGCAATCACACTTATCAGAGAGAGTTATTAAATATACCTTTTTCTTGTATAATAATCTATATGATCTCCAATACATACATATTTCTTTCAGCTTGTGTATCAATCTTTCCCATTGTGTTTCTTTCCTCATATTAACCCCAAATGTTACTCCTAGAGTATCTACCTCTTCATCATTAAACTGAATGCCTTCTAATTCATCCAAAAAGCCCCTTCCTTTACTTTTATCCTTATTAATACTTAGACCGATCATATCCAAATATTTACTTAGTTTCTTAATTCCTTGTTCCATCCATTGCTTATTCTTTGTAATCAAAACTACATCATCTGCATAAGTAAGCATAACTGGAACATAAATTCCCCGTATTATTCTGCATCTGGCCATTTTCAACTCTTTATTCATTGCATTTATGATCACATTCATAACTAACGCAAATAAGATACTACTTGCTAGACAACCTTGCCTTATCCTGCATTCTATTCTTACTTCTTTATTTAACTGTCTATTTAAGATTATTTTTATAATGTTGCTCTCGTATGCTGATCTTATAACTTTTATTATTTTATCACTTACATTAGTGTCTAATATACTCCACAACTGCTCATACTATACTTTATCAAATGCTTTACTCACATCTCCAACCAATATTTTAGTGTCCACTTTTTATGATATCATATGTTACCTGTCTTAATTCTTCTTCTTCTTCTTCTTTCGGCTTTTCCCAGTTAGGGGGCATCACAGTGGATCACCTGTCCGCTCATGATTGGCAATGGATTTTTATGGTGTCGAGTTGAAAGCTCAGCACCCAACCATCCACAGAAACACACACACGCATGCACTCACACCTAGGGCCAATTTAGAGTGTCCGATCTATCTACAGCATGTCTTTGGGATGTGGGAGAAAAACGGAGCACCCGGAGAAAACCCACGCGACAACAGGGTGGATATGCAAACTCCACACAGAAGGCACCCCAGCTGAGAATCGAACCAAAGAACCTCTTGCTGTGAGGTGACAATGCTAACTGCTGCACCACCGCTTAATATCCAAAGTGAATCCTGACTTCCTTTCCCCGTTTTGCTCATCTTCTCCCTATTATTCTCCTAAATATTGTATAATCTGTATTATTTGTACTACTGGTCTCCAATTCCAAGTGTCTTCCTTCTTCCCTTTTTTAATATGAATTTCATGGCCCCCACACATATTTCTGTTTTATTAATGCCTTTTGTTAACTGCTCATTCAGTGCTTCTACAAAATATATCTTTTTCCATTCTTTTATATTATAATACATATGATATTTAATTCCATATATATCCCTGTAGCTTTCTCCATATCTATATGCCTCTAGGTGCATCTGCAGTTACCCCCTCCTGATGGCTCTAGGCATCAAATATTGGTTGTTCATATTTGCATCAAGAATTCCAAAACCATGCTATGTATAAGGTTTTAAAAGATTTAATCTTAAAGATTACACAATGGCACACTCAACTATATTAATATTTGACCTCTGTCTAGTGCAGGTAAACAGATATTAACTGTTGTTTTATGATATTAATTTATATAGAAATGATTGTCACATTTTCTAAATGCCCCAACAACCAAGTGACATGGACAGAACTCCTTATCCTGACATGAAAGCTCTCATCTAGCTGAATTAGATGCTGCTGACAGCATGTGTGTAACTGGAGTGGTTGCTAAGATATTGCAAGTTGTTTACAAACTACAATTACTGTGTTTACCGTGACTTATAAAATCTGAAGAATTCTTAAATTCTTATCCACAAAACTGCTTACATTTGTATTTCAAATAATAATAATAATAATAATTATAATAATAAAATGTACTTGTTTTAGCCATGCTGATTGCTCCTTCTTTTTTTGTCTTACTGTGCTTTTTCTTGGAAAACTTCTGCTTATGGTAGAATGTAATTTACTTTGACTTATAAAATTCAGTTTAAGATCTAGAACCTAAAAAGTACTACCACTATAAAAACTGTTTGTGATGAAATTTGCAATTCATACTTCTTTCATGAGCACTATGGTTCCAAAAACATGGAACATGTATTTGAAATGTGGGGATATAATTTGATTCGGTCACAAAAGGCTTAGACTCTGCCCACTGCATGTTGCAGTGCAAATGTCTTGAGCTCCCTTAGAGTGAATGAGGTAATATTTCATCAAACTCTCCTACAGTTATATTTTTCCATAACCTCATTCTCTTCTTTACTTAACTTTACTACCTCCCATATTTGCCTCTCTTTTGCCTCTATCTTCTTAAATCTCTTTTTTACATATTGCTCTATTGGTTCAAATATTTTTCTTGCATGCTCACTTTCTGTCATTCATTATTTTCCAATTCTCTTATTACTCTCTCATTTTCTGTCACCATTTTACTCAAATACTGAGCCACTTCTTTTTTTCCTTGTAAAAAGCACCTTTTCCTATATCCTTTCTTGGTTCATTTCATATATTCCTTTCCCCTTTCCATATTGGAGTTTTAGATTTGAGAGAATACCTTTTCGGTTTCACAGAGTTTTCCCAACAGTATATTAATTTATTTAATATATATTTAATTTATTATGTGAACTACTGCAAATAGTCTTGACTAATGATTTTTTTTTTAATTACAGAAACAGCTGTATGCTGAAACTAGGGAAGTAGCAATGGGGACAGCTGTTGTTAATGGTTAGGCAAATATAGTTATGTTTATTTGGGAGTGGAAATTTATTTTGTCTACAGATAATTGCCTAGCTAACAATGTTATTTTCTATCTTAGGTTTGTGAATAATTTGTTTTTTAATCTGGATAAGGAGTACTGACAGTTTTAATGAGTTGTATGAGTATTTATCATCCACATGCTCTTTTTTTAAATTTAAGAAAACAGTGTCATCAGAGAACATTGATTTTTTTTTTTGGACATTAGTGTTCAAGAAAAATACAAATGCTTTGGGCACCAGATCATATAAGAAATCAGCTAAGTGGAACACATATTTAGATTGTGATAATATGCACCCACATTATATGTTTGATAATATAGTTAAAAAATCAACTCTATAGGGTTGCCAACTTAAACATGGTTGATGAAAATTTGTGCATACAATTAAATAATACCAGTAAAGATTTTCTGAATAGAGGAGACAATAAGAGAAAAGTCCTAAGTATATGTGAGGAGGTTACAAAATGTAGGTCCACTACAGCTAAACCTAATTTTTCAGAGACTACTCAAGGTGAAGTAGTTACCATGTGTAAAAATGATAAAATTAGATGTATTCTAATGTGCAACCAAAATGCGATTAATGTTAAAGAAATTATTATGAAACATTGACACATCTTACAAGATATGCCAGAGTTACAAATGATAGTTGATGATAGACCATATGTTGGTTAGAAGAAGAAGTGAGGGGAAGTGGTACTGATCAAACTGAAAAAGAAGAGTTTAACTGGATTTTACGTCTAGGAGTGCATATTGCACCTGGCGTAAAAGGCTGTGTTTCTTTAAAACCTTTATTAAAGGAATACCAGAAATGATCCTAATTATCTGATCATGTGACTATGCTTTTGTATAAGTACAGAAACTGTTACCCATCAGTATGCCTGAAAAAGCCTTTTACATGGCATTTTTTTTTTAATTAATGTTTTTAAGACTCCTTTGTAGTGAATAAACTTTATTTGCTAATTAGCTGTTCATGGTTCCAGTGACATTTGTTTGTTTTATCTTTTTTATATTTTGCACGTGTTCTTGCATCTGCTCTTCTTGCTCAGCATGCAAGTGTTCATCAGAGTTAATTAAGTTATGCCTCATTTTGCACATTTTTACACATCAATTTACATTTCTTTACTTCATGTCCCACTGCCCCACAATGAAAACATCTTATTGTATTACACTTATTAAATGATCATTTTTTTCCACAAAAGAGCAGGTTTTTGGCTGTCCCTTATATCTTACATATCCTGTGTTTGTTTTAACAATTATTACACTTGGAATATGCACAATATTATCATTTTCCATCTTCAAAATTATACCACAATCCCATCCTCCAGTCTGTAGACCTCTTTTATCATATGCTTTCTTAATATCCAACGCTCTTTACAAACCGATTTTAAAGTCTTTCAATTCGTCCTTATCTGCTGCAGGTCGAAATTGTATGGCAAACCTCTTTGTTGTTTCTTTATAAAAAGTCTGCACCACATGAAGATTCCACAAATTAGTCTTTCTATTTTTCAGTTTTCTCTAAAAAACATTAAATGTATTGCCCAGTCTAAAATATGTCACAGTAAATCTCTCTATTTATATGAATGAAAGTGCTTACCTCACTGAGTGATATTTCTAAGGGTGCAATAACTGTGTCGCATACCTTGTACCTTTCTAGTTCTTTTTCTTTCTTAACACTGAACCATACAATGAACATCTTCTTCACAATCTCTTTCTCTCCTTCTCATAATTACATTTTTATCTCTTTCACCATCATTGTATGTGACTTTCTTTGTTTTGAAATTTCTCTCACCTCTTCTTCCTGAATCTTGTCAATAATGTCACCCCGTGATACCACCACTTCACCCTCTGGTTCACTCTGCATAATCATTTATTTCAGGCAATCATCCAGCAACCCTCCTGATTGAAGGATTGTAACTAATGGTAATATTAGTTTGGCAAAAGTTATTTTCAATGAACGCCTATTCAGTGACACATATTAAGTGAAAATCATTTCAGCGATCTGTTGAATTTTCTAAGGGCAATGAAACAATTGTCACACAGTAGAAATCAAGCCCACCCAAGTAAGGGGTTTCACTATATACACACACACATATATATATATATATATATATATATATATATATATATATATATAGAGATATATATATATATATATATATATATATAGAGAGATATATAGAGATATATATATATGGTTCTACCTCACATAAACGAAACACCAAAACACCGACAACGCAATCACCGAAACCACATAACCAACAGTACAAAAACACGAAATTTCACATGCCCGACAACGAAATAACCGACGGTACACAAACACGAAACCTCATACACTTCACACACCACAATCAACAAACAAAACACATTCCCCATCCAAAAACCACATACACAACACAAGCACACCAAAATCCCTACAAACCCACACAAAACCTCACATACACAACTACCTACAACCCTAACCCAAACCCTAACCCTAAGGTCCGTCACTACCGCACACTTACCTGACCCGCTCCCTAACCCTAACTCACTTATCCCGCCCCTAACCCAAACACAATCACTACCGCACACTTACCTGACCCGCTCCCTAACCCTAACTCACTTATCCCGCCCCTAACCCAAACACAATCACTACCGCACACTTACCTGACCCGCTCCCTAACCCTAACTCACTTAACCCACCCCTATCCACACTTACCTTACTCGCACCCTAACGTCCGTCACTACCGCATACTTACACAGCCTTTTCCCATTTCGGCATCCTCGGTGTCGGTGCTTTCATCCATCGGGTCGGTCTTCTGCTTGTCGATCTTCTAGGTCCTGTCGCGTTGGTCTTCTGCGCTGTCGATCTTCTGGGGCTCGCGATTTCCGTGTCGATGTTCCAGCGTGTCGTTGAAGTGAGGTGGAACCATATATACATATATATATATATATATATATATATATATATATATATATATATGAGAACTGCAAAGGTGCTCGACTGCATCCTTCACCGAATCCCAATTTGGTGAGTATACTTGCGCAAAAGTGCTGTTCACTGAAGCAGCACTTTTGCACAAGTATGCTTGTTGTTACAGTTGTACTACAGTGCGGTAAGAGAAAATTCCCTTTTCCCCACTGTAATGCAACCTCGGAGTGAGAATATTAAAGTACGGCAGTGTGGGGGCTTTCCTCCCACATCGGGGGTGCTGGGGGGCTTGCCCCCCCCCTGCATTCAAGTAGATTTTGAGGGTTTTTTAACATACTTTAACGAAAGTGCTTTTTCAATGAAAGTGCTTTCGTTAAAGTGTGTTCGGTGGTAATGGATATGGGATTTTGATCTTTCGATCAAAAGTCCTAGATCTATATATATATATATATATATATATATATATATATATATATATATATATATATATATATATATATATATATATATATATATATATATATATATATATATATATATATATATATATATATATATATATACATATATATATGGGTCCACTTTTAAATGTCGAAATTCCGAAATCTCAACTTTTAATAAAAGTAACCAAAACATTGAGATTTCAGAATCTCAACATTTAAAAGTGTTGAATGAAAAACCAAGTAGACTTACTGAAAAACACAAACGGAACACCACTGCAGCCAGAACGATGTAAAAGAAACGCAATTTATTTAAAGACCAAAACAGCGTTTTCGCTTCCAGAAAACCAGAAGCTTCATCAGCAGTTAAAAGGATTAAAACCTGATACATTTAAACCAGAGTAACTGGCGCTTGTTGACGACATCACCACAAGCGCCACAACGTTGCTTAAAGGGGCAACGATGAAACTTAAAAGGGCAACAATAAAAAGGAGAGCAAGTAAGTACAAATACATAGTAAGCCCTATAAAACTTATATAAAAGTAATGAAACATTCTAAAGTGAAGTGTGAAGCTAATAAACTGTATATGGTGAATATCAGTAGGAGAGAGCAAATATATGTACTACACTAAACAGGAGCAAGCAATATAAACAAAAGCTGCATGTCAAGGGAAGGACACTATGTTAAAGTTTGCTGGTAACTTTAAACCATAGATGGAATAGAAGACTAAATGGGCTAAACCCTAGCAAAGCAATATATACAAAACTATTCACTGTCCTAGGATTGACCAATGGGATAAGTTGGTACACCACCAACCATAAAAAATATTATTATCTAAGGTAGCTCTTGTATTTAAGAATTGCAGCAATGTTGCAGTTTTCGTTTAGCCCAGGAAATGAAAAGGCGTTCAATTGGAGTTGCCATTCCAGCTCCCGAGTCTCGACAATGAGAGATTGTGGGCCACCTCTGATGTCCATGCTGATGTAATCAATGCCCATGAACAGGAAGCTGTGGCCGCTGTTGTTGAGAATATGTTTTGACAACGCGTTGTCGCTTTTCTTATTGTTAATAGCGTAGATATGTTGGTATATACGGTCACAAAAGCGTCTATCCGTTTTCCCAACATAAAAAGCTGCGCAGCGTTGGCAGAATGCTACGTATACTATGGCCTTAGTTTTGCAATTGATTTTATGATTGATGAAGTATTTCCTCTCCCCAATAATGAAAGAATTGCCAACTCGGAGGTGTCTGCACCATTTGCAACACCCACAAGTAGTTGTGCCCTTTGTTCTCGCCAAGTGTTCACATTTCGTGTTCCTCTGTAAAATATCTTTAAGGTTATTGCCCCTCCTGTAAGTAAAGACAGGAGAGAAACCTAACCTATCATGTAACCCCGAATTCATGATGAAAAACCAGTTCTTCCTCATAATGGAACAGATTTGCCTTGAGTTTGTATTGAAGGCAGTAATGAAACTAGCCGTGAAGTCAGGGTCCTTGTTGGTATCCACAACTATAGGATCCTGCACGCACGATGGATCCAAAGCCAATGAATCCAGTGTGTCAAATGGTCTTTCACTTGACGAGGAGGGAAGTTTAGGGGGGAGAAGAGGTGTAAGAAAACCCTCCAACCGTTTAGAGGAGACTTCCACAGTCAAATCAATGACCAAGTCTACCGGGTATCCTCTATTCAAGAAGAAGTCTTTAAGTAAGGCACATTTTTTTTTGAAGGCTTCATCCGTACTGCACATACGGGCTGCCCTCACTAGTTGTCCCTTCACAATCGACCGCTTCTGTTTCCAGGGGTGACAACTTGAAAAATGCAAGAAGGAATTGCAGTAGGTGGTTTTCCTAAAAATGGAAGAACAGAAATTGTTGTTAAGATTGTCCTTTACCAGTTGTACATCCAGGTAGTCGATGACAGAGGGAGAGAAGTGGTGTGTGAATCTCAAAAATTCAGTTGTGGAATTCATATATGAAATGAGTTCCAAAGCTTCCTCTTCACCTCCTTGAAAAAGAATGAAAATGTCGTCCAAGAATCGTGTGTAGATTTTTGAACAACTAAGAAAAATAGGGGAATTGAATAGGAAACATTTCTCCCAGTAGGCTACAAATAGGTTCGCAACACAGCTGCCACACGGGGAACCCATTGCAATTCTTTTCTTTTGCAAGAAGTATTGATTGTTGAAAATGAAGAAATTAGAGGATAAGACAATGTCAAGCAGGACAGTGACAATGTGAATTTCATTACTGGGAGCACCAAGCTCACGAAGCATGAGTTCAATCCATTCAATCGCTTCAACGTGAGGGATGGAGGTGTACAAGTCCACCACATCAATGGTCAGGAAGTTAAGATCAGCGTTGAATTGAACATCATTAATCAAGTTTAGGAACGCCCAAGAGTCTTTACAAATCTGCGGAATGGATTTCAAGTATCTACCAATGATGTTATCAACAATACGGGCACAGGGATGCGTGATAGAACTTCTTCCGTCAACCAGTGCCCACATAGGTGGATCTGAAAGACTCTTGTGAATTTTGGGGATCCCAAACATGACTGGTACTTTAGGCATAGTGATATCAACAAAATTGTAAGTATCAATGTCAATTCTGCCTTCCAGGAAAAGATCCCTGAAATACCCTCTAATTCTTTTGTATGCAGTGGACAGCTCGTTCAAGGATGAAGTAGCGTAGGCAGGGGAATCGAGTACCCTCAGCATTCTCCTGGTGTAATCTTCCTTGTCGAAGATGACCAGACCGCCTCCCTTGTCTGGTTTAATAACTCTGACAGCTTTATCACAGAGGTTATTCAAGCTTGCGACTTGATCCTGGGATATATTCCTTGTTAATCTCGAGTTGTGATTATGAAGAAACAAGTGTCTCAGGTCAAGTTCACAGGCACTTTCAAAGATATTAAGACTAGGGTGTAAAGGAGGGTTAAATGAGCTAGTTAATAACTAGTTAATAATTAATTAGTTAATTAATTAGTTAATTAATTAGTTAATAATTAGTTATTGTCTAGTGCAGAAGTTTCACTATTAAAGAAAACTTTCAAGTTTAATTTCCGCACGTAGAATTTAAGATCCACCAATGTTTTAGCTAATTTGAATTGGTGGTCGGGTACAAAATTTAACCCTTTTGCCAAAAGTTCAACCAGTTCTTGGTCAATCACAATGTTAGAGAAATTGTAAATGTGGAAGTCGCCTTTAAGGTTGGAAATGACATGAGGCATATTGTCGCAACCAGAACAGCAAATTGTGTGAAGTGGAATTTCCTCATTTAATTCCATTTCTTGTACCTCTGATTCCGGTTGCCCTTCTTCCCTAAAAAAGGCCTCTGTTGGCTATTGTAGTTATGTACTTTATTTTGGTTTTTAAGCCTATTACTTCTTCTAGGCCCTTGCACAGGGTTAGCCGGACTATTATTGTCTGTCATGTCCTCATCACAGGGGGGCTCCTCCAGCGTTTCGTTATCACATCTGTTGTGTGCTGGGCCATCCCTTTCTACATAGTTATTTTGTCTAGTGACCTTTTTTACCAGATTCGGGTACGCACAGTGCGTCTGGTAAGCCAACCTGTCTCTTGTTAACTTTTTGCCCTTGTTGACTTTGAGTTTGGAAAGTAGGGCATCAATACTGGTAAAAATGCGGCCATAGTCATATTTATACCTAACAAAGTTAATGTCAACTTTAATCGCGTTGTCCAAGTTGGATGTTTCTTCCAGTAAAATTGTGATTTGTTTAGAATAATTTTTAATCATTAATTCTAGGAGTTCTGCACCTTGTCTATTAAACAGAGACTCCAATTCGGATACAAAAGCAGCATCCAAAAAAAGGCCAGTAGGAGAAAAGGAACTCCTTAAGCCTTTAGGAATGACAGCTTCAGCCAAACATTGTTTGAAGTAAGCAACTTCTAGTTGCAATTTTTTCAGTTTCAATAATTTACCATCTAGAAATCTCAGCTTCTCTGCTATATTGTCAGAAATGTTACCTGTGTCAGATGGGTCCGTCACCGATGGCCCTGCTCCAGAAAGATCACCAAAAGAAAAAGATGCTAAGTTGTTGGCCCATTCGGACAAAGAGGGCACATCAATAAGTGGACCGTGACCCAAATTCTGTTGGCTACTAGGCATAGCAGGTAACTGTCTAGGCGCTGGATTCCTAGAATTGCTGCCATTTCCTGCAGGAATGGAAGGCAAAGCAGTATTGTTGGCAAGCAGATTACCCTCCAAAGTTTCCAACCCTTGCAAAATCGACTGGGCAGGTTGTTGTCCCGCTGGGATGAATGATGCGTTCGAACCAAGTGAATTGTGTTGCAGGTCTGTTTGTGTAAAGACCCGACCAGTTCCGTGTTCCCCGCTCCACCTTTCAATGTTGCCAAGTCTTAGATTGATACAATCTAAGCGTTGAGAAAGTGCTACCAATAGCCCTTTCATGTTCGTTTGATCATTAGAACTCTCTGTGCTGGTACTACAGGTACCAAATAAGTTCGGCGTTACTGGGCTCGATGGTGTTCCGGACATCATACAAATGAGTTGAATGAAAAACCAAGTAGACTTACTGAAAAACACAAACGGAACACCACTGCAGCCAGAACGATGTAAAAGAAACGCAATTTATTTAAAGACCAAAACAGCGTTTTCGCTTCCAGAAAACCAGAAGCTTCATCAGCAGTTAAAAGGATTAAAACCTGATACATTTAAACCAGAGTAACCGGCGCTTGTTGACGACATCACCACAAGCGCCACAACGTTGCTTAAAGGGGCAACGATGAAACTTAAAAGGGCAACAATAAAAAGGAGAGCGAGTAAGTACAAATACATAGTAAGCCCTATAAAACTTATATAAAAGTAATGAAACATTCTAAAGTGAAGTGTGAAGCTAATAAACTGTATATGGTGAATATCAGTAGGAGAGAGCAAATATATGTACTACTGAATCGGGTCACTAAACAGGAGCAAGCAATATAAACAAAAGCTGCATGTCAAGGGAAGGACACTATGTAAAATTTAAAAGTGGGATAAAAAAAGAGAGCGAAACTTGAAATAAAGTGTTTGCAGAGGTGCAAGCCCCCCAGCACCCCCCCACATGGGGGTTGCATGCCCCCACCCCCTACTTAAATATACCAACTCTCAGATCCAGCTACAGTGAAGAGAACAGTAATGCTTCCATTGCATTTACAATTCCCTTCATGGTAGTGCGATCTCGGAGTTGGTATATTTAAGTAGGGGGTTATGGGGGCATAGCCGTTCACATGGGGGTTGCACGCCCCCACCCCCTACTTAAATATACCAACTCTGAGATCCAGCTACAGTGAAGAGAACAGTAATGCTTCCATTGCATTTACAATTCTCTTCATGGTAGTGCGATCGCGGAGTTGGTATATTTAAGTAGGGGGTTATGGGGGTTTAGCCGCTCTCATGGGGGTGCAGGGGTGCTTGCCCTCCACAAAGACATTGTTTTGATGTTCCTTAATAGTTAATCTTTGCAGAAGTGCACTTTTGGTTAAGTGCACTTTTGTGTAAGTGTGTGTCTACTGTTCTTTTTTGAAGAAGTGTTTCTTTATTTATTTTATTTATTTATTTTAAATTTGTTGACCGGGCTAGTCTAGCTGGATATATGTCCATTTTCAGTAGAGGCCCGGGGAGAAAAGCTCCAGTAATTAAACACATTATATGAAGATAGACTGAGTTGGAAAAAAGACAATCTCCTGCAAAGTTTTTGGGTTTGGTTGTATTAATCATTAGTTTGTTGGAAGAACGTAGATGTTTCAGGTTATTGTAAGGTGAAATGAGGCTAGAGAGTACAGGTGTTTTAGTTGGTTGGTAAAGGATTTTGTGAGCTATTAAGAGCTGCTGAAGTGTGAGTTGGTTCTGAAGTTCCAACCAGCCTAGTTTTCTTAGGTTCAGGCAGTGATGTTGGGTATGTTCACATATTCTTACTGGTACACAATACACTTTCCCTCATTGCAACTCTACTGTCAAGTTTTCTAAATACGTTTTTTGTCATTCTACAGCAGTTGTTTATGCAGGAATTTGTGTTTCCTATATATATAAACAAACTTCTTAGTCTCACTGAGAAAAAAATAGAAAAACTGCAAGCACTGAAATAAAAACGCTGGCACCAAACAGATTGTAAATCTTTTGCTCTTATTAGATGAAAGAGCTTCTTCAGAATAACTTTGGAATCAGTAATACACACAATATATAGATCAACTGTCATATGTTACTACATTTACCAATAGAACAACTACTAAAATGTATGTACAGTAACTAATAACAAGAGGTCACAAATTCAAACTCAACCAATACTTTATCAACAACAATAATAATATGAATACATGAATATGTAAGTAGTCAGAAATGTAAACACGTAAGAGCTGAGTGTAGTAAGAGAAGTGCTAAGAAACCTTTACTACACTAATCTGCTCTAAAAGACTAACATGCATAATAAAACTAGTAGAATAAAACAGATAATATAAAAAATGCATGTGTGAGAAATATATATTAGATAGAATTAATGTAAGGTTACATTAAATATTCCATCTCAATGCACATTTAATATTTACACTCTCATTCAGACCAGGAAAAACTTCAGAATTCAGTAAGAGCTGCCACTTAAATTCTCTAAACTCTAAGTATAATTCCCAATCACCAAAAAAATGTTCTACCTGTTCAAGAACTATAAAGTTAAATAGAGCTATGCTTAGCTAGGGCATTATTCATATTATCAGCTGTAATGGCCCCTAAATGTTCTTTCATCCTATCTAAAAGCTTCCTAGTAGTTTTACCTACGTAGAAAGCATTACAGGAAACACAAATTCCTGCATAAACAACTGCTGTAGAATGACAAAAAAATATTTAGAAAACTTGACAGTAGAGTTGCAATGAGGGAAAGTGTATTGTGTACCAGTAAGAATATGTGGACATACCACACATTTACTACAAGCATGCATACCCCTAGATAAAAACGTGGTATTAGTAGTGAAATCAGTGAAAAAAGGGGGGGTCCCTGTTTTCTAAACTCATTCTAATGGTCCTGGTTCCCTTATAAGAAAAGGAAAGTGAAATGCCTAAAGCGTCTGACATATGTTGAGACTCAGTTAATAAATCCCAAAGGTTAGAAATAATATTTCTAATGAGAGACATATCTCTGGAGACAGGCAGAGGGAAACTGAGTGTTCTGTCAGAGTAAGAATGTTTTTCAGAATTAGGTCGAAACCCATGAAGTAAAATAGGTAAATGTTTAGTACGCCTTTCAGATACAACCTCACTGTATATGGAATCAATTGACGATAGAGGGTAATGTCTTCTTAAAAACATATGTTTTAACAACAAAGCTTGGGCTTCAAATTCACAATCTAAACTCACAATTCTAGAGGTGCGTATGAACTGACTTCTGACAAGGTTTCTTTTCATGTGAGCTAGTAAAATCGAGTAAATTATTTTTATATGTATCTTTCCTATAAATAGTGGAACATATTTGTCCAGAGGGTGAAAGATAAATCTTAATGTCACGAAAAGAAATGGATGAGCCACTACCAGAAGTGATAAGATTTAAAAAACCTAAACTTTAAGTCAGATATAAAATGTCTAAGCTAGACTGATCACCTCGCCACGCAAAAAAAATGTCATCAATAAATCTTTTGGAAACATGATTTTTGACTGAAATTGTTAAGAGAATTCAGATTTTCAAGTTCCCATGCGCTAAGTACAATGTTAGCAAATGATGGTGCTACTTTCAAGCCCATAGCTATCTATGGGCTCAAATGTAGCACCATCATTCCTCCCAACTGTACTAAAATGCTCGGTTTTTACTGAGTTTTGGGGTCCAAATAATGGGGTGCCACAATTCCCAAATGGCACCCCTTCATTTCCGATTTTTTTCCAGTTGTTTTAAATTTTTTTTTCGTGCCTTTTTGAGCTGATGTCATCACTTGCGCGATGACGTCAGCACCTTCAGCCTGTTGGAATTGAGCTCGAGGGTTCACGTCCTTTCCGGCTGTTTGAATGGATCTGTTACCACGAAAACAATTGCTGCTGCAGAGCTTTGGCTGTTTTTGCATTTGCTGGTGGAGACTGTGGAGTTATCTGCATGGAGGAAACGTCACTCCTTAGATCTTCCTTACATTACTGAGGCTAGTTACCTGGGCTTGTAAAAACCTGTGTCACCTGCCCACAGAGCCTTTCCACAGCACCCACTTCAGCCAGATGGTTGTGTTTGTGTGGATATGTTAAGCATTGGCTGGGGACCTGGGTCACTCTTAAGGTTTTCTATTTGTCCTCTAAAACTGCAGCAGATACTTGCAGAGCTTAAGAAAGGAATACAGAGACATGCTTAAAAATGTCTGACAAAATGTCGAGTTTTCTTCACATTGGGGATATCATCTCCCTCTATGCGGAAGGGTCTGTTAATGGCTTCATCAGCACTCTGGGGTAAGATTTTTTTTGTCCCCTTAAAATATGTTGAATTGTTGGGGTGTCATATGTTTGGAAGATCTGTTGCACTTGCCAAAAGCTGTAGACCCCAGTAAGCGAGTAAGGAGTAAGGAGTCTCTACTATTTTCATTTGGGGGTAGGGACTGTTGGTCTCCATAGATTAGTGAGTATATAACTTAAATATGTTAATAATATCACCATTTTATGTATAATTCTTATTTTCATAAGTTATTTCAGAGATTTGAGAGGATAGTCTTGATTGGTTAATGATCCTTGCTAGTGCTCGCGATGGTGTTTCGACATAATTAGCGTAATTGGCAAGTGTTTTAGTTTTGTGAAATGATAAGCTATTATTGTGTAACATATAAAGGTCTTTTTGACATTTCAATAATTCTGTTTCAGTTTGAGTGTTGAAGTTCTTAATTAGATCTTGCTCTAGTGATTTAATTTTAACCTCCAGTTGATGTTCCTCTTTGAGTTGGATTTTTTTATATTAGGTTGCTTTTTGAAGGAAAATACCTCTGATTTGAGCTTTTGTTGTCACCCATTCGATATCTGGAGGGTGTTGATGTTTAGATAGGTTCGTCGAGGTTGTTTTAAGGATATCTTGTATTTCCCCAACTATCTCCTTTTTATTTAAAAGACTGGGGTTCAGGGACCAATTATATCCTCGGTTTAGTGTGTTATTTTTGGTGTTCTTAGTAAGATTTAGGGTAATTTTCGAGTGATCAGATAGGTATCGAGTATGTATGTTTATTGTAGGGTCTAGATTAATTGGTGATTCAGAAATTAGAAAAAAATCGATTCTCGACCACATTTTATGGCAGTTGGAGTAAAATGTAAATTTATTTGGGTTATTTGTATTATTGCCATATTTAAATGGATCATATAAATTAAAGTCATATTTAAGTTCATTTAATGCTATAGATGCCTGCTTATTGTATGACATATATAAACTTGATTTATCCTGTTTTGGGTTTTGATAGGCGTTCCAGTCACCTCCTGGAATCATATAGTGGTCATGATATTGATTTAAGATAGGATACAGTGATGTATAGGAGTGTTGATTATTACAAGGTGCATATATATTGAGTAGTAGAATAGGTTTAGAATACTCAGGAGTTGAAAGGATTACATAGCACCATCTTCCTTCTTTATGACTTTTGGTTTCTGTAATTTTGTCTTGGTATTGCTTCTTAATGATTATAGCTACTCCTGCACTATTAGTTTTACCTTCCGATGTTATAACTTCTCTTATCCATTTTTTTTCTTTGATTACTGACCATTGTTGTATAGTTAAATGTGTTTCTTGAATGAGAATAAAGTTTGCCTTAGCTTGCCAAATAAGGTGTAGAAATAATTTCCTTTTTTTCATGTTCTGGAGCCCCTTAACATTCCACGAATCAAATTCCCACATTTACATAGTTTCTTGGCTTATGTATGTAGTCCTGAGATTTGAGTATACATATCATATTATGTTTGTTTCTTGTCAATATCATGTTATGAAGGCATTCTCTTATTCCCATCCCTTCCTTGTGCCTAACCATTTGCCTTTTGGACCAGGAATTAAGCAGGGTCTGAAGAGATTTAAGCCTTATATATTTTTGTAATATTAGTATAATATTCACTTGTGTGTTATAGCTTGTGAGAAAGAAGAAGTTTAATGACCCTGCATGACTTGTCACTAATTGTACAAAGCCTACCCCACTCATTCCATAGAAAAGACACTGCTTTTATAACATAAGCCGCTTCTTTTGATATTTACAATAGAATGTTATAGACAATAGAATGTTATAGATTAGATAACATATTTACAATCAATTTTATCTTAGTTAGGTTAAGGCTCATCAATTTCAGAGGCTTGTCTCTAACAGTATTTACATATTTTCTAACTCTAAATTGGTATCTCAAGTTTTATTTACTAACTATAGTAGTACTGGGTATTAATTCTCAGTCTATAATTGGTCGTTATCTCCCTTGACGAAAGTTTCTTAGCTCTGTTTATTACCCTCTTAGATTTAGGAGTATATGGGTTCTTGTTTCTACGTATTGTTGTGTCATTGTTTCCTCATTACAGAGTTTATGTATCTACTTGCGATTACATATGAGTTTGTTTTATATCTATCTTATTTGTAGATATTCCTCTCTTTGTAATTCCTTATAACTTTTTATTGACTCCCTCTATTTTTTGGTAATGTGATCTATTTGTTTCTTCTCTTGATTCATTTGTTTTGTCATTTTGTGTTGTGTAGAGTGATAATGTTCACAAGTTGGGTCTTTGGATATCCCCGGTGTAGTTATCCACAGATGTTACGTTGCTCTTGCCTTGCGTTGCTCAATTCTTGAACGAGGTCATATTATATAGGTCTTGGCATGGCATATCTCCACTGTATAATCATTATTCTTCATAGACTTAATTTTACTCATTTTTAAGTACCCCGGAGGAAGCATTACAGCTATATATATGAATTTTGTATAGAGTGATGAGAAAATTAAAAAAAAAAGGAAAGAAAAGAAAAAAAAAACAAAAAACAAAAAAGAACATTTATTTTGTCTTTTCAGATATTACTTATAAGCCTCTGTTAGTATCTGTCTATTTGTAACATTCTATTTATAGTCTGTATTAAGGTAAGGAGTTTGCAAAGTTTGAAATGCAGTTTGACTGTTTTATTATATTGATAGAAATATATATATCAGATGAAAATATATATGAATATAGATATATATATATGCATTATAGTTGCCTTTTGTTTGCAACCTGTGTTAACATAAGTCAGTTCCTGCATCAGAGGTTTTTAGTTGACTGTAAGTGTATTCCACATAACTGTGAGATTTAGTTAATGGCTAAACTCATCAACCTGCATGTTCAGAGAGTAAGAATAAGGCAGGCATTTTCACTGACATACACGCTCACAGATATAAACACACATATATACATACGCATCCATCCATACAAAGTGAAACTGTGGTAGGGCTGTAAGAGAACAGCTGTTATAAAACCTATGTAGGGTAATGCATACATACAAAGGATAACTGCTGCTCATATGAAATGTGTGTTTTCCTTTTTTTTCCTTCTCTTTCTTCCCCTCCCTCCCTCTCCCCTTCCCATCTCTGCAGCTATGTGGAGGTAGTGATGGATGCCTAATGAATCTGTCAGGTTTAAACAAGATTGATACCATCATTACTGATTCAATCAGTAAACTGACCATGTTAATATATATGAGCATGTTCACACTATATCCACACATATATGAAAAAGTATAGACATATATATAAATGCATATACACATACACACACATCCACACACCTACCCACATACACCCTTACTTTCACGGGCTCTCTTCACAGGATCAAGATTTATAATATCCAGTCACTGATCTTTAACTTAAAGTCAGCGCCTAGTAGCGCTCTTTGCAGATTAGAGTTCTCTGCAACTGTAATTAAGTTTTTGTTAGAGTTAGAATTTCACATGATGGGCTTCTGAGTCCATGAGCTCATGATAAGGATGGGTTATTCTCTGGCCAGCTCAGTGGCATAACATTCTATGTCTGTTGGGACCAAGCTGCACAGCACCGATCAAGCTGGTGTAAGTACAGTAACAGAGCCGGTCTGAAAGGGACAACAAATAAAAGGCTTTGACAATGTGCCTGTCCATCGTGGTGGATTTGTGAAAGTGTCTCGAGTCCTTTTACCATGGAAAAGATCAGAGATCTAATTGGAAATTCAGCTCTTAATAGGGATTGGACAGGGCAGCTTGCTGGGCTAACAGCCTCAGGTAAAAAGAGGCATTGCATGCAATATCAGTTGCATCACCATCCCTGAATCTGTTACAATTATACACAGTGGAAGGCTAGGGAAGCAGCAAACATCTTCTGATGTCTCTGCTATGACTGGCTACCAGACATATAGTATGTTGGCACACAGGTAACAAAGCAATATATATAAAAAAAAACATAAAAAGAGTGTTTTTTTAGCCTCACTCAATCTTAAGGAGGAAAAAAGGCATAACTCCTTACATGGCACAAAAGTGGATTAAAAGCCACAAAGGCAACAGCTGAAAAGTCATTATCATTTATGTTGTTTTCTTTATTCTTGGAATTCTGTGGTTTCCAATTCTAAAACGTGAGGAAGAGTCCTGTATCCCATTAGCTAGGCCTATCACTGTTAAGTATTTGAAAGTTTCTCTTGTTTTCAAAAGTTGGAGACACGTCACTTTAAAAGTGCAGAACTCAAACTTTATGCAAATTTGCAGTAAAAGATCCTCCTTTTCCTGATTAATTCATGCATGATTCCTACTACTAACCATATTTCATTCTTCTGGAAATATTTTTCAAATGCCTATGACATTTAATTATTTGCAAACATCATTTGTTAAAAATATTTGGAATATCTCCCTGCTGCTGAAGTTAAGTTGACATAAAACACTGCTTCTGGTTAAAAGTACCAACACTGTATCTGTGAAATGTAACTTGTTTTGCATATTCTGTTTAGTAAAGTTATTTAAAAGAGTTTTTCAATCCTTAGGTCATATTTGTACACATGCCCCTACAGAACAAGGTTTAGATGTGGGACCAAACATTAAAACAGCTGGGGGGGGGGGAGGGGGTTGAAGCATCTTAAATGTTAGCTCACCTCTTGGAGGAGATGTTTCCTGCATGGTTATGTCTCTATTTAGAGGCTGAGGTCTTATCCAGCTCACTGAAGAAATAATTGGAAGTGCAATGTTATTGTACTTCTCAGGATGTGTGCACATGGGCACTGGTAGTACATGCAGACAACATGTATTGTAACTACCCATTGTGAATAAGGACAGAGCTAAGTGAATGACAAAAAAAAACCTTCTGCCATCAGGACACCACAGTACCAAGATTCAACATTCTCACACCTCATTCTGGAAACAATTATATCATAACAGTGGGGCAATACAGATGGCAAATGATCAGATACCATTAGAAACAAATGTAAAAACAGTTTGTAATTATTTCAAGAACAAAAAAATTAACATTTGACTTCTGTGTGACTGTAATAAATTCCTTTATAGCTACTCGAGTATCAGACATCTGTATAATGTCATCAGTAATTATATGTGGAAGGCTTGCCGGAAAGCTTGTTTGTCTGTAAGTGAGTCTCCGGGTAAGCGATGGAGCCAGAGGTGGTTTAAACCCCCCTTTTTGTGAGTGATAAAGGACTTTGGAAGATGGCTTGACAGATGAAGATGGAGTGTTTATTTTCTTTGCTCAAATGTTTCATCTAAGCACAGTGGCTTAAATGGAGGCATCTTCAGTGACTGACAAGCTGGTAACCATAAGAAAAAAAGTAAAAAAGAAAAGAAAACAGGGTTATGATAAGTTTGGTTTTAATTTTACCTGTGCAACTCTGCATTCAGTTTGACCTGGTGTTAAGAAATGTGGACTCGTATGCAGCTAGACAGAGTCCTAAGGTTGCTATTTTTACTCAATTTTGGAGTTTGGTTGTGTTTTGGTGTGTGGGATATTTCTTTTTACTTTGGGTCTGTGTGGTTTCTAGCAGTATCTGTGTTTGCTTAGGGTCTTTCAATGAGTTTTCAGTGTTAGTGGGTTGTTGCATTACTCTACAATAAGAATATTCCTTTGCTTTTTGCTTGCCTCCTCAGGAGGATATTTATTGCAGGCTTTGGAAGTCCATAACTGTGAATGCCATCATATTTCATTTTTAAGTTTTTGTTATTAGAGAGATTATTGACTCTCTCTTGGGTTTTCACTTCTTTTTTCTTTATCCCCTTGGTTTATAATCCTTTTAGATGCCTTGCCGATCTTCTAGTCAGCTAATCCAGCTGCCTAGCTTCTTGAAGGGGGACTCTTGATGTACACGGACTTCCGGAAGTGCCTCCTCTTTAATTCGACCTCCTGGAGATGTTAGATGTCTTGTAGTTCCTCCCGTGGGAAAACCAACATGGCAGACATGAAATCTGATTCTCGTTGATTTTGGTAGACGTTCAGCAAGGGGGGGGGCTGGTGTGCTGTGGAGGGGATGATGGGTATTTAATTAGGTATCCAGGTGTGTAGGGGTTGGATGGCTCAGTTCAGGCCAAACCATTATGTGGTGTGAGCCAGTACCATTTCTGTACATGTGTATCATACATTTTAATGTTCATATGTTTGTGGAATTGTGTTCTGCAATATGACCTGACAGGGTGTATTGGGGATGTGAATGTATGTTCTTTAGTTTCCTTTTGGATTCTCCCACTGCTCCCTTGTACACCTCCAGTTCACCTATTATACATCCGACCCAGTCTCCCCTTGGTTGATTATTACATTACCCATCACCCCCTCCAAAAATCCACATACACACCATCCATCCCTTCTCTGGATGATAGCCCATTGCACAGACAGCAGTACAGATTGCCTACTCTACATATCTCTGATACTATTATGGTTGTGAGGCAAACCCTAGCATATTTGGTCTTCCACATGCTGTACTTCACACACATAGGTACACACAAATACTTATCTTTCACGACATGGTAGGCTGACCCAGGTTATACCCATTCATTTTTGGACCGTCCAGACAAGGATGACTGGGACCACAAATAGACAGATATTAAGCGAATGCTCTAACCATTGGGCTAGGCTTAGCAAAGGTCAGCGGCACACAAACACACTGCCTTTCACTTCCACTTGGTATAAACATCAACACAACATTGAAATATGGACACAGGGTTTTAAATGTAATAGTTCTAGGTACGGGGGCTCAACATTCAGCTGCGTGCTTGTGTGTTTACTCCTGTGATTTTATTTTGGTGTTCTTGGAACTCTCTTGTATGCTTTGCATACATTTCAGTATCCACGGACACTGACAGGATTGATTACTATTAGAGGCAGGCTGTACTAGTCAGCATTTTAGGTTGTGCGACTGTAGCAGACATATTTATGCCTCTGTGCAGTGCTTAAACATGCCCCCTGCACTCACAAACATTTTCTGTGCACGTGGACGGTGCAGCAGCATACCTTCATTAATATGCATATGGTGCTGCTGCGCCATCTCTATGCCACACGCTCGGATCAAGGCTAACACTGTCCTTGTGCCAAGCTTCATGAATCCCGGGCACTGTAAGTTGATTATTATAAAGAGTGGGGATATACTGCCACCTATTGGCGTTCCTGTATAAAATACAATGTAGATTCTACCTATAACGGGGAATGAAGGTGACTGCAGGGAAGAGAGTTAGGGAATAAGACTTTTGAAGTACTGCTAGTGTGCACGTCATGGGTAACCAATGCAAACACCTTAAAGTGTAAAAAAGAAAAAAACTTTAACAGAAAACCAATGCACATACATGCAGATGGAGCAAGTTTTGTCTGAGTGTCCCTGTTTGTCTTCCTTTGGGGAGGTATGTTGTCCAAACAATTTTAGTGTAGATTGGGGGAGAAGTTGCTTAATACAGAGCCATGGAAGAGCTGAGTGGAAAAGTAATAGGATAGGCAGGGGAGATCCAATTACAGGTGGTAAGTACAGTTCATAGGAGAGCGTAACAAAGTTCAGGAAGGAAATATGGGAACAGTTCCAGCGGGAGAAGAAAAATAGATGGGGAGCAGCACTGTTAAATACAATTCTGGTAGGAACCACATAGTTGCTCTATGAGAACTAACAACAGGAGGAGCTTCTTCACTTTACAGCCAAGAATGTCCACAGCAGAATTATTACACACATTAAAACATTTGTATAACTTGTGTCACTCTTTACCCAAATTAGTTCCAAGAGCTGACCATAAGAAAACAACAGATAAAATAAAAGGTGTATACTACGCTTTGAGCCTGTATATGTTTGAATTGATTGTATTTCCCGTGCACTTAAAATATTAGTAGAGCCAGTCAGACTTTGATCATTTCGAAACATTAGGGCAAGTGCCAACAGTGGTATAAATACGCTGAAAGTGTGGAACCATAACAGGGGTGGAAGGTATTTTGTAATACACTGTTATGAGAAGGTAACAGAGTTGGAGGATGACACACCCAGATGTGCTGTAAGTGTTTATGTGCCATTGGAAATATAGTACACTGACAGCCTTTATTGCAGGAACTAATTAGGTCAGGTAGCAAAACAAGAATGCTGTGCACCATACAAAGAGCATGTACTTTTTCTCATTTGAACACTTGCACACATTTAAAGAGTGAACCAGTTGGGCACACTCTGACTAGGTTGAAAACAGATGAAGATATAGGCTCATAGGTTCATAGGTGTGTACTAGGTTAATGGCCCTGGGGCCTTTACTACCCTAGCCATAGGATTACCCTGGCATAGTGCCACCCGACCTTCGTTCCCAGTGCCTCTGTCAAGTAGTGCTACTGGTGTTATCCCCAGGGTGAATTTTCTGTTTCCCATCCACCCATCAATTATTTTCCTGTGCCCCTGTCGAGCAGAGCCACAGAGGTGATCCTTGGGGTGAATTTCTTATTTCCCATTCAATTGTCAAGATTTTTCTTGAAGAGTGCAAATGAGGAGCTTTGTTTGATATAGATAGGTAGTTTGTTCCAGAATATGGGAAGTCTCTAGGACAGGAATCTATCCCTCCAGCATGTTCTGTTTATTGTGGTGACAAGGTTTAGGTCCTTAGAGCGTGTAGCTTGGAGGGATTGGGATTTCTTTAAGTGGAGCATGTCCTACAGCTCTGGGTTTGACATAGCTTTGTATGTTAGGCAGAGATCGCCTCTGAGTAGGCGATATGAGACAGAGTAAAGTTGGAGTTTTTTGAGACGGTCTGCGTAGGGCATCTGTTTGAGGTCAGTAATCCTCTTTGTGAGGTATTTCTATAGCCTTTCCAGTTGTTGTAAATATCTTGTGAGGTACATAACAAAAGGGGCGTTGTACTCTATAATAGGTCTAATGAGTGATGAGTAGAGGGGAACAATGACCTCTTTTTTCCTGGATGAGAAACCTTTTGTGATGAGGTGTTTCACGTAGAAGGATTTCCTGACTACTGTGGTGATGTGATTATCAAAGGAGAGACTACTGTCCACCTGTGTCGCAAAGGGGATAACAATGCACTTTTTGGCATTGAGCTTGAGGCCATGGCTTTGACACCAGGCATCTGTCTCAGTGAGGACCTTTTGTTGGATGTCCACATCACTAGGAGTTTCAATTATGGCTCCTAGTTTGCAGTCATCTGTGAACTTCATTAGCCAAAGATCTTCTTTGTTAGCCTGTACTACAGAAAAGTAGATACCAAACAGGAGAGGACCCGGGACTGAACCTTGTGGTATTCCACTTGTCACTGGTCTGAAGTCAGATTTGGAGTCTGCTACTTTCACAGTGTGGGTTCTGACAGTGAGCCAGTTGGCAACCCATCTTGTGACATTTATACCTAGCTTAGTGAGTTTATCTATAATTCCAGAGTGGGGGATGGTGTCAAAAGCCTTGGTGAGATCTAGATAGGCTGTGTGAACCACCATACCCTCGTCTATGGCTTTGGTGACTGCTTCAAAGAAGGTAATCAGGCTTGAGAGACATGATCTGCCTTTTACAAACCTGAACTGGGTGGGGTCCAGAGTTTGGAGATTACCAGTGTCTTTGTTTAGAAGTTCCATAATGAAATGTTCCGTGGCCTTGCAGACCAGGCTCATTAGGCCAATGGGGCAGTAGTTTTTGGAGTCTGTGGTGGCTCCCCTTTTGTGGAGTGGGATAACAGTTGCTGTGCACCATTCAGTGGGCACAAAGCCTGATGTGAGGCTATGATTGAGCATGGTGCTTAGGTGGGGTGCCAGTTCATTCTGTAGTTCATGTAGAACACAGCCTGGGATGTTGTCAGGTCCCATGGATGCTGTGTTCTTGGCTTTGGAGAGTGTGGTTTTTACCCGTGCAGCCGTGATTACAGGAACTTTGCATTCTTCTGGTACAGAGATGGGCCCTTTAGGGGGTGGGGGGGTGGTAAAGTTAGCACTGAACCTATCTGCCAAGATGTTGGAAATATCAGTTGGTTCTGTATATTTAATGCCATTGTGCTGTAACTCAGAGCAGATCTGAATGTTGCCATTGAGATTCTTGCCATAGCTATAGAATGCTTTGTGGTTGTCTATATAATCAGTGGTGATTTTGTTTTCATAACTAGCTTTGGAGGATTTTATGAGGGATCTCAGCTTCTTACTGAGGCTGACCAGGGAGTTCTTCCAGTTACGGGATTTTACTCTTTTTTGCAACAGTTTTTTTTCTTCTGTTGTAGAGCTGGTTTATGGCAGGGGACCACCAGATTGGCTTCCTTTTTTTGGAGGATAGCATCTTGGTTCTGTTAGGGACGGCATGATCCATGCTCTCACGTTAGTGCTTATAAAGTGCATTTGTGTAGGATTCAGCAGTTGTGCCTCTATTTTCCATCTGCATGGGTGTCATGAAGTTTGCCACTTCTGTCTTAAGAAGTGCAAAGTTAGCTTTGGAGAAATTTTTTTTTACGGTGGTTTCCCTAATGGGGGTGGGGGTGGGATGTGCATGTCTAGTGTTTACCTTCTCCACTTGACTGTCTAGTCCAGTCTGGGTGAAGAGAGCTTTGCTTTCAGTTTGGCTATATATGTGCATCTCTCTCAGGTTGTAGTGCTGAGTGGTAGGAGGAGAAGGTTGTCTGTGTACATTAGGCAATTGCTGCAGTGCCCCAAGATGCCCAGATTCATCAGGTAGACAGGAGAAAACACCAGGAGCTGACCCTTAGACATGCCTGGATAGGTGCTTATTTATTAAGTACTAAAAACTGTTTTCCTCTAGACAAGTGAGGAAAGTTGAGTGCTGTATTAATTTGTAGCTTATTTAGTGCTTATGAGTTCTGAATAAGTGCTGAGCTCAAAGAAACAGATTTGAGTGCTAAAACTAAAAAATTGGCTAGTTCTAAAGGAAAATTTGAAGAGCAGACTTTATGGCACCAGGAATTGTTTAACCCTAGCTAAGCATTGATGCATAAAGTGTATTTTTTTAATATAACAGTGGCAAATGAGCAAACTGATTTAAACAAATTATCCAATAAAAAGCTAAAAACTGAGCCCCATCTCAGCAGTCTTCGATCAGACAAGTTCTAACTGCACACTCCTGTACTAGGATGCAGGGGGAACCTTCTCCAAAAAAGATGGTCAGGATTAGTGCTCAAGTTATACAAAGAAAGCTAGATTTAGCAGGTCTGAATTTAGTCTATGCTACAGCAAACAAGGTGTACCAGTTTCAGAAAGAAACAGTTCAAATAAGCAAGCCTTTAACCAGAAACTCCCAGCTCAGAAGGGCAGAATCTACCCTCTTCTCCCACAAGAGTGCAGACCACAAACCTTTTTAATGTAAAATAACTGGCCTGAACCCCAAGTGCTTAAACCAGAACTAATACACTTTTAGAGTAACACACACCAAGCCTTTAATCAGCAACTCCCAACTTAGAAGGATGTAAGCTACCTGTCCTGCCACAACAGTGCAGACCACAAACCTTCTTAATGTAAAACAACTGATCTGAAGCCCAAGTGCTTCAACCAAAGGCTTAGAATAACAGTTACAATTTAATCAGGCTACTAACAAGCAGCAATAAATGCAGCAGAATAAATGCAATTAAGTACTTTTAAGAACAAGCAGCAAAAGCAAAACAAATTAATAAAGTAAGAAGAAAAACAAATACAGTAAAAGCAGATGAATAAAGTGCAATTTTATATAGCAATAGAAAATGAGCAAACTGATTTAAACAAATTACCCCATTAACCAGTAAAGAAGCTCAAAACTGAGCCCTGTTCCAGCAGTCTTCAATCAGACAAATTCTAACTGCACACTCCTGCTACTAGGGTGCAGGGGAACCTTCTCCAAAAAAGATGGCCTGGATTAGTGCTCAAGTTATACAAACAAAGCTAGATTCAGCAGGCCTGAATCTAGTCTATGCTACAGTAGAAAAGGCACACCACTTTCAGAAAAACAGTTCAAATAAGCAGGCACAATAAGCCTTTAACCAGAAATTCCCAGCTCAGAAGGGCAGAATCTAACCTCTCCTCCCACAAGAGGGCAGACCACAAACCCTCTTAATGTAAAATAACTGGCCTGAAGCTCAAGTGCTTAAACCAGAACTAATACACTTTTAGAATAACAGACACTAAGCCTTCAATCAGCAATTTACAATGTAGAACAATGTAAGCTACCTGTCCTGCCACAACAGTGCAGACCACAAACCTTCTCAATATAAAACAACTGACCTGAAGCCCAAGTGCTTAAAATGAAAGGCTTAGAATAACAGTTACAATTTAATCAGGCTATTAATTATCTTGAAGAGGGTCAGCAAGGTGCTCTGCTTGACATGTATGGGAAATCTGTTCCATAGCATGGGCAGTCTCTGGGTTATGAACCTGTCCCTCCAGCATGTTCTGTTAATTGTGGTAATGAGGTTGAGGTCTCTGGAGTGTGTGGTGTGGAGGGATTGGGATTTCTTTAGCTGTAGCATTTCTAACAGAGCTGGGTCAGACATGGCTTTGTAAGTCAAGCAGAGATCGCCTCTAAGTAGGTGATATGAGACAGAGAATAGTTGGAGTTTTTTGAGTCTGTTCATATAGGACAAGTGTTTAAGGTCTAGGATCCTCTTTGTGAGGTACTTTTCTGGCCTCTCCAGTTATTGCAGGTGTCTAGTGAGATACATGACAAATGGGGCATTGTACTCAATGATTGGCCTAATGAGGGAAGAGTAGAGGGAGACAATGACTTCTTTCTTCCTGGATGCAAAACCCTTAGTAATGAGATGTGCAACATAGAAGGACTTTCTGACCACAGTGGCAATGTGGTGATCAAAACAGAGGTTGCTGTCAACCTGTATTCCCAGATCTCTTATAACGTCTTTTGTGATAAGTGGACTACCATCAATGTGGTAATTCATGGGAACCAGGTTTTTCCTAAAGGGGATGACAACACATTTTCTGGCATTGAGCTTAAGACCATGGTTCTGACAACAGTCATTGGTCACAGTGAGTACATTCTGTAGGATGCCAACATCACTTGGGGAGTTAATAATAGCTCCCAACTTGCAATTGTCTGCATACTTTGTCAGCCAGAGCCACTTCATGTTGGCCTGGACTTTAGAGAAGTAGATACCAAAGAGGAGAGGACCCAGGACCAAACCCTGTGGTACTGCAGTCATGACTAATCAGCAGTCTGACTTGGAGTCAGCTACTTTCACACCGTGGGTTCTTTCTGTGTGCCAGTTTGCAACCCACCTAGTGATATAGGGGTTGATGCCAAGGTTAGTGAGATTTTCTATGATTCCTGAGTGGGGAATGGTATCAAAAGCCTTGGCCAGATCAAGGTAGGCTGTATGAACTATCTTGCCTTCATCCACAGCTCTGGTGACTGACCAAGTTGAACAAGCATGATCTACCCTTCACAAAACCAAACTGTGTGGGATCCAGAGTTTGGAGATTCCCTATATCCTTGTTTATTAGGTCCATGATGATGCGATCCACAGCTTTGCATATCAGACTCGACAGGCTAATGGGGCAATAGTTCCCAGGGTCTGTAGTCGCTCCTCCTTTGTGGAGAGGCATAACTGTAGCAGTGCACCATTCAACAGGGTCAACCATGTTAGTAATGACCAGGTCAAAGATGTTGCTACCTCTATTGGGGGTAAGAATGAGCTGGTCCAGGGCATTAGAATTAATGAACTCCAGGAAACTTTGGGCAAGTGTATTGGTACATGAGTAGTTTACCCAGTTTATGGAGGGGTAGTTGAAGTCGCCTAGTAAGAAAGTGTTAGGTTGGACCCTATTCTCCAGTGTGCTTAGGAACGTGGAGTGCAAGTCTTGGGACATGGTTGGGGACCTATAGTAGGCTACAACCTAAATCTTTGTCTTACCCAATGTTAGCTGCACCTGAAGTATCTCTGATTCATTATGTTGGGCTACCAGTCTGCAGGTGTGCACATCCTTTATGAATATGGAGGCACCACCACCTTTGGAGCTTTGGTCTAAGTTCTGGGGCTGAAAGGTGTGGAACGAGTTATAACCTGGTAGTGCAGGGATGCTTTCTGCTGCCTAGAACCAGGTCTCTGTTACAGCACAAATGTCAATGTTCTCCATTTTTAAGAAGTACCTCGAGGAGTGCAGCACTGCATTTTCAGATTTAGACTTCTAGTGCTGAGCAACATGACCCTTAGATTGGATTTGTTTGTAGTTGTTACGGTGGTAATTTGGTCTTTGGAACACTGCCTAAAAAAGGCATTATAGGGGTGGCAAGAGTCTTAGCCAGTGTCTGGAATCCTAAGGGCGACAGGTGCAGGCCATCTCTGGCAAAGCATCATGGTCTGTCGATCATGTCATCCCAGGCAGAATGATACTGGATCACCTTAGAATGACACCAGATGCTTAGCCAATTGTTGAAGACAATCATTTTGTCCTTGTACTGCGGTATCATTCTGGGTGAAGGCATGATGCTACTCAGGGCTAGGGTCATACCTGCCTGGGCTACAAGATCGGTGAGCTCCTCCATGTCTGTTTTCATGTAGTCCAGGGAGGTATGTCTCAGGTCATTCATACCAACATGGACAATGACAGAGTCATATTTCTACTTGTTGTGGAGTGACCTGAGTGCATGCGTTATGTGGTGGATCCTGGTACCTGACAGGCAGCTGACTGTTACTTTCTCCTTATTCAACCTAGTAAGTGGGACATCAGTGTGCCTCACTATCGAGTCACCTATGACTAGTGTGTTGGGCATGCTGTTTTGCCTTAGTGGCTTTGGTTGAGTAGCACACTGTCTCATGATTAGTGTTGTGTTGTGCTGGTTGAGTGCATTTCTGCCATGGAGGGCTCTGCTGCTTGTGTAGATTTTTATTGAGAGCCTCTGTGAAGGTGGGTGTGTGGTTTATGTTTTTATGTGAAGGCAGTGCTGACGTGAGTTCCAGAGGCTATGTGTTCCACGTGGTGTGGTGATATTGTTGAGCTTCTCCTCTTGACCAGCTATTCAGTCTTGGCTGGAGAGTGCGTGGCTTTCAATTTGGATATATAAGTGCATCTCTCACAAGTCTGAGTGTTGGAAGGTAAGAGGAGAGGGTTATCGTTGTACATGAGGCAGTTGCTACATTGCCTCAAGATGTACAAGTTCCCCAGGTTAATAGGAGAAAGCACAGGGAACTGACCTTTAGACATGCCTGATGGGGTGGGCATTAATAATATGTACTAGATCTGTTTCCTTGTAGAACGTTTAGTGCTGGTAGCACTTGTGTGCTACACCAAATGCTACAAGAAGTCTGGTAAAGTGCTAGACTAATAAGCTAGTATAAGTGCAGGAGAGGAGAGAACTAGTAGATCTAAGGGAAAAATTGAAAAGCAGGCTCTGGCACCACTCAGAAGCTTGCAAACAGTCCTGGATACATCAAGTCTGTATCTGGACTAGAGTAGTTACAGGAAAGGCAGGAAACAAGAGGAAATGCGGGTTTTTAAACCTTAAAGTTGAGAGAGATGCAAAAACTGCCCAAACGGCTAATAAACTACAATTTCTGGGCCAGGAACTACTCCTCTTTTGGTAGATAGGCTGCCTAGTGCTTACCACTCCCACTGATAAGCTAGAAGGCTTCCCTCCAACACTTAAATGCTGTTTGGCGTTTATCGCACAGGAGAGTATTACAGACCAAAAAGAACTAGCATGCCTTTATTTATAGTCCAATAGTATATAAATCAGGGATACAACAGGATGGAGCAAGTAGAAGTATAAAACATTCAATATGTCCTGATAAAAGTAAGTATATAACCAACAGAGCTGTATAACAAGAATATAATTAACAGAGCCGTATAACTAGAATATAATAAACAGAGCCATATAACAAGAATATAATAAACAGAGCCATATAACAAGAATATAATAAACAGAGCTATATAACAAGATAATAATAAACAGAGCCGTATAACAAGAATATAATAAACAGAGCCGTATAACAAGAATATAATAAACAGAGCCATATAACAGGAATATAGCAAACAGAGCCATATAACATGAATATAATAAACAGAGCCATATAACAGGAATATAATAAACAGAGCCATATAACAAGGACAAAGTGGCCAGAGTTAATATTCAGGCACTATAACTTACCAGTGGGCACACACACAGCCTATTGCAATATTGACGGAAGGGCAGGGATGCTATTTTAAAAAGAGAAATGGTCCCACAGGTAACACCACAAAATATAGACTTTGGGAGAGGAAGTAGAAGGTGATGGGGAGAGAGCTAAGTGGAAGGAGTGGAGGTAGGGATATATCCAAAGGGAGGCAGAACCAAGAAGGAGGAGGGAGCAGGAGAGACCCTGTAAAACCAAACAGTGACACAGGCACTCTTGAGCACACAGAGTTACTGACAAGCTCAGAGGCATGTTACTTCTAAGATGAACTTTAGTCCAAACTGTGTGAGGTTATAACAAGTGTGACAATATCTACAAATAGCAGTAGGAAAGGACAAGATACCCCTAGAGCTGTAGGGAACAGGGAAGTAAAATACTGCAAGTTGATTAATATAAGGAGCGGGGATATACTGCCACATAGTCGGATTTCTGTATAAAATACAGTGTTGATTGTACCTATAACAGGGAAGGAAGGTGTCTAGAGGGGAGATAATTAGGGAGTAAGACTGCTGTAGAACTGCTACTGTGCACACCGTGGGTAACCAATGCAAACACCCTGAAGTATAAAAACGAAAAAAGTTTAACATAAAAATAATGCAGATACACACAGATGGAGCGAGTTTTCTCTGAGTTTCCCTGTTTTTTTTCCTGTGGAGAGGTATGCTGGCCAGTCAGTTTTACTGTAGATTGGGGGATCACCCGAGAAGATATACCTGAGCGAGTGGCAGGCACATACACAGCCTATTGCAGTATTGACTGAAGGGCAGGGATGTTAATTTAAAAAGATGAAAATGACTTTCATTCAAGTAATGTGTATTTTGTATCACTCTCACATGTCTATCTATCTATCTATCTATCTATCTATCTATCTATCTATCTATCTATCTATCTACGTCTCTATCTATATGTCATTCCCTATCATGACTGCCATTCCAGTAATGTGTACTTTGTATGTCTTTCACACTAGTATATATCATTCCATACCATAACATTTCATCTCAATTAATGCATTTTCCACCTCACTCACATGGACATGAGAGTTTGAACCATATAACATATTACTGTTTGAACGCCTCTCATTGATTAACTCTTAACATCACACAGGATTGTTACTCATATTTAGGCAAAAGTAAACAAGAACTGATGAAAGTTTGCCATCAGTCACATTAATGTGCTGACATTGATGAGAATTTTAGTCCCTGTGGAAGACAGAAAGCAATACTGATAGAAGTACAATTAGACTGTTATTATTATAACTGTAACAACTTCCATGATTCAATGTACTCCTGATATGATGTTCACACTGTCAGTCAGGTATGTAGAGGGTTGTGATCCATTCCATGCTTCTGTCTGTATAGGATTGCTCATACACTCTCTACAAATGCATGGCTCCTAATAACTGCTGGATTCCTTGTTTTGTGGCCTAGTGGACAGGTGTGCTATGAGACATTATACTCGGTTGTGAAACATTCACAGGTAGATGGCTTTAATTGCCCCTGTGTTATAATCCATTTGAACAACGGCCATATTCAGGCACATGTACCAGTGATGGTAACCCTTCAGATGTGTGCTGTCTGACAAATGCTAGATGACTTCTGTGCTGTCAGTAACTAATGCACAAATCAAAGGAATCTGAGTTAGGCTAACAGATGTATGAATCTGTTGAGGGGTACATTATATCTGCTGTGAAAAGCAACTGCTGGCAGGTAATAAAGGCTTGGTGAACAGAGGTAATGGAAGAAATTCTACTTGTTTGTGATGCTTTGGCAGGTAGAACGTCTTCATCCTCCATGTCTTGTGCTCCCTTTTAACCATGGCCATATCCATTAATGCAGACTAGTGTTGGCATTGCACTCTGTACTCTGACAATACTGAACTGAAAAGATAAATCACTGTGTGGCAGTTATTTATTTATATATTTATATATTTGTTTGATGCAAACAACTGAGGTATAGAGGCGCATTCATTCAAGTGACTAACTGATGGTCACATATTGTGGTTTTAGGAGTGTGTGTGTGTGTATGTGTGTGTGTGTGTGTGTGTGTGCGTGTGTGTGTGTGTGTGTGTGCGCGTGTGCGCATCTGCACGCGCGTGAGTGCATGTGTGCATGTGTGGCAGGGGGGTATAGATGTTCTGATCTGTCCCTAAGTTTTGCTGAATGGCTCTGATTTGTTTGCATCATATTTTGGTCTGTTTCTTGACTTGAAAAGTTTGTGGTTTACCTTGCAAATCAAGGAGAACAAAAGTCAGCAAATAAAAAGTAATGATGACTTGACCTTTGAAGTTTAGAGTTAGTAACCTGCAAACATGCACACTAAAACAAAGCCTGTAAATCGAACAAGTTTGTAAGTGTTTACTGGCAATAGTTGTCCATGATTTTGGTAATTTGTTCATACTTATTTTTGGCTTTCTTCTTGATTTTTCAGATAACAAACCCCTCACATTTAAAACACAACTTAAGAATCAACTGAATAACACCTGGATTTGCTCAACTCTAGTCATGGCTAAATCCCATTCTTTTTGAACATTAACTACCAACACCTACCTTTATCCACCCTCACTGACCATCATATATAAATCAACAATATACTTTCCTACCCACACCTACATTCATCCACCCTCACTGACCATCATGTATAACTCTACAATATACTATCCTACCCACACCTACATTCATCCAACGTCACTGACCATCATGTATAACTCTACAATATACTATCCTACCCACACCTACCTTTATCCACCCTCACTCACCATCATGTATAACTCTACAAAATACTATCCTACCCACACCTACCTTTATCCACCCTCACTGACCATCATATATAACTCTACAATACACTATCCTACCCACACCTACATTCATCCACCGTCACTGACCATCATGTATAACTCAACAATATACTATCCTACCCACACCTAACTTCATCCACCCTCAATAACCATCACATATAACTCTACATTATTCTATCCTACCCAAACCTAACTTCATCCACCCTCAATAACCATCATATATAACTCTACAGTATGCTATCCTACCCACACCTACCATTATCCACCCTCACTGACCATCATATATAACTCTACAATATACTATACTACCCACACCTACCTTTATCCACCCACACTGACCATCATGT
The DNA here is from genome assembly GCF_019279795.1 of Protopterus annectens. Taxonomy (NCBI): domain Eukaryota; kingdom Metazoa; phylum Chordata; order Ceratodontiformes; family Protopteridae; genus Protopterus; species Protopterus annectens. Next base: position 99,977,924 of record NC_056735.1, read on the forward strand.
ATAACTCTACAATATACTATCCTACCCACACCTACCTTCATCCACCCTCACTGACCATCATGTATAACTCTACAATATACTATCCTACCCACACGTACCTTCATCCACACTCACTGACCATCATGTATAACTCTACAATATACTATCCTAACCACACCTACCTTCATCCACCCTCACTGACCATCATGTATAACTCTACAATATACTATCCTACCCACACTTACCTTCATCCACCCTCACTGACCATCATGTATAACTCTACAATATACTATCCTACCCACACCTACCTTCATCCACCCTCACTGACCATCATATATAACTCTACAATATACTATCCACATCCCCCTACTTAAATATACAAACTCCAACACCGCACTACAGTGGGGAAAATGATATATTCCCTTATCTCCACCACTGAGCTGCTGGCTAAGAACCATGTTCGGCATTCCGGTTTTCTCCCTTTGCGTGTTTAGCTATGTATGTACATCAACCTTAATGTGTCGATGTACATTCATTCACACTTCTGATCATTCGGTCGAGCAATATAGACCCCCTTCATCTACCCTCACTGACCATCATGTATAATTCTACAATATACTATCCTACAAACACCTACCTTCATCCACCCTCACTGACCATCATGTATAACTCTACAATATACTATCCTATCCACACCTGTCTTCATCCAACCTCACTGAGAATCATGTATAACTCTACAATATACTATCCTACCCACACCTACCTTCATCCACCCTCACTGACCATCATGTATAACTCTAAAATATACTATCCTACCCACACCTACATTCACCCACCCTCACTGACCATCACGTATAAATCTACAAAATACTATCCTACCCACAACTACCTTCATCTGGGTCTATACTAAAACCCTGAAAAGACTAAATAGCGAATGTGTGTACATCTACACATAAAGGTCGATGTACATACAGAGCAAAACACCTAAAGGGCGAAAACCGGAAGGTTGAACGTGTTTCAGCATCAGAATGCGCCACACAGATAAGTAAAATTTAAACTAAAATATTAAATTAATTAGCTTTTGCAAGCGGGCAAGCCCCCCTGCACCCCCCATGTGGAGGGCATTGCCCACACACCCCCCCTACTTAAACATACCAAACTCCGAGACTGCACTACAGTGGGGAAAAAGATATATTCCCTTATCCCCACCACTGAGCTACTGGCTAAGAAACATGTTCGGCGTTCCGGTTTTCGCCCTTTAGGTGTTTCGCTCTGTATGAACATCAACCTTAATGTGTGGATGTACACATATTCACACTTCTGATCTTTCGGTCGAGCAATATAGACCCCCTTCATTCACCGTCACTGACCATCATGTATAATTCTACAATATACTATCCTACCCACACCTACCTTCATCCACCCTCACTGACCATCATGTATAACTCAACAATATACTATCCTACCCACACCTACCTTCATCCACCCTCACGGACCACCATGTTTAACTCTACAATATACTATCCTACACACACCTACCTTCATCCACCCTCACTGACCATAAAATATAACTCTACAATATACTATCCTACACACACCTACCTTCATCCACCCTCACTGACCATCATGTATAACTCTACAATATACTATCCTACCCACACTTACCTTCATTCTCCCTCACTGACCATCATGTATAACTTTATAATATCCTACCCGCCAGACACCGTCTTTCATCCATCATCACTGACCATCATATATAACTCTACAATATACTATCCTAGCGACACCTACCTTCATCCGCCTTCACTGACCATCATGTATAACTCTGTAATTTAGTATCCTACATACACATACCTTCATCCTCCCTCATTAGCCATCATGTATAACTCCACAATATACTATCCTACCCACACCTACCTTCATCCACCCTCAATGACCATCATGTATAACTCTACAATATACTATCCTACCCACACTTACCTTCATCCACCCTCACTTACCATCATGTATAACTGTACAATATACTATCCTACCCACACCTACCTTCATCCACCCTCACGGACCATCATGTATAACTCTAAAATATACTATCCTACCTGCACCTTCTTTAAAACACCCTCACTAACCATCATGTATAACTCTATAATATACTATCCTACCAACACCTACCTTCATCCACCCTCACTGACCATCATGTATAACTCTAAAATATATTATCCTACCCACACATACCTTCATCCACCCTCACTGACCATCATGCATAACTCTACAATATACTATCCTACCCAAACCTACCTTCATCCTTCCTCACTGACCAACATGTATAACTCTAAAATATACTATCTTACCCACACCTACCTTAATCCACCCTCACTGGCCATACAATATACTATCCTAACCACACCTACTTTCATCCACCCACACTGACCATCATGAATAACTCTAAAATATACAATCATACCGACATCTACCTTCATCCACTGTCACTGACCATCATGTATAACTCTGCAATATACTATCTTCCCACACCTACCTTCATCCACCTACACTGATCATCATGTATAACTCTACAAAATACTATCCTACCGACACGTACCACCATCCACCCTCACTGACCATCATGTATTACTGTATAATCTACTATCCTATCTACAGCTACCCTCATCCACCCTAACTGACCATTATGTAAAACAAAATAATATAGTATCCTACAAATACCTACCTTTATCTACCCTCACTGACTATATAATATACTATCCTACCCACACCTACCTTCATCCACTCTCATTGACCGTCATGTATAACTCTACAATATACTAGCCTACCAACACCTACCTTCATCCACCCTCACTGACCATCATGTATAACTCTACAGTATACTATCCTTCCCACACATACCTTCATCCACCCTTACTGACCATCATGTATAACTCTACAATATACTATCCTACCCACTCGTACCTTCAACCCCCTCACTGACCACCATGTATAACTCTACAATATACTATCCTACCCACACCTACCTTAATACAACCTCACTGACAATCACGCATTACTCTAAAATAAACTATCCAACCTACAACTACCTTCATCCACCCTCACTGACCATCATGTATAACTCTATAATATACTATCCTACCCACAACTACCTTCATCCACCCTCACCGACCATCATATATAAATTTATAATATACTATTCTACCCACACCTACCTTAATACAACCTCACTGAAGATCACGCATTACTCTAAAATAAACTATCCAATCTACAACTACCTTTATCCTGACCATCCATGACCATCATGTATAACTTTATAATAAACTATCCTACCCACACTTACCTTCATCCTCCCTCACTGACCATCATGTATAACTCTATCATAAACTATCCTACCAACACCTACCTTCATCCACCCTCACTGAGCATTATGTATAATTCTATAATATACAATCTCACCCACACCTAGCTTCATCCACCCTCACTGACCATCACATATAACTCTATAATATAGTATCCTACCCACACCTACCTTCATCCACCCTCACTGACCATCATGTATAACTCTATAACATACTATCCTACCAACACCTACCTTCATCAACCCTCACTGACCATCATGAATAACTCTACAATATACTATCCTACCCACACATACCTTCATCCACCCTCACTGGCCATCATCTATAACTCTATAATATACTATCCTAAACACACCTTCCTTTATCAACCCTAACTAACCAATCTTCATCCACCCTCACTGCGCTTTATGTATAATTCCATAATATACAATCTCACCCACACCTAGCTTCATCCACCCTCACTGACCATCACATATAACTCTATAATATACTATCCTACCCACACCTACCTTCATCCACCCTCACTGACCATCATGTATAACTCTATAATATACTATCCTACCAACACCTACCCTCATCAACCCTCACTGACCATCATGAATAACTCTAAATATACTATACTACCCACACCTACCTTCATCCACCCTCACTGACCATCATGTATAACTCTATAATATACTATCCTACCAACACCTACCTTCATCAACCCTCACTGACCATCATGAATAACTCTACAATATACTATCCTACCCACACATACCTTCATCCACTCTCACTGGCCATCATATATAACTCTACAATATACTATCCTACCTACACCCACCTTCATCCACCCTCACTGACCATCATGTATAACTCCACAATATACTATCCTACTAAAACATACCTTCATCCACCCTGACTGACCATCATGTATAACACTACAATATACTACCCAACCCACGCCTTCCTTCATCCACCCTCATTCACCATCATGTATAGCTCTGCATTATAATATCCTGCCCACACATACCTTCATCCACCATTAGTGGCCATCATCTATGGCTCTACAATATATTATCCAACCCACACCTACCTTCAACCACCCTCATTGACGATCATGTTTAACTCTGCAATATACTATCCTACACAAATCTACCGTCATCCACCCTCACAGACCTACATGTATAACTCCATAATATACTATCCTACCCACACCTACCTTCATCCACCCTCACTGACAATCATATATAACTCTAAAATATACTATCCCACCCACACATACCGTCATCCACCCTCACTGACCATCATATATAACTCTACAATATATTATCCTACCCACACCTACCTTCATCCACCCTCACTGACCATCATATATAACTCTACAATATACTATCCTACTCACACATACCTTCTTCCACCCTCACTGACCATCATATATAACTCTACAATATATTATTCTACCCACACCTACCTTCATCCAACATCACTGACCATCATGTATAACTCTATAATATACAATACTACCCACACTTACCTTCATCCACCCTCACTGACCATTATGTATATCTCTATAATATACTATCCTACCCACAACTACCTTCTCCACCCTCACTGACCATAAAATATATCATCCTATCCACACCTACATTCATCCACCCTCACTGACCGTCATGTATAACTCTACAATATACTATCTTACCCACACATACGTTCATCCACCCTCACTGACCATCATGTATAACTCTAAAATATACAATCAAAGCCACACCTATATTCATCCACCATCTCTGACCATCATGCATAACTCTGCAATATAATATCCTACCCACACCTACCTTCATCCACCCCCATTGACCATCATGTATAACAGTACAATATACTATCTTACCAACATCTGCCCTCATCCACCCTCACTGACCATCATTTATAACTTTACAATATACTATCCTATCCACACCTACCTTCATCCACCTGGACTGACCATCATTTATAGCTCTATTATATACTATCCTACCCACACTTACCTTCATCCACCCTCAATGACCATCACATATAACTCTATAATATTCAATCCTACCCACACCTACCTTCATCCACCCTCACTGACAATAATGTATAACTCTAAAATATACTATTCTACCCACACCTGCTTTCATCCACCCTCACTGACCATCATGTATATCTCTATAATATACTATCCTACCCACACCTACCTTCATCCTCCCTCACTGTCCATCATGTATAACTCTGCAACATACTATCCTACCCACACCTACCTTCATCCACCCTCACTGACCACCATGTATAACTCTACAATATACTATCCTACCCAAACCTACCTTTATCCACCCTCACTGACCATCAATTATAACTCTAAAATATACAATGCTACCCACACCTACCGTCATTAACCCTCACTGACCATCATGTGTAATTCTATAATATACCAACCTACCCACACTTACCTTCATCCACCCTCACTGACCATACAATATATTTTCCTACCCAAACCTACCTTCAAACACCCTCACTGACCATCATGTATAACTCTACAATCCTACCCACACCTACCTTAATCCACAGTCACTGACCATCATTTATAACTCTACAATATACTATCCTACCCACACCTACCTTCATCCACCCTCACTGACCATCATGCATAACTTTATAATAAACTATCCTACCCACACCTACCTTCATCCACCCTCATTGACCATCATGCATAACTTTATAATATACTATCCTACTCACAATTAACTTTATCCTACCTCACTGACCATCATGTATAACTCTACAATATACTATCCTACCCACACCTACTTTCATCCACCCTCGCTGACCATCATGTACAACTCTATCATAAACTATCCTACCAACACCTACCTTCATCCACCCTCACCAACCTTCCTGTATAACTCTACACTAAACAATATTACCCACACCTACCTTAATCCACAGTCACTGACCATCATTTATAACGCTACAATATACTATCCTATCCACACCTACCTTCATCTACCCTCACTGACAATCATGTAGAACTCTACAATATAATATCTTACCCACACCTTCCTTCATCCACCCTCACTGACCATCATGTATAACTCCACAATATACTATCCTACCACACATACACTGCATCCACCCTCACAGACCATCATGCATACCTCTATAATATACTAGCCTATCCACACCTACTTTCATCCACCCTCACTGACAATCTTATATAAATCTACAATATACTATCCAACCCACACCAACCTTCATCCACCCTCACTGAGCATTATGTATAATTCTATAATATACAATCTCACCCACACCTAGCTTCATCCACCCTCACTGACCATCACATATAACTCTATAATATAGTATCCTACCCACACCTACCTTCATCCACCCTCACTGACCATCATGTATAACTCTATAACATACTATCCTACCAACACCTACCTTCATCAACCCTCACTGACCATCATAAATAACTCTACAATATACTATCCTACCCACACATACCTTCATCCACCCTCACTGGCCATCATCTATAACTCTATAATATACTATCCTAAACACACCTTCCTTTATCAACCCTAACTAACCAACCTTCATCCACCCTCACTGCGCTTTATGTATAATTCTATAATATACAATCTCACCCACACCTAGCTTCATCCACCCTCACTGACCATTACATATAACTTTATAATATACTATCCTACCCACACCTACCTTCATCCACCCTCACTGACCATCATGTATAACTCTATAATATACTATCCTACCAACACCTACCTTCATCAACCCTCACTGACCATCATGAATAACTCTACAATATACTATCCTACCCACACCTACCTTCATCCACCCTCACTGACCACCATGTATAACTCTATAATATACTATCCTACCAACACCTACCTTCATCAACCCTCACTGACCATCATGAATAACTCTACAATATACTATCCTACCCACACATACCTTAATCCACTGTCACTGGCCATCATATATAACTCTACAATATACTATCCTATCTACACCCACCTTCATCCACCCTCACTGACCATCATGTATAACTCCACAATATACTATCCTACTAAAACATACCTTCATCCACCCTGACTGACCATCATGTATAACACTACAATATACTACACAACCCACGCCTTCCTTCATCCACCCTCATTGACCATCATGTATAGCTCTGCATTATAATATCCTGCCCACACATACCTTCATCCACCATTAGTGGCCATCATCTATGGCTCTACAATATATTATCCAACCCACACCTACCTTCAACCACCCTCATTGACGATCATGTTTAACTCTGCAATATACTATCCTACACAAATCTACCGTCATCCACCCTCACTGACCTACATGTATAACTCTAAAATATACTATCCCACCCACACATACCTTCATCCACCCTCACTGACCATCATATATAACTCTACATAATATTATCCTACCCACACCTACCTTCATCCACCCTCACTGACCATCATATATAACTCTACAATATACTATCCTACTCACACATACCTTCATCCACCCTCACTGACCATCATATATAACTCTACAATATATTATCCTACCCACACCTACCTTCATCCAACATCACTGACCATCATGTATAACTCGATAATATACAATACTACCCACACTTACCTTCATCCACCCTCACTGACCATTATGTATATCTCTATAATATACTATCCTACCCACAACTACCTTCTCCACCCTCACTGACCATAAAATATATCATCCTATCCACACCTACCTTCATCCACCCTCACTGACCATCATGTATAACTCTACAATATACTATCTTACCCACACATACGTTCATCCACCCTCACTGACCATCATGTATAACTCTAAAATATACAATCCTAGCCACATTTATATTCATCCACCGTCTCTGACCATCATGCATAACTCTACAATATACTATCCTACCCACACCTACCTTCATCCACCCTCACTGACCATCAAGTATAACTCTAAAATATACAATCCTACCCACACCTACCGTCATTAACCCTCACTGACCATCATGTGTAATTCTATAATATACTAACCTACCCACACTTACCTTCATCCACCCTCACTGACCATACAATATATTTTCCTACCCAAACCTACCTTCAACCACCCTCACTGACCATCATGTATAACTCTATTATATACAATCCTACCCACACTTACCTTCATCCTCCCTCACTGACCATCATGTTTAACTTTATGTTATATTATCCTTCCCACACTTAACTTCATCTTCCTTCACTGACGATCATGTATAACTCTACAATTGTTTATCCTACCCACACCTTCCTTCATCCTCCCTCACATAACATCATGTATAACTCTATAATATACTATGCTAACCACACCTACCTTTATCCACCCTTACTGACCATCATGAATAACTCTACAATATACTATCTTACCCACACATACCTTCTTCCACCCTCACTGGGTATCATGTATAACTCAACAATATACTATCCTACCCACAACTACGATCATCCACCCTCACGGACCATCATGTATAATTCTACAATATACCATCCTACCCAAACCTACCTTTGTCCACTCTCACTGACCATCATGTATAACTCCATAATATACCATCCTACCCACACCTACCTTCATCCACCCTCACTGACCATACAATATACTATCCTACCCACACCTACATTCATCCACCCTCTCTGACCATCACATATAACTCTACAGTATACTGTCCTACCCGCACATACCTTCATCCACCCTCACTGACCATCAAGTATAACTCTATAATATACAATCCTACCCATATCTACCTTCATTAACCCTCACTGACCATCATGTGTAACTCTATAATATATTAGCCTTCCCACAACTACCTTCATTCTCCCTCACTGTCCATCATGTATAACTCTACAATATACTATCCTACCCAAAGCCAGCTAAATAAGCAAAAGGAACACTATAAGAGCTGGCAAAAAAATAAAGTTAGTGATATTTATTTATGATAAACACTTTTAGCTAGGACGTTGCCTCATCTTCTTCAGACAAACAGATAAAACCATCAACAAACTTCCTTTTATCCAATTAAGCCTAATACCCATTTATCGTGGGTTATATGTTAACTTAGCAACATACTAGCAACAACCCACCAACAATAAACTATTAAAAACGCATGATGCTACGTTTGTTTCTTATTAAAATACAAGAAAGAACAATAAAAGGTGTAATGTTTAAAGTTTTAAAAATACAGATTAAACATCCTAAAATGTAAAATGCGGTGAGCCTTTTTAAGTTAAAATATTAAATAGGTTCTCAATAAGTATAAAAAACATTGCTTACAGACCCAAACTGTAGTCGAATCAAACTACAAAAAACATAACTTATACTATTATAAACAACTATATATTAAAAACAAACAGAATATACCCTTTATTCAAAAATTGACGACAAAATCATCTTTTCAAAGAAAGTAGTCTCAAAACACACTTAATAGAAAGGCTATCATTGATACCTGGAAAATGTGAGCTCTAGTTTTAATCTGCTACGTCAACTCGTATATTTCCAACATTATTTGCCATGGTCCCCCTCGGGTATCTTCAGATCTATGTTGTAAAATTATAAATTTGAAGAAATGCCCAGAATTTTCTGAAAAGTGTTTGGCCAAAGCATTACTAAAATCTTTTCTACTTATGGCATAACAGTGTTCATATATTCTTTGTCTTATTTTCCGCTCAGTTTTCCCAATGTAAAATGCGTTACATAAATTACACAATGCAACATAGGTAGCACTTTTTGTCTCACAGTTGTATTTACCATTCAATTTATATGTTTTATGTTTTATAATAACATGATTATTAACCATTATATGTTTATACTGAGAACACAAACCACACTTGGACATCCCATTAATTCTACTGGGATATTGCTTCTTCTTCTTCTCTAGAAGGGACTTGAGATTTTCACCTCGTCTGTAAGTGATTTTAGGACTTACTCCAAGAACTTTTGACAATGTTTCATCATTTTTAATAATGTCCCAATTTTTACTTAAAGCCTCCCTAATAAGCCGGTAGTCCAAAGAAAATGTGTACAGGAAACTAGTTTGGTAAACACCACAGTTGTTATTTCGATTAGTGGGTTCATATTCTGGGCTAGAAAAATGGTCAGCCGAAGTCTCAGCTAAAACATGTATTTGACCTTTTAATAAAGGTATAAGGTAACCACCACTTCTCTTATCTGCTACCTCACTTTTAATATTATTAACTAAAATATTCAGATAGCCTCTTTTTATAAATATGTCACAAAGATGGTCGCATTCTAACTCAAAATCTGAGTCTTCTGATATCATTCGAGCAGCTCTAACCATTTGCCCTTTAACCACCGCCTTTTTCTGATGGTACGGATGGTTACTGGTAAACTGTAAGAAACTGTTCGAATAAGTCGGTTTCCTGTAAATTGTACTTTTATATCTGTCATTAGTTCTATCATTCGACAGTAGAACATCTAAGTAGTTAACTGAAGTTTCTCCTACATTATAAGTAAATTCCAGGAAATTAGTGGACTGTGTAATGTTGTTAATAGAAGTTGGTATTAAAGACGGTTCTCCTTTCCAAATACAAAACATGTCATCCTAGTACCTAGTGTACCAGGTGACATTGTCTTGGAATAGTGGCTCCTTAAACAACATATTGTTCTCCCAAAAGGCCATAGTGGCATTGGCAAAACTTCCACCACAGGGAGAACCCATGGCTACGCCAGATTTCTTCAGGTAAAATAGGCCTTCAAACACTATAAAGTTGTTGGTCAAAACTATTTCAAGCAAAGTTTCAATTAAATAAATGAGAACTGCTACACACTGTCGTCCCAAAAAAGTTAGCAGCAACCAAAAACCATATAGCGTCAACCAGCGTCTTTATTGAAAAACAACAAGATATTCATAATTGATAGAATTCCCTACAGGGACAATAGTGGTGACGACAAAATTTTGCTTGAGGTGAGGGAGTGCCTGTGGCAATTAAGGCTTAATGCATCAAAACCACCAGGCATCAATGAACATGTATCCCTAGCCAGTATGTTAAAATTTAGAGCACAGTTTATTTGAACTTATTTGAACTTATGGAATTTTGTATATTGTCAACAAAATATTAACAAGCATTTCCTCATCTGTTTTGTTTACCATTGAAAGTATTTGATATGTTTATGTGTTTAGGTTAATGTAGATTTAGCTTTTACATTATATGTATATAGTATGGATAACTTATTATTATTATTCATTTAGCAATTTTAATAATTGTTTTTTATACTATTGATATTGTTTTATTAACAAGACAGGATCAAGTATTTTTACTATTTACGCTGTCTAAAATTTCACAGTGTTGATTGGTTTGTTAAGGAGGTGTGTGCATTACGTTTTGGTATTTAAACACACAATACGTATTGTTACTTAACTCTGACGATGCCCTTTTGAGAAGGGAGAAAGCGTTAAGTTACTCCTGTTGTTTTTCAATAAAGACGCTGGTTGACGCTATATGGTTTTTGGTTGCTGCTAACTTTTTTGGGACGACAGTGTGTAGCAGTTCTCTACTTGGTTTATTCTTAAAGACCGTTGAGTGATTGTGAATTGTATTGTATCAATTAAATAAATGGTGTCATCCTTGACCTTTTTACCATGTAAAAATTCTCTTACCCATTGTAGGCCTATACTTTGAGGGATAACTGTGTATAAGTCTTTAACATCAATGGTTAAAAACTGCACATTCGCCTGATATTCCAAATCATTGATGTTAGTCAGAAAACTCCACGAATCTTTGCAGATCTGCAGTTCACTCTCAATTAGCGGTTTCAACACACTATCAATGTATTTAGCACATGCATATGTGATTGAACCGTGACCATCTACTATAGGTCTAAAGGGGGGGGCCCTCATGTCCTTGTGAATTTTTGGGATACCAAACAAGGCAGGTGTTTTAGGCGCTATCATAGATAAATATTGGTAAAGGTCTATATCTATAAGACCTTCCAAAAACAAATCTTCCAAAGTAGACCTAATCTTCATATACGCTACATTAACTTCATTCAGAGTTACCTGGATGTAGGTAGGGGTGTTAAGATGTTCCATCATACTATCGACATATGTACTGTGGTCCATAAACACCAAACCTCCCCCCTTATCTGGCTTCATGACTCTGATGTTACAGTCATTTAACAGATTAAGAAAGTCATATTCAGTTGTAGACATGTTAGATTTAACAGTGTTAGTCATATGAATTTTCTTGCCTTTAATGGCCCAAAAGTCAATTTCACACATTTTTTCAAATATGTTTAAACTTGGGTGTAATGGTGGGTTAAACAAGCTTGAAACTTTTAAAGAATTAATGAAGCTAGACATAGAGCCCATTAGTAAGTTGAGATTAAGCTTCCGAACAAAAAGTTTCAAGTCAATGATGACTTTAACTATGTCCATATTCTTTCCAGGAACAAAGGTTAGGCCTTTGGATAAAAAGTCAACCATTTCCTGTTGAACTTCTAAGGAGGTGTAATTATAAATGGTAAAATCACCTTCCCCACTTATATGCAAACGGGGCATCTCGCCAATGTCATTAATAAGCGTTATCTCCTCCGTGCTCTTCTCCTGTTCTTTGTTTGGGGTTGGTTCTGGTTTATTTGCCGGTTGGTCTGTCGAATGTTGGTGGCAGACCGAAAACCCTGTTGGCTCTGTCCTTCTGCCCTATCCGTGTTGTGCAAATGCTCACTTTCTCTGTTATTATTGGGAATATTATTTTCTCCATTGTTGTTACTGTTATTAATAAGCCTCTCGCTTCTTCTTAATGGTTGAACTTGGCCATCAATGTTTTCTGAATTATTATTATGCAATAAGTTTGTTTGATCATTTACATCGTGGTTGTTGTCAAAATTTTCGATGGAACTTATCATTGTGTTAGGTGGAGGCTTAGGGTATGCTCTGTTATTAGCGTAATCATTGATGTCCCTAGTTATTTTCTTCTTTTTTGTAACAAGCAATTTATTCATAGTTGCCTCTATGCTTGTATAAATCCTACAGTATTCATATTTATATCTTAGAAGATCATTATGTATTTTAATAACATGCTCTAACACCTCTAATTCAGCTTTAAGAATGTCAATGTCTTTACTGTAAAAATGAATAAGGGCTTGTAAAAATGCATACCCCTGTCGATTGAAAAGTTCAACAAGTTCACGATGAAACGCTGAATATTCGACTATCCCTGCTGGATATCGCCATTGGCGCAGTCCTTTAGGTATTATTTTCTTCTGAATGCACTCATGTAAATATGAAACTTCAAGCTGCAATTTCCTGCACGTATACAACTTGACATCAAAGTCGTTAATATTTTGAAGCAAAACATTCTCTGCTTGTTCATTGGAGTCGTTTACAGGACCATTCTGACTATTTAAACCACTAAAAAAGTTGTAATTGCTCAGAAAGGTCACCATAGAAGGAATAGTGTCCTCGTGCCTTTGTGGACCATTATTGGAAGAATTCGAGGGAGCTAGATGGCCATTTTCTCCCCGCTGGTTGTCACCAATTTTCTATCCTACCCACACCTACCTTCATCCTCCCTCACAGAACATCATGTATAACTCTATAATATACTATGCTAACCACACCTACCTTCATCCACCCTTACTGACCATCATGAATAACTCTACAATATACTATCTCACCCACACCTACCTTCTTCCACCCTCACTGGCCATTATGCATAACTCAGAAATATACTATCCTATCCACAACTACCATCATCCACCCTCACTGACCATACAATATACTATCCTACCCACACCTACCTTCAACCACCCTCACTGACCATCATGTATAATTCTACAATATACCATCCTACCCAAACCTACCTTCGTCCACCCTCACTGACCATCATGTATAACTCCATAATATACCATCCTACCCACACCTACCTTCATCCACCCTCACTGACCATGCAGTATACTATCCTACCCACACCTACATTCATTTGGGGCTATACTAAAACACCGAAAAGACTAAATAGTGAATGAATGTACATCTACACATAAAGGTCGATGTACATACAGAGCGAAACACCTAAAGGGCGAAAATGGAAGCTGAATGTATTTCAGCATCATAAGGTGCCACACAGGTAAGTAAAATTTAAACTAAAATATTAAATTAATTAGCTTTTGCAAGGTGGCAAGCCTCCATGCACCCCCACATGTAAGGGGCTTAGCACCTCACATCCCCCTACTTAAATATACCAACTCCGAGACTGCACTACAGTGGGGAAAAGGATATATTCCCTTATCCCCACCACTGAGCTTCTGCCTACGAAACACGTTTGGCATTTCAGTTTTCGCACTTTAGGGGGTTTTCGTTCAGTATGTACATCAACATTAATGTGTAGATGTACATACATTCGCACTTCTGATCTTTTGGTATAGCAATATAGACCTCCTTCATCCACCCTCACTAATCATCATTTATAACTCTACAATATACTATCATACCCACACCTACCTTCATCCACCCTCACTGACTATCATGTATGACTCTACAATATACTATCCTACCAACTCCCACCTTCATCCTCCCTCACTGACCATCATGTTTATCTCTACAATATACTACCCTACCGACACCTACCTTCATCCACCCTCACTGACCATCATGTCTAACTCTACAATATACTATCCTACCCATGTGTACCTTCATCCACCCGCACTGACCATCATGTATAACTCTATAATATACAATCCTACCCACACCTACCTTCATCCACCCTCACTGACCATCATATTTAACTCTACAATATACTATATTACCCACACATACCTTCATCCACCCTCACTGACCATCATGTATAACTATATAATATATTATGCTAACCACACCCACCTTCATCCAAACTTACTGACCATCATGTACAACTCTACAAAATACTATCCTACCACACCTACCTTCACACACCCTCATTGACCATCATGAATAACTCTACAATATACTATCTAACCCACACCTACCTTCATCCACCCTCACTGACCATCATGTATATCTCTACAATATACTATACTACTCACACCTTCCTTCATCCAACCTCACTGACCATCATGTATATCTCTCCAATATACTATCCCACCTACACCTACCTTACTCCACCCTCACTGACCATCATGTTTAATGCTATAATACACAATCCTACCCACAGCTCCCTTCATCCACCCTCACTGACCATCATGTATAACTCTATAATATACTATCCTACCCACACTTACCTTCATCCTACCTCACTGACCATCATTCTTAACACTATAATATACTATCCTACCAACACTTAACTTCGTCCTCCCTCACTGACCATCATATATAACTCTAAATTATGCTATCCTACCCATATCTACCTTCATTCACCCTCACTGACCATCGTGTATAACTCTAAAGTATACTATACTACCCACTCCTACCTTCATCCACCCTCACTGACCATCATGTATAACTCTACAATATACTATCCTACCCACTCCTACCTTCATCCACCCTCACTGACCATCATGTATAACTCTACAATATACTATCCTACCAACACCTACCTTCTTCCACCCTAATTGACCATCATGGATAACTTTACAGTATACTATCTTACCCACACCTACCTTCATCCACCCTCACTGACCATCATGTATAACTCTACAGTATACTATCTTACCCAAACCTACCTTCATCCACCCACCCTCAATGACCATCATGTATAACTCTACAATGTACTATCCTACACACACCTACCTTCATCCACCCTCACTGACCATCATGTATAACTTTATACTATACTATCCTACCAACAACTACCTTCAACCACCCTCACGTACCATCATCTATATCTCTATAATATACAATACTACACACACCTTCCTTCATAGACCCTAACTAACCATGCAATATACTATTCTACTGACACCCACCTTCATTCACCCTCACTGATCATCATGTATAACTCCACAATATACTATCCTACCAAAACCTACCTTCATCCACCCTCACTGACCATCATGTATAGCTCTACAATATACTGTCCTACCCACACCTACCTTCATCCACCCTCACTGACCATCATGTATAACTCTATTATATACAATACTACCGACACTTACCTTCATACACCTTCACTGACCATCATGTATAACTCTATAATATGCTATCCTATCCACACTCAACTTCATCCTCGATCACTGACCATCATGTATAACTTTACAATATAGTATCCTACCCACACCTACCTTCATCCACCCTTACTGACCATCATGTATAACTCTACAGTATACTATCTTACCCAAACTTACCTTCATCCACCCTTAATGACCATCATGTATAACTCTACAATGTACTACCCTACCCACACCTACCTTCATCCACCCTCACTGACCATCATTTATAACTCTGTACTATACTATCCTACCCACAACTACCTTCAACCATCCTCACGTACCATCATCTATATCTCTATAATATACTATACTACACACACCTTCCTTCATAGACCCTAACTAACCATACAATATACTATTCTACTGACACCCCACCTTCATTCACCCTCACTGATCATCATGTATAACTCCACAATATACTATCCTACCAAAACCTACCTTCATCCACCCTCACTGACTCATGTATAGCTCTACAATATACTATCCGACCCACACTTACCTTCATCCACCCTTACTGACCATCATTTATGGCTCTACAATATACTATCCTACCCACACCTACCTTAATCCACCCTCACTGACCATCATGTTTAACTCTGCAATAGACTATCCTACCCACACCTACTTTCAACCACCCTCACTGACCATCATGCATAACTCTATAATATACATTCCTCCATACATCTACCTTCATCCACCCTCACTGACCATCATGCATAAATTTATATTATACTATCCTACCCTCACCTACCTTCATCCTCCCTCACTGAACATACAATATACTAACCTAACCACACCTACCTTCATCCAACCTCACTGACTATCATGTAAAACTCTACAATATACTATCTTACCTAAATCTACCTTCATCCACCCTCACTGACCATCATGTATAACTCTACAATATAACATCCTGCCCACACCTACCTTCATCCACCGTCACTGACCATCATTTATAACTCTAAAATATACTATCCTACCCAAACCTACTTCATCCACTTTCACTGCCATCATGTAGAACTCTATACTGTACTATGCTATCCACACCTACCTTCATCCACCATCACTGACCATCATGTATAACTCTACAATATACAATCCTACCCACACCTACCTTCATCCACAGACATCGGCCATCATTTATAAATCTACAATATACTATCCTACCCACACCTACCTTCATTCACCGTCTATGACCATCATGTATAACTCTACAATATACTATATTATCAAACCTACCTTCATCCTCCCGCAATGACCGTCATGAATAACTCTACAATGCACTATCCTGCCCACACCTACCTTCATCCACCCTCACTGACCATCATGTATATCTTTATACTATACTATCCTGCCAACAACTACCTTCCTCCACCCTCACGGACCATCTTCTATAACTCTATAATATACTATCCTACTCACACCTTCCTTCATCGACCCTAACTCAATATACAATATACTATCCTACCCACACCCACCTTCATCCGCCCTCACTGACCATCATGTATAACTTCACAATATACTATCCTACCAAAACATACCTTCATCCACCCTCGCTGACCATCATGTTTTACTTTACAATCTACTATCCTACCCAGACCTACCTTCTTTGACCCTCACTGACCATCATGCATAACTCTATAATATACTACCCTCCGCACACCTACCTTCATCCACCCTCACTGACAATCATGTATAGCTCTGCAATAAACTATTCTAAACACACCTACCTTCATCCACCCTTACTGACCATCATCTATGACTCTACAATATACTATCCTACCCACACCTACCTTCAACCACCCTCACTGACCATCATGTTTAACTTTACAATCTACTATCCTACCCAGACCTACCTTCTTTGACCCTCACTGACCATCATGCATAACTCTATAATATACTATCCTCCGCACACCTACCTTCATCCACCCTCACTGACAATCATGTATAAATCTATAGTGTAGTAACCTATCCTTACCTACCTTTGTCCTCCCTAACTGAACATACAATATACTATCCTACTCACACCTACCTTCATCCTCCTTCACTGACAGCATGTATAACTGTATAATATACTATGCTACCTACACCTATTTGTATCCCCAGTCACTGACCATACAATATATTATCCTACCCACACCTACCTTCATCCACCCTCACTGACCATCATGTATAACTCTATTATATATAATCCTACCCACACTTACCTTCTTTCTCCCTCACTGATCATCATGTAAAACTCTATAATATACTATCCTACTCACACTTAACTTCATCCTCCCTTACTGACAATCATGTATAACTCTATAATACACTGACCTACGCACACTTAACTTCATTGACCATCATATACAACTCCATAATTTACTATCCTACCCACACTTACCTTCATCCTCCCTCACTGACCATCATGTTAAACTATACAATATACTATATTACCCACACATCCCTTCATCCACCCTCCCTGACCATCATGTATAACTCTACAATATACTATCCAACCACGCCTTCTTTCATCCACCCTCATTGGCCATCATGTATAGCTCTGCAATAAACTATTCTACCCACACCTACCTTCATCCTCCCTCACTGACCATCATGTTAAACTCTACAATATACTATATTACCTACACACCCCTTCATCCACCCTCACTGACCATCATGTATAACTCTACAATATACTATTTTACCCAAACCTACCTTCATCCTCCCTCAATGACCATCATGTAAAACTCTACAATGTAGAATCCTACCCACAGCTGCATTCATCCACCCTCACTGACCATCATGTATAACGCTATAATATATTATCCTAAACACACCTTCCCTCATCGACCCTAACTAACCATACAATATACTATCCTACCTACACCCACCTTCATCTACCCTCACTGACCATCATGTATAACTCCACAATATACTATCCTACCAAAACATACCTTCATCCACGCTCACTGACCATCGTGTATAACTCTACAATTTACTATCCAACCCACGCCTTCCTTCATCCACCCTCATTGACCATCATGTATAGCTCTACAATATACTATCCTACCAACACATATCTTCATCCACCCTTAGTGACCATCATCTATGGCTCTACAATATACTATCCTACCCTCACCTACCTTCAACCACCCTCATTGACCATCATGTTTAACTCTGCAATATACTATCCTACCCAAACCTACCATCATCCACCCTCACTGACCATCATATATAACTCTACAATGTACTATTCTATCCACACCTACCTTCTTCGACCCTCACTGACCATAATGCATAACTCTATAATATACTATCCTCCACACACCTACCTTCACCCACCCTCACTGACCATTATGTATAAATCTATAGTATAGTATCCTATCCTCACCTACCTTCGTCCTCCCTCACTGAACATACAATATACTATCCTACCCACACCTACCGTCATCTACCCTCACTGACCAACATGTATAACTCTATAATATACTATCCTACCCACACCTACCTTCATCCACCCTCACTGACCATCACTGACCATCATATATAACTCTCCAATACACTATCCTACCCACACATACCTTCATCCACCCTCACTGACCATCATATATAACTCTACAATATATTATCCTACCCACACCTACCTTCATCCACCATCACTGACCATCATGTATAACTCTATAATATGCTATCCTACCCACACTTACCTTCATCCACCCTCACTGACCATTATGTATAAATCTGTAATATACTATCCTATCCACACCTACCTTCTCCACCCTCACTGACCATAAAATATATCATCCTATCCACACCTACCTTCATCCACCCTCACTGACCATCATGTATAACTCTACAATATACTATCTTACCCACACATGCGTTCATCCGCCCTCACTGACCATCAAGTATAAATCTACAATATACTATCATACCCACACCTATGTTCAGTAACCCTCACTGAACATCATGTATAGCTCTATAATATACTATCCTACCAATACTTACCTTCATCCACCCCCACTGACCATCATATATAACTCTACAATATACTATCCTAGCCACACCTACCTTCATCCACCATCTCTGACCATCATGTATAACTCTACAATATAATATCCTACCCACAACTACCTTCATCCACCCTCACTGACCATCATGTATAACTCTACAATATTCAATCCTACCCACACCTACCTTCACCCACCCTCACTGACTATCATGTATAACTCTACTATATAATATTCTACCCACACCTGCTTTCATCCACCCTCACTGACCATCATGTATAACTCTATAATATCCAATCCTACCAACACCTACCTTCATCCACTCTCACTGTCCATCATGTATAACTCTACAATATACTATCGTACCCACACCTACCTTCATCCTCCCTCACTGACCATCACATTTAATTCTACAATATACTATCCTACCCACACCTACCTTCATCCACCCTCACTGACCATCAAGTATAACTCTATAATATACAATCCTACCCACACCTACCTTCATTAACACTCACTGACCATCATGTGTAACTCTATAATATACTAAACTACCCACACCTACCTTCATCCACCCTCACTGACCATACAATATATTTTCCTACCCAAACTTACGTTCATCCACCCTCACTGACCATCATGTATAACTCTATTATATACAATCCTAACCACACTTACCTTCATCCTCCCACACTGACCATCATGTTTAACTCTATAATATATTATCCTACCCACACTTAACCTCATCCTCCCTCACTGACGATCATGTATAACTCTACAATATACTATCCTACCCACAACTACCTTCATCCTCCCTCACTGACCATCATGTATAACTCTATAATATACTATGCTAACCACACCTACCTTCTTCCATCCTTACTTACTGTCATGAATAACTCTACAATATAGTATCTAACCCACACATACCTTCTTCCACCCTCACTGACCATCATGTATAACTCAACAATATACTATCCTACCCACAGCTACCATCATCCACCCTCACTGACCATACAAAATACTATCCTACCCACACTTAACTTCGACCACCCTCACTGACCATCATGTTTAACTCTGCAATATACTATCCCACCCAATCCTACCTTCATCCACCCTCACTGACCATCATATATAAGTCTACAATGTATTATCCTACCCACACTTACCTTCTTTGACCCTCACTGACCATCATGCATAACTCTATAATATACAATACTCCACACACCTAGCTTCATCCACCCTCACTGCCCATCATGTACAAATTTATACTTTACTATCCTACCCACACCTACCTTCATCCTCCCTCACTGAACATACAATATACTATCCTACCCACACCTACCTTCATAAATCCTCACTGACCAACATGTATAACACTATAATATACTATCCTACCCACATGAACCTTCATCCATCCTCACTGACTATCATGTAAAACTCTACAATATACTATCCTACCCACACCTACCTTCATCCACCCTCACTGACCATCATGTATAACTCTAAAATATACCATCCTACCCACACCTACCTTCATCCACAGTCACTGACCACCATTTATAACTCTAAAATATACTATCCTACCCACACCTACCTTCATCCAGCATCACTGACCATCATGTATAACTCTACAATATACTATCCTACCCACACCTACCTTTATCCACCCTCACTGACAATCATGTATAACTTTACAATATACAATCCTACCCACACCTACCTTCATCCACAGTCACTGACCATCATTTATAAATCTACAATATACTATCCTACATACACCTACCGTCATCCACCGACATTGACTATCATGTATAACTGTACAATATACTATATTACCCAAACCTACCTTCATCCTCCCACAATGACCATCATGTATAACTCTAAAATGTACTATCCTACCCACACCTAGCTTCATTCACACTCACTGATGATAATGTGTAACTTTATACTATACTATCATGCCCACAACTACATTCATCCACCCTCACGGACCATCATCTATAACTCTATAATATACTATCCTACACACACCTTCCTTCATCGACCCTAACTAACCATACAATATACTATCCTACCCACACCCACTTTCATCCACCCACACTGACCATCATGTATAACTCCAAAATATACTATCCTACCAAAAACATACCTTCATCCACCCGCACTGACCATCATGTATAACTCTACAAAATACTATCCAACCCACGCCTTCCTTCATCCACCCTCATTGACCATCATTTATAGCTCTACAATATACTATTCTACCCACACCTACCTTCATCTACCCTGACTGACCATCATCTATGACTCTACAATATACTATCCTACCTACACCTAACTTCAAACACCCTCACTGACCATCATGTTTAACTCTACAATGTACCATCCTACCCAGAACTACCTTCTCTGACCCTCACTGACCATCATGCATAACTCTTAAATATATTATCCTCCACACACTTACCTTCATCCACCCTCACTGAGCATCATGTATAAATCTATAGTATAGTATCCTATCCTCACCTACCTTCGTCCTCCCTCACTGAACATACAATATACTATCCTACCCACACCTACCGTCATCCACCCTAACTGACCAATATGTATAACTCTATAATATACTATACTACCCACACCTACCTTCATCCACCCTCACTGACCATCATATATAACTCTACAATATACTATCCTACCCACACCTACCTTCATCCTCCCTCACTGACAATCATGTATAACCATACAATTTACTATCCTACCCACACCTACCGTCATCCACCCTAAATAACCAATATGTATAACTCTACAATATACTATCCTACCACACCTACCTTCATCCACCCTCACTGACCATCATGCATAACTCTAAAATATACTAGCCTACACACACCTACCTTCATCCACCCTCACTGACCATCATATATAACTCTACAATATACTATACTACCCACAACTACCTTCATCCACCCTCACTGACCATCATGTATAACTCTATAGTATATAATCCTAGCCACACCTAGCTTCATCCACCCTCACTGACCATCACGTATAACTGTATAATATATTATCCTACCCACACCTATCTTCATCCACCCTCACTGACCATCATATATAACTCTATAATATACTATCCTTCCCACATTTACCTTCATCCACCCTCACTTACCATCATGTATAAGTAGAATATACTATCCTTCTCACACCTACCTTTATCCACTCTCACTGACCATCATGTATAACTCTACAAAATACTATCCTACCCACACCTGCTTTCATCCACCCTCACTGACCATCATGCATAACTCTATAACATACTATCCTACCAACACCTACCTTCTCCACCCTCACTGACCATAAAATATATCATCCTACCCACACCTACCTTCATCCACCCTCAATGACCATCATGTATAACTCTACAATATGCTGTCATACCCACACCTACTTTCATTAACCCTCACTTCCCATCATTTATAGCTCGGTAATAAACTATCCTGTAAATACCTACCTTCATTCACTCTCACTGACCATCATATATAACTTTACAATATACTATCCTACCCACACCTACCTTCATCCACACTCAATGACCATCATATATAACTCTACAATATATTAACCTACCCAAGCCTACCTTCATCCACCCTCACTGACCATCATGTAAAAATCTGTAATATACTATCCTACCCACACTAACTTTCATCCACCGTCTCTGCCCATCATGTATAACTCTAAAATATAATATCCTAGCCACAACTACATTCATCCACCACCACTGGCCATCATATATAACTCTATAATATACTATCCTACCCACACTTCATCCACCCTCAATGACCATCATGCATAACTCTACAATATACGATCTTACCCACACCTACCTTCATCCTCCTTCACTGACAATCATGTATAACCATGCAATTTACTATCCTACCGACACCTACCTTCATCCATTCTCACTGACCATCATGAACTATCCTATCCACCAATACCTTCATCCAGCCTCACTGACCAGCATGCAAACCTCAATAATATACTATCCTACCTAAACCTACCTTCCTCCACCTTCACTGACCGTCATATATAAATCTATAATATACTATCCTACACTCAACTACCTCAATCCACCCTCACTGACCAGACAATATACTATCCTACCCACACCTACCTTGACCCACCCTCACTGACCATCATGTGTAACTTTATAATATACTATCCTTTCCACACGTACCTTCATCCATTCTCACTGACCATCATGTATAACTCTACAATATGCTATCCTACCCACACCTACCTTCATCCACCCTCACTGACCATCATATATAACTCTACAATATACTATCCTACCCACACCTACCTTCATCCTCCCTCACTGACAATCATGTATAACCATACAATTTACTATCCTACCCACACCTACCGTCATCCACCCTAAATAACCAATATGTATAACTCTACACTATACTATCCTACCACACCTACCTTCATCCACCCTCACTGACCATCATGCATAACTCTAAAATATACTAGCCTACACACACCTACCTTCATCCACCCTCACTGACCATCATATATAACTCTACAATATACTATACTACCCACAACTACCTTCATCCACCCTCACTGACCATCATGTATAACTCTATAGTATATAATCCTAGCCACACCTAGCTTCATCCACCCTCACTGACCATCACGTATAACTGTATAATATATTATCCTACCCACACCTATCTTCATCCACCCTCACTGACCATCAAATATAACTCTATAATATACTATCCTTCCCACATTTACCTTCATCCACCCTCACTTACCATCATGTATAACTAGAATATACTATCCTTCTCACACCTACCTTTATCCACTCTCACTGACCATCATGTATAACTCTACAAAATACTATCCTACCCACACCTGCTTTCATCCACCCTCACTGACCATCATGCATAACTCTATAACATACTATCCTACCAACACCTACCTTCTCCACCCTCACTGACCATAAAATATATCATCCTACCCACATCTACCTTCATCCACCCTCAATGACCATCATGTATAACTCTACAATATGCTGTCATACCCACACCTACTTTCATTAACCCTCACTTCCCATCATTTATAGCTCGGTAATAAACTATCCTGTAAATACCTACCTTCATTCACTCTCACTGACCATCATATATAACTTTACAATATACTATCCTACCCACACCTACCTTCATCCACACTCAATGACCATCATATATAACTCTACAATATATTAACCTACCCAAGCCTACCTTCATCCACCCTCACTGACCATCATGTAAAAATCTGCAATATACTATCCTACCCACACTAACTTTCATCCACCGTCTCTGCCCATCATGTATAACTCTACAATATAATATCCTAGCCACAACTACATTCATCCACCACCACAGGCCATCATATATAACTCTATAATATACTATCCTACCCACACTTCATCCACCCTCAATGACCATCATGCATAACTCTACAATATACTATCTTACCCACACCTACCTTCATCCTCCTTCACTGACAATCATGTATAACCATGCAATTTACTATCCTACCGACACCTACCTTCATCCATCCTCACTGACCATCATGAACTATCCTATCCACCAATACCTTCATCCAGCCTCACTGACCAGCATGCATACCTCAATAATATACTATCCTACCTACACCTACCTTCCTCCACCTTCACTGACCGTCATATATAAATCTATAATATACTATCCTACACTCAACTACCTCAATCCACCCTCACTGACCAGACAATATACTATCCTACCCACACCTACCTTGACCCACCCTCACTGACCATCATGTGTAACTTTATAATATACTATCCTTTCCACACGTACCTTCATCCATTCTCACTGACCATCATGTATAACTCTACAATATGCTATCCTACCCACACCTACCTTCATCAACACTCACTGACCATCATGTATAACTCTACAATATACCATCCTACCCACACCTACCTTCATCCAACCTCACTGACCATCATATATAACTCTACAATATACTATACTTTCCACACCTACCTTTATCCGCCCTCACTAACCATCATGTATAGCTCAACAATATGCTATCCTACCCACACCCACCTTCATCCACCCTCTGACCATCATATATAACTCTAGAATATACTATCCTACCCACACCTACCTTCATCCACTCCTCCCTGACCATCATATATAACTCTATAATATAGTATCCTGCCCACAGCTACCTTCATCTACCCATGCCTGAACATCATGCATAACTCTAAAGTTTACTATCCTACCCACATCTACCTTCATCCACACACACTGACCAACATGTATAACTCTACAATATACTATCCTACCCAAATCTACCTTCATCCACACACAATGACCAACATGTCTAACTCTACAATATACTATCCTACCCACACCTACCTTCATCCATCTTCACTGACCATCATGTATAACTCTACAATATACTATTTTACCCAAACCTTCCTTCATCCATCCTCACTGGCCAACATGTATAACTCTGCAATATACTATCCTATCCACACCTACCATCATCCACCCTCACTGACCATCATTAATAAATCTACAATATACTATCCTACCCACACATACCTTAATACACCCTTACTGACCATCATGTATTACCTAACAATATACTATTATACCCACAACTACCTTCATCCACCCTCACAGACCATCATTTATAATTCTACAATATGCTATCCTTCCCACACCTACCTTCATCCGCTCTCAATGACCATAATTTATAACTCCATAATATACTATAATAGAAACATCTTCCTTCATTCACCCTCACTGACCATCATGTATTACTCTACAATATACCATCCTAACCACACATTCCTTCATCCAACCTCACTGACCATAATGTATATCCCTACAATAGACTATCCTACCCACACCTATCTTCATCCACCTTCACTGACAGTCATGCATAACTCTACAATATACCATCCTTACTACATCTTCCTTCATCCACCCCTCACTGACTATCATGTATAACTCTATCATATACTATCCTACCCACACCTACCTTCATCCACCCTCAATGGCCATCATGTATAACTCTACAATATACTATCCTACCCACACCTATCTTCATCCACCCACACTGACCATCACATATAACTCTATAATATACTTTTCTACCCTCACCTACCTTCATCCACCCTCATTGACCATCATGTATAACTCTACAATATACTATCCTACCTACACCTACCTTCATCCACCATCACTGATCATCATGTATATCTCTACAATATGCTACCCTACCTACACCTACCTTCATCTGCCTCGCTGATCATAATGTATAAATCTATAATATACTATCCTAGAAACACATACCTTCATTCGCCCTCACTGACCATCAAGTATAACTCTACAATATACTATCATAACCACACAATCCTTCATCCACCCTCACTGACCATGTATAACTCTACAATATACTATCCTACCCACACCTACCTTCATCCACCTTCACTGACCATCATGTATAACTCTACAATATACTATCCTACCCACACCTACCTTCATCCACCCTCACTGACCATCATATATAACTCTACAATATACTATCCTTCTCGCACCTACATTCATTCACCCTCGCTGACCATCATGTATAACTCTACAATATACAATGCTACCCACACATACCTTCATCCACCCCTACTGACCATCACATATAACTCTAGAATAAACTATCCTACCCACACCTATCTTCATCCACCCGCACTGACCATACAACATACTATCCTACGTACACCTACTTTCATCCACCCTCACTGACTACCATGTATAACTCTACAATATACTATCCTACCCACACCTACTTATTTTATTTTTATTTTATTTTATTTTACATTTGTTGACTGGGCTAGTCCAGCTGGATATATATCCATTTTCAGTGGAGGCCCAGGGAGAAAAGCTCCATTGGTTAAAACAAGATTAGAGAATACAAATACACAACAAACAAAAGCAGTAAGCATAAAGGATAAGAAGATTTTAGTATAAGTAATATACATCTAGGAGTAAAAAAAATCCATAACAAGAAAATATTCAAGGAAATGATTAAATACTTTCAGTATGGAAATTTGATAGTATCAAAACATAGAGAGAATCATACACTGTCTTGAAAATAAGGTAGACAACATAAAACAACAATATACAATATATATGAGATCAGTTATATCTACAAAGATATGATGTCAGAGGAAGTCAGTCAGGATACCGTAGCAGAGAATGAAGTATTGTGGTAGAGGAAAGGAAGAGGGAAGGTTAGTCAGGGTTGGTACAGGAGCAAAGCCAGTATTTATTAAGATGGATTTCAAGTTGTTTTTTAAAGAGCGGAAGAGTGGCCAAAGAGGAGATATTTGATGGAAGGTTGTTCCATATTTTGCCAATTGAGTTGGAAAAAAGGCAATTACCTGCAGAATTAATGGGTTTGGTACTATTAACTAGTAGTTTGTCTGAAGAACGTAGTTGTTTTAGGTTGTTGTAGGGAGTCAAGAGATTACTGAGTATTGGTGTTTTAGATGGTTGATATAAAATTTTGTGAGCTATTAAGAGCTGTTGATAGCTGAGTTTGTTTGGAAGTTCAAGCCACCCTAGTTGCTTTAAGTTTAGACAGTGGTGAGTTCTGAACTGGGATCCTGTGGCAAATCGAGCAATATTATGGTAAGATGTGGCAAGTTTCTTAAGGTTACTTTTAGAGAGATTAGTGAAAATAGGGGAAGCATATAGAAGGGTAGAGATAAGGTGAGACTGGGCTAAGGTGGTCCGGGCTTCAGGTGTAAGGAAGGGTTTGATTCTGTACTGAGATCCAATCTTTTTATTAACTACTTTTATTGTGTTGTTGATGTGACAATCATAGTTAACATTATTGTCAATAGTAACACTTAGCAGTTTTGTTGAAGAATCAGGAGAAATTTGAGTGTTATCAGTGGAAGTAATAGAGAAGTTTAGAGAAGTATATTTACGGGTAGGTGAGAATAGTAATAATTTGGTTTTCTTAGGGTTAAGGAGTAGACAGCGGTCAGAGAACCACTGTTCAACAGTGGAAAAGGCTTTTTGAGTAAGAGACTGAAGTTCAGTTTGAGAGGAAGCAGTGCAAATTATAGTGGAATCATCTGCATATTGTATGCAGGCAGTGCTAGGGATAGCTGATTGGAGGTCATTAATAAAGATAGAAAATAGAAGGGGGCCTAGGATAGACCCTTGAGGTACCACTAAAGAGTTAGGAAGGAGAGAAGATAGTGAACTTTTCCAGAGAACTGCCTGATGACGGTTTTCAAGATAAGAAGTAAACCAAGTTAAGGAAGAGGGATCTAGTGCAAGAGATTTTAGTATGTGCAGAAGAAGTTTATGGTTAACCATTTCAAAGGCTTTTGATAGGTCTATGAATAGAGAAGATGTAAGTTTATTATTGTTACGGTTATAGTTGATGGTGTTGGTAAAGGAGAGTAATGCTGTGGTAGTACTGTGGGAAGGTCTAAATCCATGTTGAGTATTAGCAAGTAGTTTATTATGGAGGAGGTGGTTAAGTAGTTGTTTATGGATACATTTTTCCATAATTTTGGCTAAGGGAGATAGGAGTGCTATGGGACGAAAGTTAGAGACGTCATTAGACTTGCCTCCTTTGTGTAAGGGAATGATGTGGAATATCTTCCAGATAGAAGGGAAAATACCTTCCTTTATAGATCTATTTATTAGGATGGAAATTGGGTAAGCAGTGGCTTTTGCTCCTATTTGCAGGAATTCTGCAGGAAGCTTGTCTGCAGATGTGGAGGTAGGTTTAAGTTTCTATTAGAGATTGAATATAGGAGGCAGATACAGGTTGTAGGTGAAGTGGAGGAAGAGTGGTTTTTAAAGTAGGTGAGAGAAGTTTAGAAGTGTCAGGAGATAGGTGGTTTGCAAGAGTTTGTATGGTATTGGTGAAGAAAGAATTGAAGTCATTGGCTATTTGTGTGGGATTGTCAGGGACAGAATTATGAGGGTTGGGTGTGATAGCCTGGCCTGGGGTTAGAAGATTATTAATACTGTTCCAATTTTTTTTAGGTTCCTTTTTGGTGGTTTTCTGTAATTGAAAGTAATAGTTCTTTTTATCTGTCAGAATGGCTTTTATTGTACTGTTTCTAAGCTCCCTAAAGTTTTGGTGGTCAGTTTGGTTTTTAGTAGATCGACATTTATCCCAAGATTTATTTCTGAGAATGATTTTTTGCTTAGTATTCTTGGTTAGCCAAGGCGCTGTTTTAGTTTTGGTTCTGATGGTACGACTTGGGGCATGGTGATCTAGGATAGATAGGAATGATGAATTGAAGTATTCCACTGCTTCATTCAGTGGGAGATGTTTTAGTGGGGCCCAATTACATTGTGAAAGTTCAGCTTGAAACTGAGCAGGGTTAAAATGTTTTTTAGTACGTAGGGTTTTGAAAGTGGTAGGTAAGGTTAGGTTAGTTTTGTATCTAATGATATAGTAAGAGAGTGATCACTAAGGTCATCAGGGAGGGTGCCTGATTGGTAGGTTTGCAAGGGAGTATTAGTAAGAATCCAGTCTAAGGTGGTTTCCGTATTGTTTGTTTTATTGGTTCTGGTGGGACTATTAATGAGTTGTTTAAAGCCATAACGTTTGATATGGGAAATGGGGTTAGTACTGTTACAGGAATGCCAATCTATGTTAAAGTCTCCTAAGACTAGTGTTTTTTGAGGGAGTTTGGTAGAGAGTTGACCATCATGTATAACTCTACAATATACTACCCTACCCACACCTGCCTTCATCCACCCTCACTGACCATCATGTATATCTCTATAATATACAATCCTACCAAAACCTACCTTCATCGACACTCACTGAAAGTCATGTATAACTCTATAATATAATTTTTTACCCACACCTACCTTCATCCACTTTCACTGAGCATACAATATACTATCCTACCCACACCAACCTTCATCCACTCTCACTGACCATCATGTATCACTCTACAATATACTATCCTACCCAAGCCTTCCTTCATCCACCCTCACTGACCATCATTTATAACTCTACAGTATACTATCCAACCCACATCTACCTTCATCCACCCCTCCCTGACCATCATGCCTAACTCTACAATATACTATCCTATCCACACCTACCTTCATCCACCCTCACTGACAATCATGTATAACTCTGCTATATACTATCCTACCCACACCTACCTTCATCCACCCTCATTGACCATCATGAACTATCCTACCCACCGATACCTTCATCCAGCCTCACTGACCATCATGCATACCTCTGTAATATACTATCCTACCCACACCTACCTTTCTCCACCTTCACTGACCATTATGTATAAATCTATAATATACTATCCTACACTCACCTACCTTCATCCACCCTAACTGACCATACAATATACTATCCTACCCACACCTACCTTCATCCACCCTCAATGACCATCACGTATAACTCTATACTGTACTATCCTTCTCACACATACCTTCATCCACTCTCACTGACCATCATGTATATCTCTGCAATATACTGTCCTACCCACACCAACCTTCATCCAACGTCACTGACCATCATGTATAACTCTACAATATACTATCCTACCCAAACCTACCTTCATCCACTCTCAATTACCATAATGTAAAACTCTACAATATACTATCCTGCCCACAACTACCTTCATCCACCCTCACTGACCACCATGTAGAACTCTATAATATACTATGCTACCCACACCTACCTTCATCCACCGTCACTGAGAATCATGTATAACTCTACAATATACTATCCTACCCACACCTACCTTCATCCACCCTCACTGACCATCATGTATGACTACATAATATACTATCCTACCCACATCTACCTTCATCCTCCCTCACTGACCATCATATATAACTCTACAATTTACTAAACTTTCCACACCTACCTTTATCCACCCTCACTAACCATCATGTATATCTCTACAATATACTATCCTAATACCTTCCTTCTTCCACCCTCACTGACCATCATTTATAACTCTACAATATACTATCCTATCCTTACCTACCTTCATCCACCCTCATTGACCATCAGGTATAACCTAACAATATACTATCCTATCCACACCTACCTTCATCCACCCTCATAGACCATCATGTATAACTCAACAATATGCTATCCTACCCACGCCTACCTTCATCCACCCTCACTGACCGTCATGTATAACTCTATAATATACTATCTTAGAAACACCTACCTTCATTCACCCTCACTGACCATCATGTATAACTCTACAATATACTATCCTACCCACACATTCCTTCATCCACCCTCACTTATCATCATGTATAACACTACAATATACTATCCTACCCACACCTACCTTCATCCTCCCTCACTGACCATCATGTATAACTCTACAATATACTATCCTACCCATGTTAGTAGAAAAAGAACAAACGAATGAATCAGGCTAACCATGGCTAAATTAATAATCCAAATTGCAAAGTCCAACTTCCAGAAGAATGATTTTTAATAGGAAAACAAAAAGTAAGCGCTTTCACAATCTAACAACTGATCGCTTCTTCAGACTCATTAAAACAAGCATTGAAACAATATATTTAAAACCAAGTACATCCAATCAGAAAGCTAGTGTTTTATGACATCATACACATTTAAAAGACAAATAACTACATATATAAGACAATAAAACAGTATATATAAAAAAATATATCTCTGATATTGCTGTTTAAAAATATATTAGTATAACAATAAAACTAGTCATAATTTAAGTAGTCTAATTTTCAGAAATGATTATAGAAAAACCATACTATTTAGCTCGAAAGTTTGTCTGGTTAAAATGACAAATTCCATTTCTATTTTACCTAAGCGCTTTCACGATCTAACAACTAGTTATTTCTTCAAACTCATTAAACATTTAGACAATATGTTTGAACCAAGTACTTCCAAGAAAAAAAGGAACATTACATATATAATAAAAAAATAGCAAAATAAACATGAAAAAAAATATATATATATTTTACAATAGAAACTATTTCAGTGTTTTAAGGGTCTAGATTTCAGAAATGGTTTAAGAGAAACCGCACTATTCAACCCAGGGGGTTTATCTGCTTGTAGTTGAAGAATCCATTTGTGTTCTGCCTCTTCTACTTTATTCCTGATATCCCCTCCTCTATTGTTTTTACTATTTCTATCACCATGAAGTTAAAAATATGTTGTGAATTTTCTCCCTGTATATGTTTAGCCAAGGCACTAGTGTCCATGTTCAAGCACACGTTCTTTTAGGCATCTATCAGTTTTGCCTATATAAAACTGTCAAAGGAAAAACATCAAAGACCAATGCACGTCAGATTCAAGCAAGGCACCCTTTATTACTTGCAGCAAGGAGACAAAGCATGTAGACACAGGATTTGTCTAAATTATTAATGTTTAGTATGTTATATTTATACAGTTCTCTTCCTATCACACAGAAAATGTTACATTCTATTGCTGACGTAGTTAGACACAGCTTTCTGTATATTCTACAGAAAATGTTGCTAGACTTATTGCTGACCAAGTTAAAAATATCTGTCATTCTGCAAAACATCCTGAGAAAAACAACCTGGCCTTGGGTTTATGTCAGTCCATTTCAACATTTCATTTCTTCTATTGTACTGTTCTAATACAGGTGTTACATTTTGTCTATATTCAAGGTACATTTCTAGCTTCAGTACAAGTAATGCTGACTACGGTTTAAACTTTCAAGCATCTATTGTTTTTTTTATCAATAGCTTCTAACAGCTGCATGTTTTCTCATGGCCTAAGCAGAAATTGATATCCCTTTGTTAAGTTTCATGACATTAGCAGAAATGAATTACTTCTTGTTATTTTCATGACATTAGCAGAATTAGAAGACTTCTTGTTAAGTTTCTAATGGCTGTGCACATTCATGCAGTGTGAACAGAATAAATGTATTAACCCTTTTAATCCTTGAATGCACTAAGCATGCATATTGCTATTACATATTTTTCTAACAAAAACACAAAACATGTAGTCCAAAAACTAAAATAAACAATGTTGTGATCTACAATCGGCATAAAAATGAACCTCAGTGGTAAATGCTGAGGAAGGATGTTTATACACAGATTTACCTTATAAGTAATTGCATGCCATGCGATTTCTGCATAGAAAGGTCCCTATTCTTTGCGATAGTACTGGCTGTTTACAAGAGCTAGATTTATAACAAAGCTGTCTTTTCAAGAATTTTTTGTTAATAAAAGAAAACTTAGGTTTGTCTTCTAAAACATTGTGTAACTCTGGTATTGAATGCAGGATATTCCAATTTTTCTCAAAAATACCACAAAATCTTCTAATGTCGCTTGAATAAGTAACTGGAAATCTGACTTCCGTACTAATCTCATCTTGTATATTATTGTTTTCTTCAGCCACTTCTGAAATGAAGGGTGTACATCTATCAGTTCTTTTTTCTTTCATATATTTAATACTACTGTTGATGTCTTTACTATTATAGCCTCTGTCTTTAAACTCCTTCTGCAAAGTTCATTCATTTAAGCCTTTATCAGTATTATGTAATCAGCT
The DNA here is from genome assembly GCF_019279795.1 of Protopterus annectens. Classification (NCBI taxonomy): domain Eukaryota; kingdom Metazoa; phylum Chordata; order Ceratodontiformes; family Protopteridae; genus Protopterus; species Protopterus annectens. The sequence goes on from NC_056735.1 coordinate 100,013,094, forward strand.
GGCTCTCATAAATTGTCCTTTTATGACATTCTTATGAACATGTGCGGGATGCATATTTGATTTGTGCAAAATGCTATTTTGCTATGTAGGTTCCCTGTACATTTCTGTAACTATCTCATTTAAATGTGTCTTCCTAACAGAAACATCCAAAAATTCAATAGTGCCCCTAGAATATTTGTGTGTAAATCTAAGAAAATCTGTAGTACTATGTAAGTAGTCTAACATACATTGTAATTCTTCAGTGTTGCCGCCCCATAACAAAAAGACATCGTCTTCAAACTGTGTATACCACAAACTTTTATCTGCATAAATACCACCATTTAGTACAAATTCATTTTCCCATGCTACCAAAACCAAATTGGTGTAGCTATTGGCACACGCCGTGCCCATCGCCACGCAAACTTTCTGCAGATAGAATTTTTCATTACATTATTTTCCAATATAATATCCAATAATTCACAGATCACATTATTTTGAGAGATACTATACATCTGTTTAACATTCAATATATCGTGTATTCTTTTGATGCCCAATTGGTTTGGTATCACTGTAAATAGGGAAGTTATATCCATAGTCACAAAAATATACTCTGCACCCAAAGTTGCCATTCTATTGTACAATAATCTCAGAAATGCTTTGGTATCTTTGTGTACAGTATTGCACAAAGCTAAAATCGGATTCAAGCATTTTTCAACGTAAATAGAGGCAGCTTCTGTAACCCATCCCCTACTTGAAACTATAGGTCTCATAGGGGGATGACTAACATGCTTGTGTACCTTCGGTAATCCGTAAATAACAGGTACAATGGGATGCTCTAGTTGAAAATAATCAAAGAGTTCTTCAGATATCTGTTTTGTAACTAAAAGATCAAAAATAAATACAGACACTCTATCAATAATACCTTTTATTTGCCTTTCATTGATAGGCAAGTAAGTCTCTACATCATTCAGGAGCTCCATCATTTTCTGAATATAGAATACTTTATCCATTACTACTATGCTGCCCCTTTATCCGCTGGCCTTATTTCTATACATTGAGACACCTTCAGCTGTATTAGCGCTTCAGCTTCTAGCTTAGTTAAATTGTAAAATCCAGGAGAAATATCTTGCACATATATAGCTCTAATCTCATTTTCACAGACATTAACAAAAGTTTCAATAATCAGATGTGGTTTAGGTACATATATAATAGGCCATTTAAATATATTCAATTGAAAAGACCCAGTGTCCTTAAACATTGTTTTAAGGGTCAAAGTACGAGAAAACATTTTTAATTCTTTTAATATGTCTATCAACAATGTTTTCTGTGTTGGAATAAAACTTAAACCCTTATTTAAAAGGGATACCTGTGCAGCAGTTAGTTGAAAACTTGATAAATTAATTACCAAGTCTTGGAGTTCTTGCTCCGAGTGGTCATTGCTATCCTACCCATGCCTACCTTCATCCACTACCCACAACTACATCTACCCATCCCTGACCATCATGCATAACTCTAAGGTTTACTATCTTACCCACATCTACCTTCATCCACCCACACTGACCAACATGTATGCCTCTAAAATATACTGTGCTACCCACACCTACCTTCATCCACCCTCACTGACCATCACTTATAAATCTACAATACACTATCCACCTCACACCTACCTTCATTCACCCTCACTAACCATCAAGTATAACTCTGCAATATACTTTCCTACCCAGGACTACCTTCATCCACCTTCACTGACCATCATGTATAACTCTACAATATACTATCCTACCCACACCTAACTTCATCCACATTCCCTAACCATTATGTATAACTCTACAATAAACTATCCTACCCACACCTAGATTCAACAGCCCCTCCCTGACCATCATGTATTAATCTATAATATGCTATACTACCCACACCTATCTTCATCCACCCATCCCCGACCATCATGCATAACTCTACACTATACTATCTTACCCATACCTACCTTCATCCACCCTCACTGACCATCATTTATAAATCTACAATATACTATCCTACCCAAACCTAGTTTCATCCACCCTTACTGACGATCATGTAAAACCTAACAATATACTATCCTACCCACACCTACCATCATCCATCCTCACAGACCATCATGTATAACTCTTCAATATGCTATCCCACCCATGCCTACCTTCATCCACCCTCACTGACCATCATGTATAACTCTATAATATACTATCATAGAAACATCTACCTTCAGTCACCCTCACTGACCATCATGTAAAACTCTAGAACATACTATCGTACCCACGCCTACCTTGATCCACCCCTCTCTGACCATCATGTATAACTCTATAATATACTATCCTACCCACACCTACCTTCATCCACCCCAACCTGCCAATCAGCATAACTCTAAAATATACTATCCTACCCACATCTACCTTCATCCACCCCCACTGACCATCATGCATAACACTACACTATACTATCCTACCCACACCTCCCTTCATCTACCCTCAATGACAATCAGTTATAAATCTACAATATACTATTCTACCCAGACCTACCTTCATTTATCCTTACTGACCATCGTGTATAACTCAACAATATACTATACTACCCACACCTACCTTAATCCACCCTCAGTGATGATCCTGCATAACTCTACAATATACTATCCTACCCACAGCTACCTTCATCCAACCTCACTGTCCAACATGTATAACACTATAATATCCTACCATACCCATCCCTATCTTCATCCATTCTCACTGACCATCATGTATAACTCTACAATATACTGACTTATGCAGACCTACCTTCTTCCACCCTCACTGAACATCATGTATAACTCTATAATATACTATTCTAACCACACCTATCCTCATCCACCCTCACAGACAATAGAATATACTATCCTACCCACATCTACCTTCATCCACCCTCACTGACCATCATGTATAACTCTACAACATACTATCCTACCCAGACCTACCTTCTTCAACCCTCAATGACCATCATGTATAACTTTATAATATACTATCTTACCCATACCTACCTTCATCCACCCGCAATGACCATTATATATCACTCTACAATATACTATCCTACCCACCTCTACCTTCATAAACCCTCACTGACCATCATGTATAGCACTACAATGTGCTATCCTACTCAATCCTACCTTCATCCACCCTCACTGACCATCATTTATAACTTCACAATATACTATCCTACCCTCACCTACCTTCATCCACCCTCACTGAGCATCATATATAACCTAAAAATATACAATTCTACCTGCACCTACCTACATCCACCCTCACTGCCCCATCATATATAACTCTACAATATGCTAGCCTACCCACGGCTCCCTTCTTCCGCCCTCACTGACCATCATTTATAACTCTATAATATACTATCCTAGAAACACCTACTTTCATCCACCCTCACTGACCATTATGTATATCTCTACAATATACTATCCTACCCACACCTACATTCATCCACCCTTACTGACCATCATATACAACTCTACAATATACTATCCTACCCACAGCTACCTTCATCCAACCTCACTGACCACCATGTATAACTCTGTAATATACTATCCTACCGACACCTTCCTTCATCCACCCTCATGGACCATAATGTATAACTCTATAATATACTATCCTACCCACACCTGACTTTATCCACCCTCACAGACCATACAATACACTATCCTACCCACACCTACCTTCATCCACCCTCAATGACCATCATGTATAACTCTACAATATACTATCCTACCAACACCTACCTTCATCCACCCTCACTGACCATCATTTATATCTCTACAGTATACTATCCTACCTACGCCTTCCTTCATCCACCCTCACTGACCATCATGTATAACTCTACAATATACCTTCCTACCCACACCTACCTTCATCCACCCCTCCCGATCATCATGCATACCTCTACAATATACTATCCTACCCACACCGACCTTCATCCACCCTTTACTAACCATCATGTATAAATCTACAATACACTATCCTACCCACACCTACCTTCATCCACCCTCAATGACCATCATGTATAACTCTACAATATACTATCCTACCAACACCTAACTTCATCTACCCTCACTGACCATCATGCATAACTCTACAATATACTATCCTACCCACACGTACCTTCATCCACCCACACTGACCCTCATGTATACTCTACAATGTGCTATCCTACTCAAACCTACCTTCATCCACACTCATTGAACAAAATGTATAACTCTACAATATACTATTCTACCCACACCTACCTTCATCCACCCTTTACTAACCATCATGTATAAATCTACAATATACTATCCTACCCACACCTACATTCATTCACCCTTACTGATGATCATGTATAACTCTACAATATACTATCCTACCCACACCTACCTTCATCCACCCTGAATGACCATCATGTATAACTTTGCAATATACTGTCCTACCCACACCTACCTTCATCCATCCTTACTGACCATCATGTGTATCTCTACAATATACTATCCTAGCCACACCTACCTTGATCCACCCTCACTGACCATCATGTATAAATCTACAATATACTATCCTACCCACACCTACATTCATTCACCCTTACTGATGATCATGTATAACTCTACAATATACTATCCTACCCACACCTACCTTCATCCACCCTGAATGACCATCATGTATAACTTTGCAATATACTGTCCTACCCACACCTACCTTCATCCACCCTCACTGACCATCATGTATAACTCTACAATATACTATCCTAGCCACACCTACCTTCATCCACCCTCAATAACCATCATGTATAACTCTATAATATAATATCCTACCCACACTTACCTTCATCCTCCCTCACTGACCATCATGCATAACTCTACAATATACTATCCTCATCTGCTTTCTCTCCTTCTATCACACCATAAATCTATTCATTCTGTTCCTCCCATATACACTGTAGTCATCCTCTCTCTTCCCTCTCACACTACATAGCATTCTTTACCCTTAACCTACCTATATATTGTGCTCACTTGGCCTTACATCTTATTCCCTCCCCCTTTTCCCAGATAGTCCTCATCACTATATGTTTTCCCAACTTTTGTTTCTCCTTTTGTTTCTTCTGTACCCCACACCATAGTAACACATCATTTCTTCTCCTCTCCTAACCTTGTACTACAAGAGATACTTAATAAGTGCACTACAATAAACAAGACTCATTTAACTAGCTAGTAGAATCTTTCTGTCTGAATCATATAATTGTAAAGCCCACCTGTCTCACGTATATAGTCTCCTTACAAATATTTATTTATTTATGTATATTTGTTGACTGGGAGTGTCCAGCTGGACGTAGGTCCATTTTCAGCGGAGGCCCGGGGAGAAAAGCTCCACAGTTAAGATAAACAGACAGTAGTTACATTGGATTACATGGCGATTAACAATTTACATAGCAACAACATATTTACAGATGAAGAACATAGTACATCAGTAGACAACTAGAATCTTTATCTGTGAAGTACATAACAGACATTAACAAATGTTACAATAAGAAGTTCCTGCTGCATAATAAGTACTAGGCTTATGAGCATCTGAGATTGCTATAATCAAGGTAGTTAGTGGAGTGGAAAGAAAGGTAGTGGTTGGATGGGGTGGGTGATATTAGAGTGGGAGCTACAAGGGCATAACCAGCATGCTTTTAGTTTTGCTTTTAGTAAAGTTTTGAAGTGGGTGCATGATGGTATGGAGGTAATTGTGGGTGGGAAGGAGTTCTAAAATTTGGCTATGGCGCAAGGCAATAGTGCTTCACCAGCAGAGTTATTGGCTTTAGTGATCTGCAAGTGATTTTTGTTGCTGGATATTTTATAAATATTTAACATCTGTAACTAATGTGCAAGAATGTGTTATCTAATGTATGCAAAAATGTCTGTTCTATCCATTAATGTGAATTCCTTTGTGCATGCGAAATGTTCAATATTCTCTTTAACAAACAAATATAATTATCCTAATTGTCTCGTGAGCGTTTCTCCTCTGGCTGAAAATGGGTACCCACTCAGTCAGACTTTCCAAGTTAACAAAATGTCAAAGAAATAAAATAGGTTGAGACATATTTGAGGTGAGGAGTTGTGCACAGTACTCTGATAGTGAGCTGAGAAGATAAATTCCTATATTTAAAAGTAGCAACTTGGCCATAAACTTTTGCACTTACTGTAACAATTAGACCTCAACATTGTACTCAGTAAGTCGATGGGCTGTATGTGTGTGTGTGTGTGTGTGTGTGTGTGTGTGTGTGTGTGTGTGTGTGTGTGTGTGTGACTGCAGCTGATAACTGGCACAGTGTTGTATTGTGTAGCCTGGGCAGGATGTGTATGATTACAGCCAATAATTGGTGGAGTGTCTTATTGTGCAGTGCTTCTGTCTAGCAGTTCTTGCATGGTTGATTTTTTGTTTGTGGTTCTTCTATGTGGAGTCTGCATGCACTCCCTGTCTCTGTGTTTGATTATTATTTCTTCTGTGTGGAGTCTGCATTTACTCCCTGTCTCTGTGTTTGATTATTATTCTTTGCGTGTGGAGTCTGTATGTACTCCCTGTTTCTGTGTTTATTATTCATTTTTGTGAGTCTGCATATACTCCCATTCTCTGTGTGGCTTTTATCAATGTTTTTTTGTTTTCTTCTCCCAGATCCTCAGCCATAAAGTATATATATTTCACTAGCCATTTGGACTTTACTTTTGTCCAAATCTAATACCAGAGGGGTACACAGAAGGTAGCTCTCTCTCTTTGGAGGACCGGGAAGGCAGATACTATTCCCAGATATGATATGTGCATCTTTGCTTTTGTCTTCTCAGTTCTGGGGTCTACTGTTATTAGCTTTGAATATTAAGCTTTAGACACAACTGATCTTTTCTTGAAAGAAACAAATAAGACTGAATTTCCTTATTTATGATTTTTTCCCAGGCCATTGTTAAATCAAAAAGATGTAAAAAAAAATCCTCTGAGATGTACCTCAGAGCACAGAGTTCTATGACTTCTGGGTGCCTAGCAGCCACCCGACCCCTGCCTTAATTTACTTCTATCTTCCATATTTATGACAGTAGAAAACTGGCCAGTTATGATGTGCTAAACACATGGATGGCCGAACTAACATTCAGGCAAAGTGTGAAAACGGAAGGAAGAAGTCATCTGTATGGATGGCGTGGGGCCAGAATGCTGGGAAAACAGGGAAGGGGTACTGAAAGTTCATGGGAGACTGGTGTGTAATGGGGGGACCTTGGAATCTTTTGGCTAGGGCTCAGTTTCACCTAAGGCTGGCCTTGTTAATAGCAGTTTCACATGTGAGATGTTTATATGGCCAGTAATGTGGCTAAAACAAATAGGTACATATTAAGGCAGTTATGGGATGAAACTAAATAAAACACCTGTTTGAGCACAGGTAAAGGTCACTGATCTGCTGTAATACAGGTCTATCCCATTCGACTTAGCCTCACCATTAAGGTGTTTCCTGCACCCTTTGCCCCCCTTGCTTTGATGTCACCAGATGCCACTGGAAGCAACTGCGTGAATCTTCAGTGTGAAAAGGAACAGTTGATGGTCAGTGCATTTGTCTTTACTCCATTCATACAAGTTTATGTTACTAAAGTGCCCAGTCAGTGTCTCAATAAAACAGCACAAACACACAGTTATAGTGTGAGATCCCACCGGATATGATATCAGTTCATGGAAGAAATGGGCTTGTTCATGGGATACACTTCATCTCTTCCTTCAGCTCCTTAAAGTTGTGTAGTCGAAACGAACCTTTTAAAGCACAAAGGTAAAGGGAAATGAGTCCTTGTTACTAAACGCGGCTTGATTCCTTACCACTTACTGCACTTCCCAACTCATGTTTTTATAAACATAACATTTCTCACATATGACCTTGCTGTATTTTGCAAAAATGCTTTAAGTAAATTTTCAACATCCCTGAGACTGGGATTATTTTGATACATAATCCACCCGAACTGAACACACATGCTTTACTCTTGGGTTACCTAAGATCAGGTGCCTTTTGTTGTCTTGCCATATCCCTGTAGCACCAGGTTTATCTTTAGGCATTTACTTTGTTTTCAATTCCTTGAGTCTTACATTATTTTCAAGTTTTTTTTTCTTAAGATGCTTAGTACTTGTTAACATAACTTGGCTTAAGTTTGAAGAATGGTATAAATAGACCTGCCTGGAATGTGAAAGATTAATAAATCAGCATGTTGAGAGAGATCTCATCAGCCTAGGCTCTTGATACATTAAATGGTTGTCGGCTTTCTGTATTCTGATCAGCTTCAAATGTTCCAGGAATCATTTTAATTTATGTAGTTTACATTTAAAAAAATACTTGTAAATAACTTTGAGACAGTACACAATTTGAAATTAGTTCATATCCATCATACTTCATTCTGGTATTTTTGAAGTGGAAACCAAGACGTTTATGTGACTTGTGATACAAAGCAGTTATGTCCTGCTGGTCACTGCTGTTCATACTCACCACTTGCTTCTATTTAAGAATGACCAGGTCAGTATGGCTGAAACCATTTCATACATTAATTCTAAGACACAGAAGAGGAGGAGATATTATCATCGGAGGAGTCTTTCCTCTTCAGAAAGGTGGAATTCTTCCAGATGCGTTACAGGCTACAGTTTCTCCATGTCACCAGTAAGGCAACCATTTAATTAACAGTGTTACATTGTATCCATTTTGTAACTTGTCTTTCATTCTATTTAGTAGAAGCAACACTTTCCAGGATGTCCACCTGCAATGCTTTTTATCACTATGGTGCAGGAAGGTTTTCAGTTAAAGCATTTCAAAGTAATGTGATCAGATGTTTGTCATCTCACTTATTCTCATCTGTGGAATAGATGCTACTCTGAGAAAGGCACACGTTATGTTAAATGCTGTTTCTCTCTCACTTTGTTTGCTATCTGCTTGTGACTACATTTTCCTTAATTGATTCATTTTGCAGTACACACTTTAACTTATTGTGGTTGCTGGGGCACTAACTACATTTGGTGAAAGCTTATGATTGCAAACACACACACACACACACACACACACACACACACACACACACACACACACACATCTTTCATAAATTTTAAATGATCAAAAGTCCATTTATTGACATGATTTTGGAATGACAGTGGAAACTGAATCCCAAAGAGTCCCTGAAGTTACAGGCAGGAATTAGAGTCTTCACAAAGAAGACACTTCAGCCAGGAACAGAATTAAAGAACTCTCTTAGAGACAGTACTGCTAACTGCTACATGTGCTATGCTGTGATTGTACTTAATGACTACATGCAAAATTAAATAATTAAATGAATGAATAATGCCATTACTATAATGTGATTTTTTAACAAACACTCATACCATAATCAGTGTTATGTGAGCTTGGTGTTGCATGTCATCATGAACAATAATACAACGGTGCAACAAATTCCTTATTTCTTTCAGATACTTTAAGTATAATCTGTGCCAAACATCTTGTGCTTCTAACAGAGTGCATACTTTAAAAAAAGTTTGTTTGTTTGCTTGTCTCATCAGTTCCAAACTCACATTATATGTTTTAGGCAGTCTGTGAGAGGGAAGTATAGACTTAAGGTGGTTAAATATCCTTTTTATGTTAATAAAATAGCAAGGAGGGATCCACTTTTATTTTAAGAATCAGCCTGTACTGGACTAACTTATTTGGCAGCCATATATGTACATATACGGACTCGCTTTGGAAGCTTGAGATCCTGAAATGTCAGATTTCACTATCTTGAGATGAAAATGAAGAAACTGAAAACCACAAAACACGGAGATTGTCTTGGGGCTAGTAAACATTATATATATATATATATATATATATATATATATATATATCTATATCTATAGTTAGGGTGAGTGTGGGGGGACCCAGCCCCACAACTAAGTAGGTTTCCGATGCTATGGTATGCCCATATTAGTTTTGGGCAAGTGTTTATTTGCCCTGGGGCACTTTCTGTGTTTCACGGTTTTCAGTTTAGTTATTTTCATCTCAAGATATTGAACGTTGACATCTCAGTATCTCGAGGTTTCAAAGTGAATCTACAAATATATATATATATATATATATATATATATATATATATATATATATATATATATATACACATACATATATGGGTCTATTGTGAAATCACGAACGAGACTGTAAAATATTAAAGACCAGAAAACTAAGACAATTAACCTGAAAGCTCAGAATCCTGAAGCTTTAATATACCGAGTCCCACAATACCTGTAATGTAAAGGGAAGCAGTAAGTGGGGAAATTCTGCTCTGTCACTTTAACATTTGTGTTACATACATAAAACAAAGTTTACATTCCATGTTTCTGGTGTCGGTGGAGAAGTTTTTATAAGTAAAATAAAAAAAAGAAGTGGTAGTTATTGAGCAGTTTGCGTTTGGAGAAACAGAGTTGTGTGTTTATGTTTAGCTAGTGCCGATAAGTTGAAATCATTGATTGTTTATAGTAACACAGGAGATCATCAAAAAGTGCTGAGTCATGAATACCAATGTGTAGTTATAGTTTACCTCTTTTCACAATATGCTGTGATCTCTGAGTTGGTATATTAATTGTCAGGGATGTTGGTGGTAGAGAAGTCAATAGTGGTTTATTTTGTATTTGTTGGTGCCTGTTTTGTGGTGTAGGGTAGGAATTTCAGATTTGTGTTGTGTTATTTGATATTTCAGGACTCAATGTTTTGCAATTTCAAGATACTGAAGTTTCATTGTTCTGTTCTTGGTCTTCTGTTCTTCGATATTTTGCAATTTCATGATTTAAAAGTATAAGCATATATATATATATATATATATATATATATATATATATATATATATATATATATATATACTGTATGTGTGAGTGTAAAATATGTCATGGATGAAAACACAAATTAAGATTGTGTGCATGTGTGTGTGTGTGTGTGTGTGTGTGTGTGTGTGTGTGTGTGTGTCTGTGTGTGTGTGTGTCTAGGATACTACAGCTCTTCAAACATAATGATGACTTTGATGGTACATACTGCAAGTTCATTTAAGTCACCTGTGGAAATATTCCAATAATATTATGATATCCCCTCGAGGTGAGTGTTTACAAAGAATATAGTTTTAGTTGGCATGGCTCATTCAGCATATCTTCTCAAGAAAAAGTAAGTTTTTTATTAAAGAAAACCTGCAAAGTTTGTATTTCCTAGTCTTAAACTATTTCCTAAATTATGTTTGCTTACATTTCAGTCTGTTCCATTTCCAAATTATTTTCATAATATTTCTTCAAATCAAATCTGCTAAACACCTGGTTATGTCTTTGTATCACTTAACCTGTACTCTCCCATCTTCCCCCTTTTTTTTCCAACTTCCAAGCTACTCACTTTAACCCCCTACAGTATTAAACCCGCCAATAACTCTGGCTATTAGTTGTTACTTCTCATAGCGGGCGAGTGCTCCACTTTTTGTCACAGTCATTATACACCTGCACATTAAATGGAATTCCTGATTGTTTCTCCCGGAAAATTACTTTTTCTAATTTATTTTATATATTTTCAGTGTTTGTCTGGCAAAATGTCTAACTCTATTTTGTATTATTTAAATGACCTTTGTATAACACTGTATACATTTGCGTCTCTTGTTTTTTGGGTTTTTTTGTAACAATGCTTTGGAGCTTTTCTCCCCGGGCCTCCACTGTAAATGGACCTGGTCCAGTTGGAATTTCCCGGTTACAAATGTAAAATAAAATAAATAACTAGTGCAACTGTAAACATTATATAAGCATCTACAAATATTATATTTTATGGTTATTTTATTATATTTCAACATGTTATTCAATAACTGCATAAAAATAAATATATCAGAATCTGCTTATTAACAAATGATCTTACCAGAAAACTATTCAAGCCTTTAAAAAGTTATAGAAATTTACATTTCATTGATAAGATATGCTGAAACCAGGCAGGTTCACTAAAACTATAATTGTTGTAATAACTGACCTCAGAGGATAAAATAATAGATGAAGTCTGAGCTGAATTTTTCATCCAGCAAATTCGCTTTGTCGCTTTGCTCAGTGATGGTGGCACCGGTGACCACTGGTTTGGTACACTGTTGAGTACTGCTTTAAAGGTTTTGGACATAACTATAGAAGGCCTTGTCACTGCCTTTAGCCTGTGAGTCTATCTTGACCTCATTAATAGGCCTTGATGAACTTAATTAGTCCTCTTAGTTTCCTGTTTAGTTTAATTAGAGAGCTTCTGTCATCATGGGAGTTGTTCTTCCTGATTTTAGCCAGGATTTTTTCATTTTGTTATATACACTTTTTTGGGTTAGGATTCCACCAGTGTGGTTTGTTTTTAGAATGTGTTTTGGGTTAAATTCTAGTAGGTACAGTAGTCACAAGGTCTCTATGAACAATTCTGCATAGGTTGTTGTGAACTTGGGGTTGAGGGGGCATTGAATTTTGATAAACTATTGCTTAATAGGATATACTTTTCTTAGGATATTTCCTAACTGTTACAGGGTTTGCTGAGGTTACTGAGTTGATTTTTATTTCTAAGGAACAACTTTCTAATCTAAACTCACCAATGAGAACATGATATGAGGGGGTGCAGAACTCTCCCGTATCTGTCAGTACCAGGTCCAGTATGTTTGAACCTCTGATGGGTGTGCCCACTATCTGTTCAAGAGTATTTGTGTTAGCAAAGTCCAGGAATCACTGTGCCTGTGAGTATGAGGCAATGTATTTTTCCCAGTTTATTGAGGGGTAGTTAAAGTCTTTCATGAATAGGGTATTTGGTTTAATGGTGAGTGTCCAGAGGTCTAGGTACAAACTATGATATCCTAGGGACAGACGGTGACCAATAGCTACCTACGATATGGCACGGGACTTTGTCTATGGTGATTTGCACGTGGATAAATTCCAGGGCTTTGTAGAGTTATGCTTCTTGCTAATATAGATTGAAACTTTGTCCTGGTCTGTGCAGCTGATGGTCTAATTGTTTGGAAGGCATTGAAGCCTTGCACTGATGAAGTACTTTCTGTGGATTTAAACGATGTCTCAGTAACAGCACATATGACTATATTCTCTAGTGTGAGGGGAGCTTGTAGGGTCTAAAGCTTCTTGTTTAGGCTTCTAGCATTGAGCAGTAACACCTTTAGGTTTCTTTGGGTTTTATCTGCTATGTTGATAGGTTTGTCAATTTGGCATTGCCTAAAAAGACTCTAAGGGGGGAGGATAAACTTTTAGCCAATATACTGAAGCCCAAGAGAGACAGGTGCAGGCCATCTTTTGCAAAGTAATATGTTCTGTTTACCATGTTGTCCCATGCTGACATATTGAGTCCCTCTGGAAAGGCACCAGAAACTAACCAATTATCTAAGTCAATGAGCTTTTCTTCACACTGTGGCATCACCCTTGGTGAAGGCTGAATGTTGCTCAATGTAAGGCACATGCCTACCTGAGGCACATACTCAGAAATATTAACGTCTCTCTTTATATAGTCCAGGAAAGTACACCTGAGGTCATTAATGCCCACATGGACAATGATAGAATCATACTGGTACCTGTGATTTAGTGACTTAAATGAATCTGCAGCTTGGCAGATCCTGGATCCAGCTGAGCAACTAACTATTATTTTCTCCTTGTTCAGTCTGGTAAGTGGGGCATATGTGTGTCATACAATGGAATCCCCTTTGACAAGAGTCCTGGGTAATGTGTTAGCTTGCCTTATGGGTTTTGCTCTTATAGGTTCATAGGTTCACAGGTTGATACTAGGCTATCTGCCCCAGGGCACTTATAAGCCTAGCCAGAGTGTGTTTGGCTTTCACCACCCTTTTAGATTAGTTGACTGTGCCTCTGTATAGTAGGTCACAGAAGATAGCCCTTTTAAGGTTAGTTTACTGTTCCTCTGTCTAGTAGGGACACAGAAGAGATCCCAGGGGTAAACCTACGATCTCCTATCCACTCATCAAGATTTCTCTTGAAGAGGGTCATTGAGGGGCTCTGCTTAACATGGATTGGGATATTGTTCCAGATTGAGGGGAGCCTCTGGGATATGAATCTGTCCCTCCAGCATGTCCTATTTATTTCTGTGCTGAGGTTTAAGTCCCTGGAGCATGTAGCTCTAGGAGATATGGATTTCCTGAGATGGAGCATGTCCATTAATTCTGGGTTGGACATGGCTTTATACGTCAGGCACAGATCGCCTCTGAATAGGCGGTACGCAACTGAGTAGAGCTGGAGTTTCTTTAGCCTAACTGCGTAGGGTATCTGTTTGAGTCCCTTGATCCTCTTGATGAGGTACTTTTGAGGTCTTTCCAGTTGCTGCAGGTGTCGGGTAAGGTACATCCCAAATGGGGCATGGCATTCAATTATGGGCCTGATGAGTGATGAGTAGAGGGGCACAATGACCTCTCTTGATCTAGATGTGAACCCTTTCATGATAAGGTGGGCTATATAGAAGGTCTTTCTAACCACTTTGGCAACGTGATTGTCAAAGGAGAGATTGCTATCTACTTGGGTCCCCAAATCCCTAATTACTTCTTCCATACTTAATGGATTACCACCTATGTGGTAATTTGTGGGCACTTTGTTTTTCCCAAAGGGGATGACTATCCACTTTTTGGCATTTAGCTTTAGGCCATGGCTCTGGCACTAGTTATCCATCTCTGTGAGACCCTTTTGGAGGATGCTTGTGTCAGTCGGTGAGTCAATTATGGCACCCAGTTTGCAGTCATCTGCGAACTTGGTCAGCCATAGTCCTTCCTTGTTAGCCTGTACCTCAGAGAAATATATACTGAGCAAGAGAGGTCCCAGGACAGAGCCTTGTGGGACACCACTTGTAACTGGTTTAGAGTCTGACATGGCACCTGCAATTCTGACCATGTGGGTTCTATTCCTGAGCCAGTTTGCAACCCATCTTGTGACATAGGGTTTGATATTTAAGCTGGTGAGCTTATTTATGATGCCCGAGTGGGGTATTGTGTCGAAGGCTTTTGCGAGGTCCAGGTAGGCTGTGTGGACTACCTTCCCTTCATCTATGGCCTTGATGACTGTTTCAAAGAAGTAGACCAGGTTCAAAAGGCAAAATCTGCCCTTATCAAAGCCGAATTGGGTAGGATCCAGTGTTTGGAGGTTCCCAATGTCTTTGTTTATGAGTTCCATGATGATACGCTCCATAGCTTTGCAGACCAGGCTAGTCAGGCTTATAGGGTGATAGATTCCGGGGTCCATTGTGGCACCACCTTTGTGGAGTGGGACCACTGTTGCTGTACGCCATTCCTTTGGTATATATCCTGTAGTAAGGCTGAGATTGAACAGTGACTTTATGTGAGGGTTCAATTCTTCTTGGAGCTTGTGTAAGACGCAGCCCGGGACACTGTCTGGTCCCATTGATGCTGTGTTTTTTTGTTTTGGAGAGGGCAGCTCTCACCTGTGCATCCGTGATGTCAGGGAAGCTACACTCTGTTGGGATAGACATTTGCTCTTTTGGGGGGGAAGTGGGGGGGAGTTTGCACTGAACCTGTCTGCCAGGATGTTAGCAATGTCTGTGGGTTCAGTGTATTTTTTGTCATTTTGCACTAACTCAGAGCATATCTGGGAGTTGCCACCCAGGTTCCTGACATAACTATAGAAGGCCTTGTGATTATCTTTAGCATCTTGTGCAATTTTTCTTTCAAAGCTGGCCTTAGATGATTTTATGAGGGATCGTAGTTTCTTGCTAGTACTGATCAGAGATGCCTTCCCTTTTTGGGATTTTGCTCTATCATGTAGTAGCTTCCTCCTTCTGTTGTATAGCTTATTTATGGCTGGGGTCCACCAGACAGGTCTCCTGCCTTTGGAGGAGTGAGTCTTGGTTTTATTTGGGATAGCACGATCCATGCATTCCTGTAGGTGTCCATAGAATGTGTTTGTAAAGGATTCTGCAGTTTGGGCCGTATTTTCCACTGGCCCGGGGGCTATGAAGAATTCCACCTCAGTTCTGAGAAGTGTGAAGTTTGCTTTTGAGAAGTTCTTCACCATGGTTTCCTTGGCTGGGGGTGGGGATGGGATATGGATGTCCAGTGAGATTAATTTATGGTCAGATCTTACCAATGAGGGGTATACCTCTGGTATGGAACATAGAATCCCCATGTTGGTGATGATCAGGTCCAATATGATTTCCCCTCTTGTGGGAGTGGTGACCAGTTGTTCCATAGCATTTGAGTTTATAAATTCTAGGAACCGTTGGGCGAGGGTGTTGGGGCTTGAGTAGTGCTCCCAGTCTATGTTTGGGTAGTTGAAGTCACTCAGTATAATGGTGTCTGGAGAGACCTTCATATTCTCCAGTATTCTCAGGAAAGTCAAGTGGGGTTCCTGAGTTAGGGAGGGTGGTCTGTAGCAGGCTACAAACTGAAAGGCAGTTTTGCCCACTGTTAGTTGCACATGGATGGTCTCCGATGCTTTGTGCAGTGCCACTAACCTGGAGGTGTGGGTATCTTTGATAAATATGGATACTCCCCCTCCTTTTGTGGTTCGGTCCGAGTTTTGGAGCCGAAAAGCATGGTATGAGGTATAACCTGGTAGTGCTGGGGTGCTCTTGGGAGCCTTGAACCAGGTTTCTGTTACTGCACAGATATCGATATTCTCCATACTGAGGAGAGCCTCGAGTGCGTGCATCTTGAGGTTTAGACTTCTGGTGTTGAGCAGCATTACCCTTAGTTTCTTTTTCCTTGTGTTGTTTATGGAGGTGGTTTGTCTTTTGAGCCTTGCCTAAAAAAGGCACTATGGGGGGTGGCAAGAGCCTTAGCCAGTATTCTTGGGGCTTCACTGGGTGTAGGAGTACATGTGGTGTTTGGTGTTGCTTTTGGTGAGTGTTTTAGAGCTTGCTGAGGATAGGCATTACTACTGATTGGCACAGGAGGTCTTTGAGGCTTGGGAATATTTGCTTTTTATCAACTCAGCATAGGTTGGACAATGGGTGTGAAAGACATTATGTATTGTGGATGCCGTGTGTGTTCTTGACAATCTTGTTTATTTGCAAGATTTTTGCCTCCAGTGAAATTGTGTATGTGCATATCTCACATAATGTGTTTGTTTTTTAAATATTAAATGGTTGTCTGTGAACATGAGGCAATTGCTACATTGTCTCAGGATGCACATATCCACTAAGATGGCTACAGAGACATTTGAAAATTGCACATCCATGTTGTCCAGACCTGTATTTGAGTGGGCTACTGTAGGTCAGGGACTAGGTTATAAAGAGGTCACTTAAGGTGGTCTCTTGTGTTGGGCACTACACTAGGTTAGATTGTACTAATATTCAATAGTAGTGCTCTTTAATGTGCAAAGTAGCTGCTCTAAGCTTTTCTCCCCACAATGGCTTTGTTTCATCCAACTAAATTACAGGCTTCAGTTGTAAGGAAAGTTTTATAGACAAAATTTACTTCTGGGTGTTTGCGTTTGTACAGGGTACTGCTAACCTCTTGATTTAATAACACCAAGAAAGATTGCTTGCAAGTATAATTTTTTTATTTTACTTTTATTTATTTTATTTTACATTTGTTTACCGGGAAATGCCAACTGGGCAAGTTGCCCATTTTCAGCAGTGGCCTGGGCAGAAAAGCTCCATTTTTTAACAGTACAAGATTATAAAAACCAAGAAGAATAGAATTACTGTACAAAATGCATACTTACTATATTGCAGTGCTTATATGCATAATATGTTGTTGTAATAAACAGAAGCATTGTGGGATAATTACATTATTGTCAGATGGTTCCACTGGTTACACTGAAGGTCGATTAGAAGGATTACATAATACATTGATGACAGTTCCAGTGGTTGCATTAGTGGTAGTTATGTACAGTTTATTAAGATATAATCAGACCAAAGACGATGTATGCATAGTTTTTTAAGATACAATCTGATAGACCACTGACGTTTACACTTTTGGGATAAAGAAAGAAAAAAAAGAGTACCTAGAGAAAAGATGATTTTGTTTATATTGTGTAAGTAGTTTAGCCTGGGTCTGAACAGGTGCATATCCATGAAGTAGTTAACTGGGAATTGAGGAGGCACAGTAAAATCTCACTTAACCGGCTTCCGTGTAGTTTCTGGTTGCTTGAGAGTCACTTTGTGATTTTTGATTGGCTCATATACCAGTATACGAGCCAATCAAAACTGCCAGTTGCTTGGGAATGCCAGTTGTTTGAGTTCCGGTTAACAGAGACTCTATTGTATTTGAACTTGGCTTTGTTGGTTTGAGTTATGATGTTAAGTGATATGGCATTCCAGATTTTTGCAATGCAGTAGGAGTATAAGGAGTTTCCTGAGCTGTTTTTACTTTTAGAAGCATCCATTAGAGATTTGCCACTGGAACATAGTAGGCATTTGCTTAGGTATTGATTTAAAGGACCTTTAAGGCTGAAGTTTTTTCAGGTTGGTAGAACATTTGATGGGCATTGGTTAGTTGTTTAAGAGTGAGCTGGTTGGGTAGCTCTTGCCAGGATAGTTGTTTAAGGGCCAGACAGTGCTAAGACCTGAAGGCTGAATCAGTAGCAAAGTTTGCTATTTTGTTATAGTAGGTATCTAATTTGGCTAGATCAGATTTGTTGAGTTTAGTGAGTATAGGGGATGCATACAGAAGTGTGGAGACTAGGTGGGTTCTGGCAATAATTATTTTAGCATTGATGGAAAGGTATTTTCTGGATCTGTATAGAGTTCCAAGTTTTTTGTGAACTTTTTATTGTCTGGGCAATATGTAAATCAAACTTCATGTTTTGCTCTATTATAACACAGAGAAGTTAGGGATGGGGAACTGGTGAAATTGGGGTACTTTTGCTAGAAGTTATCTTGAATGGCGGGATAGGAGCATCGCCTTTGGTAGTATAGAAGAGCATCAGATTAGTTTTGTTTGGATTAAGTATGAGTTGTGCATTGGATAGCCATGTTTCAACTGATGTAAAGGATTACTGCCTCATTTTTAGGAGGTGTGGGAGTGTTGGGGCAGAACAGATTATGGTTGAATTGTCCATGTATTGTACCAGTGTAGCATATAGAGTGGCAGTATAAAGGTTATTGGTGATTAGATTGAAGAGGAGCGGATTAAGGATTAACCTTGTGGGACACCTAATGTAATGGGTAAAAGAGGGTATAGGTGATATTGCCATTGTACGGCTTGTCTGCAATCAGATAAGTAGTCCCGGAACCATGCAAGTGTGGAGTAGCTTACTTTGAGATTAGTTAATACACTTAGTAGCTTATTATGAGAGACAGAATCAAAAGCTTTAGAGAGGTCAAGAAAGATAGAAGATACAAGGTCGCCATCATTCTGGTGTTGGTTAATTGTGCTAGAGAAGGTCGCCATCATTCTGGTGTTGGCTAATTGTGCTAGAGAAGGTCGCCATCATTCTGGTGTTGGCTAATTGTGCTAGAGAAGGTCACCATCATTCTGGTGTTGGTTAATTGTGCTAGAGAAGGTCGCCATCATTCTGGTGTTGGCTAATTGTGCTAGAGAAGGTCACCATCATTCTGGTGTTGGTTAATTGTGCTAGAGAAGATAATAAGGGCTGTGGTAGTACAGCGAAAAGGGCAGAATCCATGCAGGGTATTTGATTGAAGTTTGCTGGATAAGAGATGGTGTAGGATTTGACTATGTACACACCGTTCAAGGATTTTTGATAACAGTGACAGGATGGCAAAGGGATGGCAATTTATTAGTTCAGTTGAGTTACCACATTTGTGTAGTGGTATTATCTGTGCTATTTTCAAAATGCACTCACTAGAGGCACTCCTTAAAATGGAGAACATCGACATCTGTGTGGTAACAGAGATCTGGTTCAAGGCTCGAGAGAGCACACCTGCATTACCAGGCTAAAATTCATACCACACCTTTCAGCCACCTAACCTGGACCGAAACACTAAAGGTGGAGGCGTGCCATATTCATTAAGGATATCCACACCTCCAGGCTAGTTGCTCAGCATAATGCATCCGAGATTATCCAGGTGCAATTAACTCTGGGCAAGACTGCAATTTAAATTGTATCTTGCTACAGATCCTCCACCATGCCCCAGGATTCCCAATCCTCATTTCTTGATACACTGGAAAATATTAGGGTACAAGCCAACACCCGCATAATGGGCAATTTTAACTACCCCACCATTAACTGGGAAAACTACTCATGTACCAACACATTTGCTCAACATTTTCTGGAATTCATAAATTCCAATGCCTTGGATCAACTTATCCATACTGCCACCAGGGGCAGCAATATCCTAGACCTGGTCATTACCAACATGGGCGACCAATGTTCCAACCAGAGGTCAGTTCCTTATTGGTAAGATCTGAACACACCCAAGACATCCACATCTTGCACCCACCCCATTAGGGAAACCACTGTAAAAATTTCTCCAAAGCCAACTTCATGCTTCTTAAGACAGAAGTGGCAAACTTCACAACACCCATGCCGATGTACAATAGAGGTACGACTGCTGAATCCTACACAAATGCACTTTATAAGCACTTACACAAGTGCATGAATCTTGCTATCCCTAACAGAACCAAGATGCTACCCTCAAAAAAATGGAAGCCAGTCTGATAGTCCCCTGCCATACACAAACTTTACAACAGAGGAAAGAAACTGTTGCAAAAAAGAGTAAAATCCCATGATTGGAGGAACTTCCTGGTCAGCCTCAGTAAGAAGCTGAGATCCCTCATAAAATCCTCCAAAACTAGTTATGAAAACAAAATCGCCACTGATTCTAAAGACAACCACAAAGCATTCTATAGCTATGTCAAGAATCTCAATGGCAACACTCAAATCTGCTCTGAGTTACAGCACAATGGCACTAAATATACAGAACCAACTGATATTGCCAACATCCTGGCAGATAGTTTCAGTGTTAACTTTACCCCCCTCTCACCCCCTAAAGGGCCCAGCTCTATACTGGAAGAATGCAAAGTTCCTGTAATCACGGCTGCACAGGTAAAAACCACAATCTACAAACCCAAGAACACAACATCCATGGGACCAGACAACATCCCAAGCTGTATTCTATACAAACTGAAGAATGAACTAGACACCCAACCAGACAAACTGTCTGCTGAATACCTTAAAATCACAGCCAAAGCCATATCATACCCAGTCATCTTGATGATTGGATGGGAAATAGGAAATTCACCCCAGGGATCACCTCTGGGGCTCTGCTCAACAGGGGCACAGGAAAGTTATTTTCTGTGTTCAGTCATAGCCTCACCTCAGGCTTTGTGCCCACTGAATGGTGCACAGTGACGGTTATCCCACTCCACAAAGGGGGAGCCACCACGGACCCCAGGAACTACAGCCCCATTAGCCTAATGAGCCTGGTCTGCAATGCCATGGAACGTATCATCATGGAATTTATAAACAATGACATTGGTAATCTACAAACTCTGGATCCCACCCAGTTCAGGCTTGTAAATGGCAGATCATGTCTCCTAAACCTGATAGACTTCTTTGAAGCAGTCTCCAAAGCTACAGACGAGGGTAAGGTGGTTCACACAGCCTATCTAGATCTCACCAAGGCTTTTGACATCATCCCCCACTCTGGAATTATAGATAAACTCACTAAACTAGGTATAAATCCCTATGTCACAAGATGGGTTGCCAAGTGGCTCACTGACAGAACCCACACTGTGAAAGTAGCAGACTCCAAATCTGACTTCAGACCAGTGACAAGTGGAGTACTACAGGATTCAGTCCTGGGTCCTCTCCAGTTTGGTATCTACTTTTCTGAAGTACATGCTAACACAGGTCTTTGCCTAACAAATTTCACAGATGTCTGCAAACTAGGAGCCATAATCAAAACTTCTAACAATGTGGACATCCTACAAAAGGGCCTCACTGAGACAGATGCCTGGTGTCAAAGCCATGGCCTCAAGCTCAATGCCAAAAAGTGTGTTGTCATCCCCTTTAGTAAAAACTCTGTACCCATGAGCTACCACATAGGTGGTAGTCTGCTTAACACCAAAAGTGTAATAAGAGACCTTGGGACACATGCGTACAGTAGACTCTCCTTTGATAATCACATTGCCACAGTGGTCAAGAAATACTTCTACGTGGCTCACCTCATCAAAAAAGGTTTTTCATTCAGAAAAAAAGAGGTCATTGATCCCTCTACTCATCACTCATTAGACCCATTATAGAGTACAATGCCCCTTTTGGTATGTACCTCAGACGACATCTACAACAACTGGAAACGTTGCAGAAATATCTCACAAAGAGGATTACCGGCCTCAAAAAAATGCCCTATGCAGACCGTCTCAAAAAACTCCAGCTTTACTCCGTAGCATATCGCCTACTCAGAGGCGATCTCTGCCTAACATACAAAGCTATGTCAAAACCATGGACATGCTCCACTTAAAGAAATCCCAATCCCTTCAAGCTACACACTGTAGGGACCTAAACCTTTCACCACAATAAACAGAACATGCTGGAGGGATAGATTCCTGTCCCTGAGCCTTTCCATACTCTGGAAGAAACTACCTATCTATATCAAACAAAGCTCCTCATTAGCACTCTTCACAAAAATCTTGATTGGATAGGAAATAGGAAATTCACCCCAGGGATCACTTCTGGGGCTCTGCTCAACAGGGGCACAGGAAAATATTTTTTTTGGGTGGCAAAAGCCAGGGTACCTTTTTGGCTAGGTTTATATAGGCTCTAGGGCCAATAGCCTAGTACCTACCAATGAACATATGTTCCAAAGAGTTGTGATATGTTGTTCTGAGATGCAGTGATTGATTAGCAAAGAGACTGGGTATGATATGGCTTTGGCTGTGATTTTAAGGTATTCAGCAGGCAGTTTGTCTGCTGCAAGGGTGGTAGGTTTAAGTTTCTTAAGAATTTTATATATTTTATATAGCTAGATAGATGGATGGATATATATATATATATATATATATATATATATATATATATATATATATATATATATATGATATACATAATGCTACAACAAAATTTAAACTTCCTTGACAATGCAATTTCAAGTATATTAGGGGCCTTTAGAATGATTTAAAAGTAAAATCAAGAAATAAAGCAACAGCAATCAAAATAGCAATCGAAATAGAAATCGAAATAGAAATCGAAATAGAAATCGAAATCGTTACCTGAAATGCAAAACAATAAATAGATCTCTCGTCTGCCAAGGATGGAACAGGATTAATTCAGGACCCTCTCAGAGGGTGGTTAGGTTGCCAAGCAGATAGGAGCTCTGAGAAAATGAGAAGGAGCGAATTTGTAGTAAGGGAGGTTTGTTCAAGTGAAAGGCTGCTTTGCTGTGTGAGCACTTAGTATTATGGAAAACAATGGGTGGGAACATACTTAAATAGGTTGCACAACAGACAATATCAATGTAACAGGGAAGGACTTTGGAAATCAGATTACCATAATGGGTAGAAGCCAGAGACACAGCCTTTAAAAACCACAACAAGAGAAGGGTGGGAGGATTGGAGAGAAAAAAAAACATCCAAACTCAACTCCTGTAGTTAGAATTTCAGAAACTTTTAGCTTAATGCCTCATGGGGTGAGGGGCAGACTCAAAGAACAGAGGGAAAAACAGTAGCAATGTAAACAGAAAGGCCCTGTAATACAACTTTATGCAGGTATATACAGTTATAAATTCTGCCTGCCATTACCCATGATGCTTCACCCTTTGTTTTCGTACTGTCTACTTGTTTTGTTTTTTCCTCAGGATTCTGCCTTCTTTGATGCTTTTGATCTTCTTGATCACATAAACAAAATGTTCGTGACCTTCACTCCTTCCTGTTATTAAGGACACTCATATCAAATTCCTTTAATTTATTTTTGTATGATTTCCGGTACAAATCCTGTATCATTTGTACTGCCTTCCTCTGTATCGCATCCTTCATTTTTTTGTGTACGACAACTGAATCTTCAGGACTGCATAACTACTGTGCTTCTCTTCCAGAGTGTGACTATATTAATTATAAAACTTGGATGGACTTCATGCTACATGATTGTTAGATCACAGACTTGACAATCACACCTATGAACCTGATAAACCTTAGGAGAACACAGAATTAAATAAGTACATAGTTTGTATGCCTCATGAATCAGGTAATAAAGATACAGTAATGTATGTGTCTAGACCCAACAACAAACTCCTTTAAGAACATTACTGCAAAATCAACCAGAGTTACTCAGTTTAGCCCATTAGTTTCAGTAATGTTATATTATTTTGCTTCAAGTGCTGTATTAAATTTTTCAGAGATTTTAGTAAACAAAAAATAACCAACTTGTAAATCAACTGCACCTACATTTTCCCCTGCAAAACGGGAGGAGAGGGCAATATTATATTGAGTATGGAAACAAGCTGTATAGAAATCTAGTATGATTTGTTCACAAACTACTGCACAAAACAAGAACTTCATCTGCCTGTCTAAATCTCTGAGCTTGTATTCACATCAGAGAAACTGTCATATCTTACGTGCCCTGTTACATTGTTACTAACTCATCACACAGTGCTGATACATCCTAAGGGGCACTTCAATACCCATCTTCTTAAATCTGGAGTCCACTGCCTGTTGACTATAGAAATATTAATATTACATCCTGCTTTGTCACAGCTATCTGGTCTCAGTGTATTAATTATCACCATTTGTATAGTACTATGATCAATGTCACTGTTCATTTAGTACCACGATCAGTGTCACCATTCATTTAGTACCTCGATCAGTGTCACCATTCATTTAGTACTACAATCAGTGTCACCGCTCATATAGTACCACAATCAGTGTCACCATTCATTTAGCACCATGAACAGTGTCATCATTCATTTAGAACCATGACCAGTGCCACCACTCATAAAGTACAATGACCAGTGAAACCACTCATTTAGTACCACAATCAGTGTCAACATTCATATAGTACCATGATCAGTGTCACCATTCATTTAGTACCACAATCAGTGTCACTGCTCATATAGTACCACAATCAGTGTCACCATTCATTTAGCACCACGATCAGTGTCACCATCCATTTAGTACTATGATCAGTGTCACTGCTCATATAGTACCACAATCAGTGTCACCATTCATTTAGTACCACGAACAGTGTCACCACTCATATAGTACCACAGTGTCACCATTCATTTAATACCAAGAACAGTGTCACTGTTCATTTAGTACCACAATCAGTGTCACCACTCATATAGTACCAGAGTGTCACCATTCCTTTAGTACCACGGACAGTGTCACTGTTCATTTAGTACCACAATCAGTGTCACCGCTCATATAGTACCACAGTGTCACCATTCTTTTAGTACCATAAACAGTGTCACTGTTCATTTAGTACCACAATCAGTGTCACCGGTGATGCAGTACCACAGTGTCACCATTCATTTAGTACCCCGAACAGTGTTGTTGTTAATTTAGTACCACAATCAGTGTCTCTGCTCATATAGTACCACAGTGCCACCATTCATTTAGTACCATGATCAGTGTCACCATTCATTTAGTACCTTGATCAGTGTCACCACTCAATTAGTACCACAATCAGTGTCACCATTCATTTAGTACCACGAACAGTGTCACCATACATTTACTACCTCGATCAGTGTCACCGCTCATTTAGTACCACGATCAGTGTCACCATTCATTTAGTACCACAATCAGTGCCACCACTCATATAGTACCATGATCTGTGTCACCATTCATTTAGTACCACGATCAATGTCACTGTTCATTTAGTACCGCAATGAGTATCACTGCTCATTTAGTACCACGATCAGTGTCAATGTTCATTTAGTACCATGATCAGTGTCACCGCTCATATAGTACCACATCACATTAGTTCTCCTACTATTCTCTGACAGACCCTGTAGTCCACTGCAGTGGACATATCTTTTTTCATATTTTCTATATGCCCGTTATAGTTTCAGAAGGGCATTATTTTAACAGCTCACAACCTTCTCTTTCATCATTTTAGTCATTTGTTTTTTTTTTTTTTTTTTTATGAAATACTAGATATCAGGATGCTCTGTGGTGCTTCAGATAGCTCTATCATTTAGTTTGTTCCCATTCTAAGGAATAAGCAAAAATATAATATGTATTTAGCAAATACTCATTTTCCATACTTGGAGCTTGTTACACTATACGTATTTGTATATTGGCCTTAACCTTTCAAATTTTGTATTGGAAATATTGGTTTTCTTCAAAGTTTTTTATATAAATAGGTTGTAGCTGTAACTAGGACACTGTGATTCACCTAATTAGGTATATAAACTAAGGCTGCTATCCCTTCCCCAGCATGCACAGACACACATGCACACACACACACACACACACACACACACACACACACACACAGACACACACAGACACGCAGACACACACACACACACACACACACACACACACACACACACACACACACACACACACGCACACACACACACACACACACACACACACACACACACACACACACACACACACATGCGTGCGCGTGCATTCCACACTCAGATCCATAGGCAGACACACATAGACACAGACACACACACATACATGCACATAGAGACACACATGCATACCCAGAGATGCACACAAACATACATACACACACACACACACACACACACACACACACACACACGCACCTCATTTGTCATCTTCAAGACCTCCCTCAAAAGGAGAAAGATGAAAGATGACTTCTCTTTTGTTTTGGTTTGTAGTGATACTAATAATCTGAATAAATAAGTGATCCATTATACCGGATAACAAGCATTAAGCTACAATCTGTTCCAAAACTGGAGATGTGTGTGTGTGTGCCCTTTGTAAAAAGTAAAGTTTGAAGCTGTATGTAACTGTTTAAAGGAGGAGACATAGATTGTACTCTAACCTCTGAAATATTATAAAGCAATTCCATATCTTCTTTGCTGGATCATATTTACCTTAAGAACCTTTTAGTGTAAATCTCTGTAAACCAAGTGAGTACCACAGAATGTTACAACAGTGAGATGATCTTCTTTAGAAGTCACATCATATAATTTTACTGATTTATAGCTCTGATGTTAAGCAAAATAGATAGTGATATACACAGGTTTGTAGAAGTTGTGAAACTGTCCTGACAGTTGTTTTTTAATTAGGGCCATCAGATTCAATTTAGCTGCAAAACTACCAGCAAACATTCTGGGAACTGACTTAGTTAATGAAAGTAGCCTATGTACAAGGCAATTTTAAAATTCTTCTCCTTAGCTGTAAGTTTTGACTTACATAACCTTCCTGCTCATACCATAGGTTCATAGGTTCATAGGTAAGTACTAGGCTATCTGCCCATGGGCATTTATAAGCCTAGCCACAGAGTGATGGCTTTCGCCTCCCCATTAGATTAGTAACCTGGGCCTCTGTCAACAGGGGTCCTGAAGTGATCCCAGGGTAGAACTTACGATTACCCATCCACTCATCAAGATTTCTCTTGAAAAGGGTCAGAGAGGAGCTCTGTCGAATATGGATTGGGATTCTATTCCAGAGTGTGGGACAGGAATCTATCCCTCCATCATGTCCTGTTTATTGTTGTACATAGGTTCAAGTCGCTAGAATGAGTGATTCTGAGGGATCTCATTTTTTTGAGGTGAAGCATGTCCATTAGTTCAGGGTTTGACATGGCCCTATAGGTCAGACATAGGTTACCTCTGAGAAGACAGTAAGCGACTGAGAAGAGCTGAAGCTTTTTTAGTCATGCTTCATAGGGTAATTGTTTTAGGCCCTTAATCCTCTTAGTAAGGTACTTCTGTGGTCTTTCTAGTTGTTGCAGGTGTCTAGTGATGTACATCCCAAATGGGGCATTGTACTCTATTATGGGCCTAATGAGTGAGAAGTAAAGGGGCAAAATCACCTCCTTGGATCTGGATGAGAAACCCTTTGTGATCAGGTGTGCCCCATAGAAGGATTTCCTGACCGTTTTGGCTATGTGGTTATCAAAGGAGAGCATGCTATCTACTTGGGTACCCAGGTCCCCAATTACTTCTTCTGTACTTAGTGGATTCCCATCTATGTGGTAGTTTGTAGGTACTTTGTTTTTCCCAAATGGGATTACTATGCATTTTTTGGCATTTAGCTTGAGGCCGTGACTTTGACACCAGGTGTTTGTCTCTGTGAGACCTTTTTGCAGGATGTCTGTGTCAGTTGAAGAGACAATTATTGCACCCAATTTACAGTCATCTGCAAACTTGGTTAGCCACAGTCCCTCTGCCTTTGCCTGTACTTTGGAGAAATATATACCGAACAGGAGAGGTCCCAGGACTGAGCCCTGTGGGACTCCGCTTGTGACTGGTTTAGAGTCAGACATGGCGCCTGCCACTCTTACAGTGTGGGTTCTGTCTGAGAGTCATTTGGCAACCCCTCTCATGACATAGGGGTTAATATTTAAGCTGGTGAGTTTGTCTATGATTCCTGAGTGTTGGATGGTGTTGAACGCCTTAGCGAGGTCCAGATATGCTGTGTGGACCACCTTCCCTTCATCTATGGCCTTGGTGACTGTTTCGAAGTAGTTGACCAAGTTCAGGAGGCAAGATCTGCCTTTAACAAAGCTGAACTGGGTGGGGTCCAGTGTCTGGAGGTTCCCAATGTCCCTGTTAATGAGCTCCATGATAATGCATTCCATGGCTTTGC
The DNA here is from genome assembly GCF_019279795.1 of Protopterus annectens. NCBI lineage: Eukaryota > Metazoa > Chordata > Ceratodontiformes > Protopteridae > Protopterus > Protopterus annectens. The sequence continues at coordinate 100,041,766 of NC_056735.1, forward strand.
AGACCAAGCTAGTCAAGCTTATAGGGCAATAGTTCCCAGGGTCAGTTGTGGCACCACCTTTGTGGAGTGGTATGACTGTTGCTGTACGCCATTCTTTGGGTACATAGCCTGTAGAGAGGCTGAGTTTGAATAGTGATTTGAGATGGAGGATTAGTTCATTTTGAAGCTCGTGTAAGACACAACCTGGGATAGCATCTGGTCCCATTGATGCTGTGCTTTTGGCCTTTGCAAGGGCTGTCTTTACTTGTGTGTCTGAGATAGCTGAAGTGCTACATTCTTCTGGGATGGGTGCTAGCCCCTTTGGTGGAGAGGGAGGGGTGAAGTTTGCACTGAACTTGTCAGCCAGGATGTTGGCAATGTCGGTTGGTTCAGTGTATTTATGGCCATCATGCACTAGCTCGGAGCATTTCTGAGAGTTTGCCCCTAGACTCTTGACATAGTTAAAGAAGGCCTTGTGGTTATCCTTAGAGTCATTGGCTATTTTTCTTTCGAAGTTGGCCTTGGATGATTTAATGAGGGAGCGCAGTTTTTTACTGATGTTAATCAGAGATGTCTTCTTATTTTGGGATTTTGTTCTATCTTGCAGGAGTTTTCTCCTTCTGTTGTAAAGTTTATTTATGGCTGGGGTCCACCAGACTGCCTTCCTCCTTTTTGAGGAGTTGGTCTTGGTTTTACTTGGGATGGCTTGTCCATGCATTCTTGAAGGTGTTCATAGAATGCACTTGTAAAGGATTCTGCCAATGGGTCATCATTTTCCATTTGATTGGGAGCTTTGAAACTTCCCACCTTGGTCTTGAGGAGTGTGAAGTTGGCTTTAGAGAAGTTTTTTACCTTGATTTCCTTGACTGAGGGGGGGGGGGGGTCAGGATGTGGATGTCCAGTGTGATTAGTTTGTGATCTGATCTTACCAATGATGAGTTTACCTCAGGTGTGGAACATAGGTTCCCCATGTTGGTGATGACCAGGTCCAGTATGTTGTCACCTCTTGTGTGAGTGGTGACCAGATGTTCAAGGGCGCTTGAGTTTATAAACTCAAGGAAGCATTGGGTAGGGCATTTGAGCTTGAGTAGTTTTCCCAGTCAATGTTTGGATAGTTGAAGTCACCCAGTAGCATGGTGTTGAGTAGAATCTTCATACTTTCTAATGTTCTCAGGAATGCTGCATGAGCATCCTGAGACAAGGTGGGAGATCTGTAGCAAGCTATAAATTGAACAGTCAATTTACCTGCTGTCAATTGCACTTGGATGTTCTCAGATTCCGCGTGCTGTGCTACTAACCTGGAGGTGTGGGTGTTCTTGATGAATATGGACACACACCCTCCTTTTGTGCTCCGGTCCTGGTTTTGGGACCTAAAGGTATGGTAGGAGTTATAGCCTGGTAGTGCTGGGGTGCTCTCTGGAGCCTTTAACCAGGTTTCTGTCACTGCACATACGTCAATTTCTTTCATACTAAGGAGATCCTTGAGTGCATGCATTTTGAGGTTTAGACTTCTGGCATTGAGCAGCATTACCCTCAGTTTTTGTTTATTATTGTTGTTTATGGAGGCGGGTTTGTCTTTTGAGCCTTGCCTAAAAAAGGCAGTATTGGTGCAGCAAGAGTCTTGGCCAGTATTCGAAAGCCCAGGGGTGACAGGTGCAAGCCATCTCTGGCGAAGCAATGTGGCTTGTCAAGCATGTCGTCCCAGGCTGACAAGTACTGGATCCCCTTTGAATGACATCAGTAGTTGAAACTCATAATTTTTTCTTCGTATGCTGGCATCATTTTGGGTGAAGGCAGGATGCTACTCAGAGTCAGAGTCATACCAGCCTGGGCTACATGGTCAGAGAGCTCCTCCATGTCTCTTTTCATGTAGTCCAGGGAGGTACATCTCAGGTCATTGACAGTTTCTACATTACACCACGGGGGTGAGACACAGGCAAGGATCAAACAGTTAAATATATTGCAGGGTATGAGCCATTCCCAAGACTTTTAAACACTTTTAAAGTTACATTACCCATTTACTAGTGTGCACCATGCCTCCCATAACAAACTAGGTAACAGGTCCAATACAGCACTCATTACTGCTGAATGCAGGCATAATCTATCATTTCCTTACCCATAACAGCAGCCATCTTGTCCTTAATTTGCAAGGTGTATTAAAATTTTAACTTTGCTTATTTAGGTGACTACATTCCCTTATCTATGAATTCTGATATTAAAACATTTCTTTTTAATAGCATTGTAGTGTGAATTTCCTCTCACATTGCTCCTAGTGACTGCTTTTGTAACCTCACATGTGATCTTGGCTTTCTGTCTTAATTGTCACCTAGGAATACTGGACAATGGTGGTTCTCAGAGTACTTTCACGTATGACCACTTCATTGATCTGTGTTATGTTGTTACAGTACCCACGAATGTACTCCTCTTACTGCTCTTATGGTTCTGCATATGTTACTATAAGAGGCAACAGAAATATCTCATTGTGCATATTACAGAGCTGTGTTACTAGTGCTAAAAGGTTGCAGAAAGAAGGCCTGCAAAATATATGGTTACTCTTCTGTTGACATTTTATATAGATTTTCAGTCCAGCTGAGTCAAGCCACCTTCATATAATCCCATTGGTTAATGCATATAAGTGATTATTTCTCTGAGGTCTTAAAATGCAATTATACACTCTTGTCGCTTCATTGGGAGCATATAATTGTATTTTTGTCATTATGGCTGTTAGCAGTATGTTAGCACTCAGAGTTTAAATTGATAGTTTGTACTGCATTATCAAGCAGCACTCCCTGTCAGAATGACTGGCTCTACATTTATTGCATAAAGCAACATTTGTAACAATATTATGTTTTGATATGGTTTATCATGGAAATGGTGATCATGGGAGTCCCAGTGTCTACCAGCTGGATTACACAGACTATCAGTGACTGCGCTTGCACCAGACAAGCTCTTACATTCATACTGTTACTGATGGCACAATATGCTCTAGTTCCACTCGGTATTACAAAGTCCTTCAAAATAATAGTGTGTGTGTGTGTGTGTGTGTGTGTGTGTGTGTGTGTGTGTGTGTGTGTGTGTGATGTTCTCACACACACACCCACCTGGGAAAGGCTGGCACAGCTTATGCGGTCTGCCACCTCCACCTAGACTATAGGGTAGATTTCTTGTCACCAGAACACCCAAAGCCAGCTACTTTAAGGGTCTTACCAGGGTACCAATTATACTTATTAAAATTAGTACTTATACAAATGGTAGTGCTTAACCAAGCAACAAGACATTTAGGAACATGGAGCCACAGTGCCACTAAATAAATGCAAGTACTCTCAAAGGTTAAATATTTTCCAGAAGACCAGACACAATGAAAAGTATAGATATATTTAATAATAAATAATAAAAAAGAAAAATGTGAAAATACTGAATATCTAATTACAATAAATACCAGAGTTTCAATCACAGGAAATACAAAAACCAACACAGATGAAAAGACTCAGACAGATACAGAAAAAACATTTACCTAATCTCAATATATTTTCTAACTTACTGAATAATTGCTGTTCCCTATTTACTTACTAAAAGTAAGGCAGATGAAAGTGAAGAGTGCCTTTCCAGGTCCACAAACAGAGTGCATTCCTCACATCTCTCACTGGTATTCAAATACAATTTCAGTGCTGGCTACAGAATGACATCACATCTGGTCACTTGACTCCGTGGCTCCCACACCCTCTCACTAAAAGCTGAACCAGGATCTGGCACTGATGTGTCACAATACACAAATAGAACTTTAGCTAAGGTTTATTTCAGCATCTGAAAATTGTGAAACAATTCCAACACTTTCACCCTTCCTGCAGAAACCAACAAGCCATTCTAAAGCACCCCAGGGAAGCAATTAGTTCATCACTAAGGGCACTAGTGCAGGATCCTAGCCCAAGCTTTTCACATACATTACGTCTCTGGTTGCATTCAGACCCATGAGATAAAATCTTTATGACCTAAACAAAGTCATTTAATTTCAGGCTATTTTTCTTAAGGTTAGCTGGGCTGAGTTTAACCCTTTCCCCTAAAAGCATCCTTTGTTAAAATATATAAATTTCATCAGTTACAGCAAAACAGTCTGACAAGTCTGACATAAATGCATGTTTCATTTCTGTCCAGTAGGACCCACTATTGATACATTTTTAACACAAGCAACTTTACAAACACATTTTAACACAAGTGTCTGTACAAATCAATTTGATACTCAAATGACATATAATTCTTTACAAAACTCCAGCTAGCTCTGCTGGCATATGTTGCACATGCACTGCCCTACTCTCCCTGCCACAGCTGGCACTACTTCACATCATCACAGTAGTGTTAACTATCATCATCTCTCTTAATTCAATGTCACACTCCTACCTTCTTCAACACTGATGCCTGACTGTCACAGATCTTCTCTCACACAATCCCTCCATCTCTTTGCTGGATGCCCTCATTTCCTCTTACCGCTTTCTTGTCTGTCCCAAATCTTCTTCACAAAATTGTCTTCTGCCTTTCTGCACATGTGCCCAAGCCACCATAATCTGTTCTCTTTAATCTTTTCTGTAATTGGAGCTGCATTGGCTTCTGCTCTTATGTCCTCATTTCTTCATCTGTCCCACAGTGTGTATCCTACCGCCCATCTCAGGCACTTCATTTCCATCACCAATAGTTCCTTCATCTGCTCTGCCTTTACTGCCTAGGATTCTGTTCCATACATTACTACTGATTGCACCACTGTTTTGTACACCTTAATTTTTAGGTTATTTGGCATTCTTCTGTCTTACACTAAACTGACACTCAATGCTAGTAAGCTGCAACCCCTCTGATTCTAACTTTAACCTCATTCAGACTTTCCTTCTTCTCAACTAACTCTCTCATATAACTTAAGTTGTTAACATGTTACACTATCTTCCCTTCTGTCTCACTTCTCAGCTTCTTCTCATCTCCCCAGTTTGCTGTCATTATCACTGTCTTATCTGTACTTAGTTTCATCCTATGTGCCTTTCTTCCCATATGCCTTGAATTTTGCATTCCATACCCCTATATGCCTTTCATCCCATATGCCTTGAAATTTGCATTCCATTCCCCTATCATTTGCTGAAGTTCTTGCTCAGAGCCTGCCTGTAATGCCACATAATCTACATGCAGCAACTTTGTTGATCTGTCCCCTTCAACCTGTTTGCTAACGTGATCCATCATCAGTATGAACAGCAGTGGGCTCAGAGCTGAACCATGGTGCACACCCATCTCTGCTCTTACTTTCTACTACTCTGCATGTCCATTTATCAATCACCCTCTCCAGAACTTTCATGCAAGGTGACAGGAGTTTGATACCTCTGTACTGTCCACAGTGGTGAATGTGCCTTTTTGTTATTGAACACTGACACTAGTATGCTTATTCTCCAGTCATCTGAGATATGCCTTTCTCTTCAAACAGATATGAGCACCCTCAGGAGCCATTTATCCCCTACCTCACACAGCATCTTAATCATATCTGCTGTGGGGATCTGTACTATTTATCAAACAACCATTTCACTGAAAGTGAAATGGCTGAGCATACTTTCGCGAAAGTGCTTTTCACTGAAAAAGCACTTTCATGACAGTGTGCTAAAAAAGGATGAAAACATGGGGAAATAGCTGTTGCTGAAATTGCAGCACAGTGGAGATAAGGGAATATTCCCTTTTTCCCACAGTAGTGCGATCTCAGAGTGAGGAATATAAAAGTAGGGGATTGTGGGGGGAGCATCCCCCCCACATGGGTCTAATGAGTGATGAGTAGAAAGGAACAATTACCTGTTTTTTCCTGGATGAGAAACCTTTTGTGATGAGGTGTGCCATGTAGAAGGATTTCTTAACTACTGTGATGATGAGATTATCAAAGGAGAGACTACTGTCCACCTGTGTCCCAAGGTCTCGTATCACATTTTTGGTGTTAAGTAGACTACCACCTATGTGGTAGTTCATAGGTACAGAGTTTTTACCAAAAGGGATGACAGTGCACTTTTTGGCATTGAGTTTGAGGCCATGGCTTTGACACAAGGCATCTGACTCAGTGAGGCTCTTTTGTAGGATGTCCACATCGTTAGGAGTTTTGATTATGGCTCCTAGTTTGCAGTCATCTGTGAACTTTATTAGCCAAAGACCTTCTGTGTTAGCCTGTACTTAAAAGAAGTAGATACCAAACAGGAGAGGACCCAGGACTGAACCCTAAGGTACTCCACTTGTTACTGGAATGAAGTTGGACTTGGAGTCTGCTACTTTCACAGTGTGGATTCTGTCAGTGAGCCAGTTGGCAACCCATCTTGTAACATAAGGATTTATACCTAGTTTAGTGAATTTATCTATAATTCCAGAGTGGGGGATGGTGTTGAATACCTTGGTGAGATCTAGATAGGCTGTGTGAACCACCTTACCCTCATCTACAGCTCTGATGACCACTTCAAATAAACCTATCAGGTTTAGGAGACATTATCTGCCTTTTACAAACCCAAAATGGATGGGGTCTTGAGTTTATAGATTATCAATGTCTTTGTTTATAAGTTCCATGATGATACATTCCATAGCCTTGCAGACCAGGCTTGTCAGGCTAATGGGGTGGTAGTTCCCGGGGTCCATGGTGTCTCCCCCTTTGTGGAGTGGGATAACCATCACTGTGCTCCATTCAGTGAGCAAAAAGCCTGAGGTGAGGCTATGATTGAACATGGTACTTAGGTGGGGGTGCCAATTTGTTCTGTAGTTCATGTAGAATGCAGCCTGGGATTTTGTTAGGTCCCATGAATGCTGTGTTCTTGGCTTTGGAGATTGTGGCTTTTACCTATGCAGCCATGATTACAGGAACTTTGTATTCTTTCGGTATGGAGATGGGCCCTTTAAGGGGTGAGAGGGGGATAAAGTTAGCAATTAACCTATCTGTCAGGATGTTGGCAATATTAGTTGGTTCTGTAGATTTAGTACCATTGTGCTGTAAGTCAGAGCAGATCTGAGTGTTGCCATTAAGATTCTTGACATAGCTATAGAATGCTTTGTGGTTGTCTTTAGAATCAGTGGCAATTTTGTTTTTGTAATTAGCTTTGGAGGATTTTATGAGGGATCTCAACTTCTTACTGCAGCTGACCAAGGAGTTCCTCCAATCATGGGATTTTACTCTTTTTTGCAACAGTTTCTTTCTTCTGTTGTAGAGTTTGTTTATGGCAGGGGGCCACCAGATTGGCTTCCTTTTTTTCGAGGATAGCATCTTGGTTCTGTTAGGGACTGCACTATCCATGCATGCGTGTAAGTGCTAATAAAGTGCATTTGTGTAGGATTCCCCAGTTGTCCTTCGCATGGGTGTCGTAAAGTTTGCCACTTCTGTCTTAAGATGCGTGAAGTTGGCTTTGGAGAAATTTTTACGGTGGTTTCCCTAATGAGGGGTGGGGGCAGGAAGTGGATGTCAAGGGTGATTAGTTTGTGGTTGGATCTGACCAAAGAGGAATTGACCTCTAGTGTGGAATACCGGTTGGCCATGTTTGTAATGACCAGGCCTAGGATATTGCTGCCCCTGGTGGGGGTGTGGATAAGTTGATCCAAGGCATTGGAATTTATGAATTACAGAAAACATTGAGCAGAAGCATTGGTACATGAGTAGTTTTCTTAGTTAATGGTGGGGTAGTTGAAATCACCCATTATTAGGGTGTTAGGTTGTACCCTATTATTTTTCAGTGTATCAAGAAATGAGGACTGGGAATCCTGGGGCATGATGGGGGATCTGTAGCAAGCTACAATTTGGATTGCGATCTTGTCCAGAGTTAGTTGCACCTGGATAATCTCGGAAGCATTATGCTGAGCAACTAGCCTGGAGGTGTGGATATCCTTAATGAAAGGTATGGATATCCTTAATGAATATGGACATGCCTCCCCTTTTAGTATTTCAGTCCAGGTTAGATGGCCGAAAGGTGTGGTATGAATTATAGCCTGGTAATGCAGGGGTGCTCTCTGGAGCCTTGAACCAGGTCTCTGTCACGGTACTGTTCTACATTTTAAGGAGTGCCTCGAGTGAGTTCATTTTGAGGTTTAGACTTCTAGCATTGAGTAGCATTACCCTCAGATTTTGCTTGCTTGTACCTGTTATGGTGGTGAATTTGTCATTTGAACCTTGCCTAAAAAAGGTGCTATAGGAATGGCAAGAGCCTTAGCCAGTATCTGGAATCCCAAGGGCGACAGGTGCAGGCCATCTCTGGCAAAGCATCGTGGTCTGTCGATCATGTCATCCCAGGCAGACAGATATTGGATCCCCTTAGAATCACAGCAGAAGCTTAACCAATTGTTGAAGTCAATCATTTTGTCCATGTACTTTGATGGCAGGATGCTACTCAGGGCTAGGGTCATACCTGCCTGGGCTACAAGATCGGACAGCTCCTCCATGTCTCTTTTCATGTAGTTCAGGGAGGTACGTCTCAGGTCATTCAGACCAACATGGACAATGACAGAGTCATATTTCTACTTGTTGTGGAGTGAACAGAGTGCGTGCATTATGTGGTGGATCCTGGCACCCAACAGGCAGCTGATAGTAACTTTTTTCTTGTTTAGCCTGGTAAGTGGAGCATCAGTGTGCCTGACTATAAAGTCACCTATGACTAGAGTGTTGGGTACATTGTTATGCCTTATGAGCTGTGGTTGATTGGCACACTGAGTTTGTGGGCTATGTGTCATTTGGTGAGACGCCCTCTCTGATGTTAGTGGTGAGTATTGAGGCTCCTTGATTGCTGGGCCAAGGCACAGGCATCACATCTGTGGTGGCAGTGATTGGGATATCCTCACATTTGTTTTTGGCAGCAGTGGGATATCCACATCACATATTAATTAGTTGTCAAATACTAATTGGCTTGTAGTGGTTTGGGTAGAGTGAATCCTGTAGCTTTTGCACAGTGAGCTTTGAAGGTGTTTTGTACTCTAAATCAGCCACACAGTGAATACTCAGAGTTCAGATCACAGTTGTTTTTATTTCTTTTGTTAGCTTAGTTAATCAGGGTAAGCAGGCAGCAAGTCAGCAGAGGAGTATGGAAAGCTGACATGGAGCCAGCTGGCAGAGATGTGCCAGGCTAGGGGCCCGGTGCATGGAAACCTGATTAAAGCAGACCTGATTGCAGCCTTGGTTACAGCTGCATCAGAAAACAGCAACCAGGAGGACAATCAGACTGGCAGTGGAGATATAATTCCCTCGGAGAATGGACAGCTCAACCTTTCTGCAGTGGACTTAAAAATCCAGCTGGAGCTAAAGAGATTTGAGTTGGAGGCCAGGCGTGTGGAATTAGAAGCAAATTTGAGACTGCAATGTTTGCAGACTGAGGAGAATGAGAAACTGTTACATCTGCAAGCTGAGGAACAAGAGAAGTAGAGGCAGCATGAGAAGGAGATGCTGACTCTTCATCAGAGTCATGGAGGTAATGGTGAAGGGAGTAAATGGACCCCAGAAGCACAGAAGGTCAGTAAATTTCTTCCGTAGTTTAAAGAGGTGGATAATTTTGATAGTTTCATTCATATGAACTCATCATAGTCTCAGTAAATCTACACCACCAAAATCCACACATAGAAACACAAAAACATTCACAGAGGCCCTCAATAATAATCTGCTCAAGCAACAGAGACCTCCAAAGCCGAAATGCAAGCAACCACCACCCCCCCCAACACAACCCAAATGACACATAGCCCACAGACTCAGTGTGCCACTCAACCACAGCTAATAAGGCAAAACAACATACCCAACACACTAGTCATAGGTGACTCTATAGTAACGCACACTGATGTCCCACTCACCAGGCTAAACAAGGAGAAGATAACTGTCAGCTGCCTGTCGGGTGCCAGGATCTGCCACATAACCCACAGACTCAAGTTACTCCACAACAAGTACAAATATGACTCTGTCATTGTCCATGTTGGTATGAGCAACCTGAGATGTACCTCCCTGAACTACATGAAAAGAGACATGGACGAGCTCTCCGATCTTGTAGCTAAGGCAGGTATGACCCTAGCCCTGAGCAGCATTCTGCCATCACCCAGAATGATACCGCAGTACAAGGACAAAATTACTGACTTCAACAATTGGCTAAGCTTCTGGTGTCATTCTAAAGGGATCCAGTATCTGTCTGCCTGGGATGACATGGTCAACAGACCACGATGCTTTGCCAGAGATGGCCTGCACCTGTCACCCCTGGGATTCCGGATGCTGGCTAAGGTTCTTGCTGCCCCCTATAGTGTCTTTTTTAGGCAAGGTTCAAATGACAAATTCACCACCATAAAAGGAACAGACAAGCAAAAACTGAGGGTGATGTTACTCAATGCTAGAAGTCTAAATTTCAAAATGCACTCACTTGAGGCACTCCTTAAAATGGAGAACATCGATATCTGTGTAGTGACTGAGACCTGGTTCAAGGCTCCAGAGAGCACCCCTGCACTACCAGGCTATAACTCATACCACACTTTTCGGCCATGTAACCTGGACCGAAACACCAAAGGCGGAGGTATGTTCATATTCATTAAGGATATTCACACCTCCAGGCTAGTTGCTCAACATAATGCAGCCAAGGTTATCCAAGTGCAACTAACTTTGGGCAAAACTGTAATCCAAATTGTAGCTTGCTACAAATCCCCCACCATGGCCCAGGATTCCCACTCGTCTTTTCTTGATGTACTGGAAAATATTAGGGTTCATCCAAACACCCTAATAATGGGCGATTTCAACTACACCACCATTAATTGGGAAAACTACTCATGTACCAACTCCTTAGCACAACACTTTCTGGAATTCATAAACTCCAATGCCCTGGATCAACTTATCCACACCCCCACCGGGGGCAACAATATCCTAGAGCTAGTCATTACCAACATGAGGGACTGGTGTTCTACACCTAAAGTCAATGCCTCATTGGTCTGATCCGACCATACAAGCTAATTACCCTAGATATCTACATCCTGCCCCCCCCCAATTAAGGAAACCATGTTAAAACATTTCTCCAAAGCCAACTTCATGCTTTTTAAGACAGAAGTGGTGAACTTCATGACACCCATGCAGATGGACAATATAGTTATGACTACTGAATCCTACACAACTGCACTTTATAAGCACTTACATGAGTGCATGGATCATGCTATCCCAAACAGAACCAAGATGCTATCCTCCAAAAAAAGGAAGCCAATCTGGTGGTCCCCTGCCATAAACAAACTGTACAACAGAAGGAAGAAACTGTTGCAAAAAAGAGTAAAATCCCGTGAGTATAGGAGCTCCCTGGTCAGCCTCAGTAAGAAGCTGCGATCCTTGATAAAATCCTCCATAGCTAGTTATGAAAACAAAAATGCCACTGAATCTAAAGACAGCCACAAAGCATTCTATAGCTATGTCAAGAATCTTAATGGCAACACTCAGATCAGCACTGAGTTACAGCACAATGGCACTAAATATACAGACTCAACTGATTTTGCCAACATCCTGGCAGATAGGTTCAGTGCTAACTTTATCCCCCTCTCACCCCCTAAAGAGCCCATCTCTATGCTGGAAGAATGCAAAGCTCCTGTAATCACTGCTGCACAGGTAAAAAACAGACTCTCCAAAGCCAAGAACATAGCATCCATAGGACCAGACATTCCAGGCTGCATTCTACATGAACTACAGAATGAACTGGCACCCCACCTAAGTACCATGTTCAATCATAGCATCCCCTCAGGCTTTGTGCCCGCTGAATGGTGCACAGTGATGGTTATCCCATTCCACAAGGGGGGAGCCACCACAGACCCTAGGAACTACCGCCCCATTAGCCTGACGAGCCTGGTCTGCAAGGCCATGGAACGTATCATCATGGAACTTATAAACAAAGACATTGGTAATCTCCAAACTCTGGACCCCACCCAGTTTGGGTTTGTAAAAGGCAGATCATGTCTCCTAAACCTGATAGACTTCTTTGAAGCAGTCATCAAAGCCGTAGATGAGGGTAAGGTGGTTCATACATCCTATCTAGATATTGCCAAGGCTTTCGACACCATCCCCAACTCTGAAATTATAGATAAATTCACTAAACTAGGTATAAATCCCTATGTCACAAGATGGGTTGCCAGCTGGCTCACTGACAGAACCCACACTGTGAAAGTAGCAGACTCCAAATCCGACTTCAGACCAGTGACAAGTGGAGTACCACAGGGTTCAGTCCTGGGTCCTGTCCTGTTTGGTATCTACTTCTCTGAAGTACAGGCTAACACTGAAGGTCTTTGGGTAATGAATTTCGCAGATGACTGCAAACTAGGAGCCATAATCGAAACTCCTAATGATGTGAACATCTTACAAAAGGGCCTCACTGAGACAGATGCCTGGTGTCAAAGCCATGGACTTAAGCTCAATGCCAAAAAGTGCACTGTCATCCCCTTTGGTAAAAACTCTGTACCCATGAACTACAACATAGGCGGTAGTATATTTAACACTGAAAGTGTGATAAGAGACCTTGGGACACAGGTGGACAGTAGTCTCTCCTTTTATAATCACATTGCCACAGTAGTCAGGAAATCCTTCTACATGGCACACCTCATCACAAAAGGTTTCTCATCCAGAAAAAAAGAGGTCATTGTTCACCTCTACTCATCACTCATTAGACTCATTATAGAGTACAACTCCCCTTTTGGTATGTACCTCACAAAACATCTACAACAACTGGAAAGGCCACAGAAATACGTCACAGAGAGGATTACCGGCCTCAAGCAGATGCCCTACCCAGACTATCTCAAAAAAACTCCAGCTTTACTCCTTTGCATATTGCCTACTCAGAGGTGATCTTTGCCTATCAAACAAAACTATGTCAAAACCAGAACTGTTGGACATGCTCCACTTAAAAAAAGTCCCAATCCCTCTGAGCTACATGCTCTATGGACCTAAACCTTGTCACCACAATAAACAGAACATGCCTGAGGTATAGAACCCTGTCCCAGAGACTTCCCATACTCTGGAATAAACTACCTATCTATATCAAACAAAGCTCCTCATTAGCACTCTTCAAGAAAAATATTGATGATTGGATGAGAAATAGGAAACTCACCCCAGGGACCACTTCTGTGGCTCTGCTCGACACTGGCACAGGAAAATAATTTTCTTGGGTGGCAAAAGCCAGGGTACCTTTTTGGCTCGGCTTGTATAGGCCCTAGGGCCGATATTCCAGTACCTACCTATGAACCTATAAACCTATGTTTGAGAGGGTATGTAAACAGTATGAAGTTGACCAAGGTCTCTGTGTATGGTTCCTGACCCCCTTACGCCATGGTAAAGCTGTAACTGTTTTATCTAAAATGTCGGACGTTGCATGTTTTGATTATACTGCTTTTAAGAAATGTATTTTAGAACTGTTTAAGCTAACACCTGAAATGTATAGGAAAACGTTTCGTGAGGATAGACGCAAGGCAGATGAAAATGTGTGTGAATATGTTGCTGAACTGAGCACTTATTTCCATAGGTGGGTGAGTTGATGTCAGGTCACCACTTTTGAAGGGCTGGCAGACTATTTTGTGAGGGAACAAGCCCTTACCACTTTGCCTGAGAACATGTGGATCTGGTTAGCTGAGATGAGTTGGGGAAGAAGGGTGACCTATACCTGACAAGCAGGGCAGCTCTTCACTGGAAGGGGACCCCCAGTACTGCTCATGGGTCTAAAGGAACCCATGGTGGGCAGCACAGACTGCTCCAACAGAATGTACCTGTAGCAGGGGAAGCCACTAGTCCAGGTACACATCCAGGAGCTAGCATTAAATGTTTTGAATGCAACCAATGGGGCTATGTGGCATACACATGTCCACAGAGGCAAGGTAGGGAACCAAAGGTGAGGGAGCCAGTAAGTGGGAAAGACAAAATGCCAATAGTAGGTTGTTTTGAGACAACAGGGTTACTAAACTACCATCCTGCAGATGTCCTGATAGGGAATGATTTGGATGAGGCAGTACCATGTGCTTATGACGTTACATGCAGTCAGGCTAGGAGACAAGCATGTGGGTCTGGTAGCCTGGGGGAGACCCAGACAGACTGCATACTTGCAGCCAGGACTGGTGAGGTGGTTACTTCAGGGAGCGAGCTACTCTGTAGCAGTAAAACTGAAGGTGAGTCACAGCTGCTTGTGGGTACTGATGTTCCCTTGGACAGAGGGACTGCAAAGGTAGAGTTGAGTAGTAGTACCCCGGCTGACAGTGAGGCACCACTGTCAGATGATGCCAGACTTCCTGTGGAAGGGGAGCTGGGAAGGGTTACAAGGAGAGAGGTGAGACAGGCTCAGCTCTCAGACCCAACAATGCAAGGCCTCAGGCAGGTAGCTAGGGAGGCACCTGATTCTGAAGGAAAGGGGGAATCTGTATACTGGGACAAAGGGTTACTTTACAGAGAGTGGACCCCTGAGGGAAGGCTAGAAGGTGAGAGAGTACAGCAGTTGGTAGTGCCTAGAGCCTACCATCTGGCACTTCTAGCCATAGCCCATGATATTCCCTTTGCAGGTGATATGGGCATAAAACATACAAGGAGGTGTATTATGCATAACTTCTATTGGCATGGAATTTCCAGAAATGTAACAGGGTACTGCAGGACCTGTGAGCAGTGCCAAAAGGTAGGCAAGGCAGGAGACAAGGTGAGAGCTCCTTTGATGCCTTTTCCTGTGATTGAGGAGCCATTTCAGAGGGTAGTTATGGACATTGTGGGTTCTCTGAGTAACCCAGGTTCCACAGGGAAAAAGTATATCCTGGTGGTAGTGGATCATGCTACATGATACCCTGAGGCAGTGGCTTTGTTCTCCATTGAGGCAGAGAAGGTGGCAAATGCTTTGTTAGAGATTTTCAGCAGGGTAGGTTTCCCAAAAGAAATACTGACTGACAGAGGTACCAATTTAATGTCAGACCCGCAGGCTTGTCTGTGGAAGTCCTGTGGGGTGAAGCACATGCAGACCATCCCCTACCATCCCCAGACTAATGGTCTTGTTAAGAGGTTAAACTCTACAATCAAGTCCATGCTACGGGCATTTACAGATCAGCTTAAGAGGGAGTGGGACAAATATTTGCCCATCTGTTGTTTGCTTACAGAAAAGTTCCCCATGAATCCACAGGGTTTTCACCCTTTGAGTTGCTGTATGGGCATAGGGTGAGGGAACCACTGGATTTAATTAAAGATGAGTGGGAAGGTGAATGTGAGTCTCACAAGGAGTCTGTTGTGGCATACATCCTAAACCTCAGGACAAGGCTCATGGAACTCATGGGCTTTGCCCAGGAGAACCTGGAAGAAGCCCAACAAAAGAAAAGAAATGTATGACAGGAATGCTCGAGCTAGAGAGTATGCTGTGGGGTAGCAGGTAATGGTTCTCATTCCTGTCAGACACAACAAGCTGCAAGCAGCTTGGGAGGGTCCTTACAAGGTGGTAAAAAAGGTAAGTGATGTTAACTACATGGTGGAACTGCTAGACAGATGGCAGGGGCACAAACTGTACTATGTTAACATGATGAAACCTTACCATGATGGGGAGGCCCTTGTGCTGAGCATTTGCAGTGGATTGCAGGAGGAGTCTGAGGGAGATCTGTGGACTGATCTCCTCAGTGAGTCTCAGGTTGATACCTCAGTGGAAGGGGTAGCAGTATCCCAGCAGCTATCTCCTATCCAGTTTTGAGAAATCCAAGCAGTGTTGCAGGAGTTTGGGGACATATTCACTGGGAAACCAGGGTGCAGCACCTGGTGGATACAGGACCCCAAAGACCTATTAAGCAGGCCCGTTGTAGGGTGCCTGAGAAAGTTGGACAGACTCTGAGGTAGGAGGTACAGGAGATGTTGGAACTAGGGTTGATTCAAGAGGCCAACAGTCCCTGGGCCTCCCCAGTGGTGCTAGTGCCAAAGAAGGCTGGCAGCACCAGGTTCTGTGTGGACTACAGGAAATTAAATAGTCACATAGAGTCAGATGCTTACCCCATACCTAGGACAGATGAGGCCCTAGAGCAGCTGGGTGGGGCTAAGTATCGTACAACCATTGATCTTACCAAGGGTTACTGGCAGGTGCCCTTGACTCCCAGTGCCAGAGAGAAGTCAGCCTTTGTGACTCCTTTTGCCTTGCATGAGTTCACAAAGATGCCCTTTGCGATGAAGAATGCCCCAGCTACTTTCCTGCGGCTGGTAGATCATATCCTAGCAGAAGGGTTTTCCCTTGCTTACCTAGATGATATTGCCATCTACAGCCATTCCTGGCCAGAGCACCTTCAGCATGTCAGGGAGGTGCTGGGCAGACTCCAGAGGGCAGGGTTGACCATTGAGCTGAGCAAATGTCAGGTGGGTATGGTGGAGGTCTCCTACCTAGGACATAGTGTGGGGGGTGGTAAGATAAGGCCAGAACCTGCCAAAGTGGAAGCCATTCAAGCATGGCCTGCACCTGTTACTAAAAAGCAGGTGAGGGCATTTTTAGGGACAGCAGGGTACTACAGAAAGTTAGTCCCCAGTTATAGTACCATAGCTGCTCCCCTCACAGACCTGACAAGGAAGAACAGGCCAGATAATGTAGCGTGGCCTCCAGCATGTGAGCAGGCATTCCAGAACCTTAAAGAAGCTTTGGGAGGACCCCCTGTGCTAGCTAGTCCAGATTACAGCAAAGACTTTATTGTGTAGGTGGATGCTTCAAACCATGGGATGGGGGCTGTACTTAGCCAGATTTCTTCAGAGGGGGAAGAGCATGCAGTGGTTTATCTCAGTTGTAGGCTCCAACCCAGGGAGGAATGTTATGCAGCTGTAGAGAAGGAATGTCTAGCCATAGTGTGGGCACTGCTGAAACTCCAGCCTTATCTGTATGGAAGGAAATTCACTGATATGACAGATCACAACCCCCTATCATGGTTAAACAGAGCCAGCCAGCAAAATCCCAAGTTGCTAAGATAGAGCCTAGGATTGCAAGCATATGATATGTCAGTGCAGCACCGCAGTGGGAGTAGCAATGCCAATGCAGTTGGGCTCTCAAGACAGGGAATGGGGTAGGTACACTCAGATAGACCTAACCCTCTTAAGCGGTGTTTCTCAAGGGTCACTCGAAAAACTAGCTTGAGTTCTCCAGGGGTGGGGGGAGAAATGTTAAGACTGGTAGAGAAGGGTGAAGGCTGCCAGCCTAGCCAGACAGAATTTTGCAGATAATTCTGTCATTTGTAGATATGAATGTAAACTATAGGCTTGTTGTCTTAAATTAAAAAAAAGTCTGTTACAAAAAATGTGGCAAAAGTGCTCTCTACTGACCCAGTAAAAGCTTGTTGTGACCCTTTGATCCAAAGCCAGCCCCAGTCCGTCTAGATGAAGACATTCTTTTTATTGTTTTAACCAAGAGTTAAATTACTAGATTTAATCATGCACATTTATTTTTATTGCTCTGTTTCCTGACCAGCTGCAAGATAACAAAAGGGAGATGTTAAGAATGTAAATGCAGTTAATGTGTAGCCTGGGAACTCCTGTATCGTGAAAGAATGATGTAATATTTAGGAGAACTGTAGTTTCAAAATAAACAGAGAGAACCAGAGATTATGAAGCATTTTTGTCTTTATCATCCACCTGACAGCACTCTGCCTGTTGTCTTATGTAAGTTATCTTAGACTTCTGTTTTCTTTTAGAGATAGCTAGGACTAGAACGATTAGACTAAGTGTTTTTCTGTGATGTCAGAACTGTACTACTGAAGTATTTTAAGTATTTCTGTGTGATCTCTGCACTCTTGACTAGCACTGTATAGTAAAAAGTATTGTCTTGTGGATTTAATTATTTATTATTAAATATTTTAAAACATTTTAACTGTGGCTGGTTTTGTGTAGAGATAAGTTAAGCTCTAAGAGTATATTGCATGTATATAAGGATCCTGTACCAGATCACTCTAATAAGCCTTGAGACTGTTTAGTCATACTACCAATTGGATAATAATATTGCACAGTAATAATTGGACACCCTTTTAAGGGCCTTTGAGTAGCTGATAATTATTAGCTGGGTGGTGGCAGAGTACTACCGTATAGTCTGGGTAAATGGAGCACAGCTGGAGAACCTGTGCCAGCCTTCTCCAGAAGTGTCTGTGTGGTTGTATAAGCTCTTATCTCAAATTGTGTGTGTGTCAGGTACTTGGGCAGGGACATGAAGCACTGGTTGGACAGAGAAGGTTCTGGGGATTTTAGCTTGCCCAGCTAGGCTGAGATCTGGACCCCATAGTTGTGCCAGTGGGGAGTCTTATTGGGGACCTGGAGAGCAAGGGGGCAACCAGCCCCAGACTGACTGATCTCTGTGTGCTCTTAAGGGAAATTGCACTTTACTGTGTGTATTGGTTATCTTTTCCTCTCTGGTGTTAGTGGTGAGGATCGAGGCTCCTTGATTGCTAGGCCAGGGCACAAGCATCCGAGGGGGGGTGGAGGTTGCTTGCATTTCTGCTTTTGAGGTAACCGTTGCTTGTGCAGATTTTTATTGAGAGCCTCCGTGAATGTAGGTATGTGTTCTGTGTTCCTATGTGTGTTTTGGTGGTGTAGGTTTTGAGAGACTATGTAATGAGTGTGGTCTGGTGCAAGTGTTTACCTTCTCCTCTTGACTGTCTAGTCCAGTCTTGGCTGAAGAGAGCTTTCCTTCCAGTTTGGCTATATAAGTTCATCTCTCACAGGTTGTAGTGTTGGGTGGTAGGAGGAGAGGGTTGTCTGTGTACATGAGGCAATTGCTGCATTGCCCCAAGATGCCAAGATTCATCAGGTAGGCAGGAGAAAACACCGGGAGCTAACCCTTAGACATGCCTAGATAGGTGCTTATTTATTAAGTATTAAAAACTGTTTTCCTCCAGACAAGTGAGAAAATTTGAGTGCTGTAAAAATTTGTAGCTTATTTAGTGCTTCCAATGAGTTCTGAACAAGTGCTGAGCTCAAATAAACAGATTTGATTGCTAAAACTAATAAACTGGCTAGTTCTAAGGGAAAATTTGAAGAGCAGACTTTATGGTGTCGGGAATAGTTTAATCCTAGCTAAGCGGCGATGCATAAAGTGTTTTTTTTTTTTTAGATAAGCTAACTAGTGCTTGCCACTCCCACTGATAAGCTAGAAGGCTTCCCTCCAACACAGAAAGGCTTGGGGGCTCAGAAACTTACAAACAGTCCTGGGTACAGCAAATCTGTATCTGGACAAGCTTAGATTTTTTTTTAAAGTGGAAAGGGAGAAAGGGAGATAGAGTTTCTTTGTGCCACCTACTGAGTCACTTTCCACAAGCTAGTAGACTGCCTCTGATGCCTTGTTCGTTGCTGTTGCAACTTTTCTCTTAGCCTCTTTGTTAGCCAACCAGTATTCCTTCTTAGCCCCACCAGTCTTTTTATCTGTCTTTTTCCTGCATTTCTTCTTTCTTTTGATGACTTCCTGGACTTCTGTATTCCATCACCAGCTTTACGTATATAGCTTATTTCCATACCTGGTTTAGCCACATACCTGTTCTGCAGTCCTCACTTATGTTGTTTTGAGGAGTAGCCATTCTTAATCAAGTCCACCTATTTCAATCTATTTATTTATTTAAACCTATTTAAATCTATTTACTTATTTATTATACAAGTTAAAATCTGTTGAACCTGTGGTCAACACAGTGAGAAGGTGGACTATTGAGGCAAAACTGAAGCTGCAAGCCTGCTTTGATTATACAGACTGGGGAGTCATTGAAGATTCTGCTGCTAACTTGCATGACCTGACAGACACAGTAACGTCTTATGTCAGCTTCTGTGAAGATCTGTCTGTCTCCACTAGGACCTGGTAAAAATTTAACAACAGCAAACCTTGGTTTACTGTTAAACTTAAGCAGCTTCCTCATGCCAAGGAAGATGTCTATAGAAGTGGGGATAGAACATGTTTTGGACAGGCAAGGAACACACTAACAAAAGAAATCAAAGTGGCTAAAAAGAACTATTCTGAAAAGCTGAAACAACAGTTTTTAGGCAATGATCCTCCGTTAATGTGGAAAGGTCTACAAAAATGACACACTGCAGGAAACCATCCCCCTACACTGCAGCGAATTACTAGCTGGCTGATGACTTAAATGCTTTTTACTGCAGATTTGATATGCCTGAGGCTACACATGACACTGTTGCCAGCTCTGTAAGTATTCAGACTTATATGACTCTCTCTTTCACACATTCTCACATTCAGCCTGCATTAATTATCTCTGAGAAGGATGTGTATCATTTTTTGTAAAAGACAGCAAATTAAGAAAGCAGCTGGTCCAGATGGTGTTTAACCATGCTGCTTAAAAGCCTGTGCTGACCAACTGGCTCCTATTTTACTCCTATTTTTAATAAATCATTAAAGCTGTGTGAAGTTCCCTTATGTTTCAAACATCCACAATCATTTCAGTGCCTACAAAATCCATTATGACAGGATTGAATGACTACAGGCCTGTTGCTTTGACATCAGTGGTCATGAAGACTTTTGAGAGGTTGGTGTTAGCTCACTTCAAGGATATTACGGCTCTCTCACTGGACCCCCTTTGGTTTGCTTATTGAGAGAACTGGTCAGTGGATGATGCAGTTAATATGGGCCTGCACTGTATCTTACAACATCTTGACAACCCAGGGACATATGCAAGGATTCTGTTTGTGGACTTCAGCTCTGCATTTAATACAATAATTCTAGAACTTCTTCACCTGAAACTTTCCCAGCTGGAGTGGTACTACAATAGTATCCCCTCTTTATATTTAATTCTGCTCTTTCAGTTGTGGAATTCTTCAAGATTTTGGGATCTATAATCTCCCTGGACTTGAAGTGGGAGACCATTGTAGGGTCTATCATCAAAAAGGCACAACAGCAAATGTACTTTCTTTGACAGCTGAGGAAGTTCAACCTCCCACAGGAGCTGTTGATTCAGTTCTATACAGCAGTCATTGAGTCTGTTCTTAGCTTATCCATAGGTTCATATGTTCATAGGTAGATTCTAGGCTATTGGCCTGAGCGCCAAAGCAAGCCTAGCCAACAGTGTATTGGGTTTCACCACCCATGTATTGTTAAATTCCTGCCTCTCTATTGAGCAGAGCCCCAGACATAATCCCAGGGGTGAATTTCCTGATACCCATCCACTTATCTAGGTTTTTCTTGAAGAGTGCTAATGATGAGCTCTGCTTGATGTGGATGGGGATTTTGTTCCAGAGTATGGGAAGTCTCTGGGACACTAATCTATCCCTCCAGCATGTCCTATTTATTGTTTTGGTGAGGTTTAGGTCCCTGGACTGTGTAGCTTGGGAAGATTGGATTTTCTTTAAGTGGAGTATGTCCATCAATTCTGGGTTTGACATAGCTTTGTATGTCAGACAGAGGTTTCCTCGGAGTAAGCGGTATGCGATCAACTAGAGTTGGAGTTTCTTGAGCCGGTCAGCATAGGGCAACTGTTTGAGGCCAGTAATCCTCTTGGTGAGGTACTTTTGGGGTCTCTCCAGTTGTTGTAGGTGTCTTGTGAGGTACATCTCAAATGAGGCATTGTATTCAATGAGGGGTCTGATAAGTGATGAGTAGAGGGGGACGATAACGTCCTTATTTCTAGATGCAAACTCTTTTGTGATTAAGTGGGCCACATAGAAAGGTTTTCTGACCATTGTGGCAATGTGGTTATCAAAGGAGAGGTTGCTATCCACTAGGGTCCCAAGGTCTCTTAGCACACTTTTTGTGTTAAGTGAACTTCCCCCTATTTGGTAATTCATGGGTATCATTTTTTTACCAAAGGGGATAACAATGCATTTTTTGGCATTTAGCTTCAGGCCATGATTTTGACACCAGGTGTCTGTCTCAGTGAGGCCCTTTTGCAATATGTCTATGTCAGCAGGGGAATTGATAAAGGCACCCAGTTTGCAGTCATCTGTGAATTTGGTTAGCCATAGTCCCTCTGTGTTTGCTTGCACTTCAGAGAAGTATATAATGAACAGGAGGGGTCCCAAGACTGAACCCTGGGGCACTCCACTTGTCACTGGTTTGGAGTTGGATCTGGAGTCTGCAACTCTTACCATGTGGGTTCAGTCCATGAACCAGTTGGCCACCCATCTCATGATGTAAGGGTTTATGTTAAGGTTAATGAGTTTATCTATGATTCTTGAATGGCAATAGTGTCAAAGGCTTGGACGAGGTCCAGGTAGGCTGTGTGGACCCCCTTGCCCTCGTCTATAGCCTTGGTAACTGTTTCAAAGAAGTCTACCAGGTTTAGGAGACATGATCTACCTTTCACAAATCCATATTGGGTAGCATCCAGAGTTTGGAGGTTGCCAATGTCTTTGTTTATGAGTTCCATGATGATACGCTCAATGGCCTTGGAGACCAGGCTTGTCAGGCTAATAGGTTGATAGTTCCCGGGGTCTGTGGTGGTTCCTCCTTTGTGTAGAGGGATAACTATTGCTGTGTGCCATTCTGTGGACACATAGCCTGTGGTGAGGCTGTGGTTGAACATGGATTTTAGGTGGAGGGCTAGTTCATTTTGGAGTTCATGTAAGATGCAGCCTAGGATGCTGTCCGGTCCCATGGATGCTGTGTTTTTGGCTTTTGAGAGTGCCTTTTTTACCTGCGTGTCTGTGATTGACGAGGCTATACAATCATCTGGTACAGTTATAGGCCCTTTGGGGGGTGAGGGAGGAGTAAACTTTGCACTGAACCTGTCTGCCAAGATGTTGGCAATATCAGATGACTCTGTATATTTTGTGCCATTCTGTTGTATCAGATCTGGTAACAGTGTGGTTTAGATTTCTGTCAAATCATGACAAAAATAGGTTACATCGAATAGTCAGGTGTGCCAAAAATAACAGTGGTTCTAGTTTGCCCTCCTTGCAGGACCTGTAATATTCCAGAGTCATGAAAAGTGCAGAAAAGATCATCACTGACCCTTCACATCCAGGCCAACATCTTTTTAAACTATTACTGTCAGCCAGGTATTATAGATTAACACATGCCAAAACAAGCAGATATAAGAACATTTTTTTTCTCACAGGCCATCAAGTTCATAAATGGTTAACTCAGCTTATTAGGCTGGGTATTCTTTTTCCAAAGCCTCCATTATTCTGCAGTGTTGATTACATATTGTTAATATTTGTTTCTTTTATAGTTTATTTCAGTATTTCTTGTACTGTGTTGCACATTGCACCTTGTACGTATATATACTGTATATGTATATCTACTTTTTTGTCTTGTTCTTAATAGTTGTATGTATGTCATTTATGTAATTCATTCTTGGAGAGGCACTGAAACCAGTCAAATTCCATGTATGTGTGCATACTTGGCCAATAAATGTGATTCTGATTTCCTCATCTTCCTCAAGTGCTAGAGCTCTGATTAATTCCTTGACCTCTTGTGCTCTCTCTTCAGTCTACTCTGAGGTCTTCAGCCTCGTCTCTTTTGACCATGATCCTTCTGTGTCCACTGCTTGCAGTTGATTGTGGCCACCAGTGGTTTATGCTTTGGGCTGACTTTGCAATCACTGATTCTATCCCAGTGTCTTTTTTTTTTACTAGAAGAAAGTTTACGTGAGTTGCATGTTGGCCACTCTTGTATGTGATTTTATGACTGTCTCTCTTACTGAACCATGTGTTGGCCACTAAGTCATTTGCCACACAGAAATCTAGAATGGCCTTTTCTTCTTTATTTTTGTTGTAGCACCCATGTGGACCATGGCAGTCATCATATCCAGTTCTGTCTGTCCCAATATGTAGATTCACAGCCCCCATTATCAGCAGCAATTCATGCTGTCTTGCTTTATCCTGTAGGTCATACAGCTGCTTCCTGGATGCACTCTTTTCCTCACTACCACAACCCAGCTGTGGAGCCTAGGCTAAGATTATGAAAACTGTCCTATCCTTATACTGGTCTGATTACCATGAATCTGTCACTAATTCTGTAGACATCCCCCTCTGTCTTTTGAAACCTCTCCATCACCACAATTCCTTCACCATTTCCAGTTTGTCCTCTTCCTCCCATGCAGAAGCCAGGTTCATAGGTGTTTACTAGGCTAACAACCTCAAGGGCCTTTTTAAGCCTAGCCAGACATCCCAAATCTCTGACAAGTTCTGACACCCTTGATAAGTGAAAGCATGGGCCTGAGAGATGAACCATTTACAGGTTGTGTCCATTAGAGACATAGATGCCAAACCAGGGATGAATTTCCAGTTTCCCATCTAATTGGCTAAGTTGCACTAGAATTGGGTTAGGGAGGAACTCTGCTTCACATGGATGGGGAGCCTGTTCCATGGAAGGGGTAGTCTCTGGGATATAAAACTATCTCTCCAGCAGGTCCTATTTATATCAAAGGCAAGGTTTAAGTCTTTAGAATGGGAAATTATGGTACTGTTTGTTTTATGGATATGCAGGATGTCCAGCAGAGTGGGGTTTGACAATGCCCTGTATGAAAGACATAGATCTCCCCTCAAAAGCCTGTAGGAGACAATACAGGGAAAGAACATTGATGCAGTCTGCATAGGACATATTACTTATGCTACGTATTCTTTTAGTGAGGAATCTCTGTGGATATTCCACTTGCTGGATATGTCTGGTTATGCACATACCAAAGGGAGCATTGTACATCAAACTCGGAAAATAAACAACCACAACAAACAGGTTCAAAATCCCAAAGCCAACCATCACTTCTTGAATAATCAACACTAAAATTTATTGTGAGCGCTTTCGTCCACTTACAATGAAGGAACTTCTTCAGACATTAAAAACAAATTAATACAAAGCTTAAATAGTCTAAGGATGATGACATCATACCCCCTCCCATTTTTATGTATTACAAAGCAAAAAATTCAAAGTTTAAATCAAGTTATTACATAATACAAACCCCCCCAAAAAAAATATATATGTATATATATTATACACACATGCTGCTTAAAAATATATATATATGTATATATATATATATATATATATACATATATATATATATATATATATATATATTATACACACATGCTGCTTAAAAATATATATATGTATATATATTATATACACATGCTGCTTAAAAATATATATATGTATGTAAGCATATAGTTTATCATATAAACATGTAAGCATATCCCTAAATTTTCTGACGTTTAACTTACCAAGAATTTTAATTTTAAACTGCACTTGACAGAACAAAAAACATTTAACCCTGAAAAAGAACAGGCATTAGTTTTTAATTGCCATAGCAACACCCTCTCCTTGAGTCTTAATGCCCAAGGACCACCTCTAGGGTTAACATCCACTTTTTCAATAATCATATAAAGAAAAGAGTGTTTAATTTGTTCCAATACGTGCTTGGCCAAGACGTTTGTTTTATCCTGCTTTCTAACGCTATATTGATGTTCGTATATCCTCTGCTTAAAGTGCTGCTCTGTCTTTACTATATAAAAAGTGATGCATTGTTGACACCTTGCTAAATATATGACCCCTTTCGTGTTACAGTCATATTTCCCTGCCAATGTGTATTTTACATTCTCAATCGTAAAGGAGGAACCGGTCTCTATGTGTTTACAAAAAGAGCACCTACCACATTTTTTCATACCCTGTTGGGAATATAAGGGCTAACCTCCCTCTCCAGTAACAATTTTAATTTGCATCCTTTATTAAATGTAATCCTGGGCCTTAAACCTAGTTTATTCCTCAAACCCACGTCATCATTTATCAAGTCTATATTAAATCATCGAATGCTTAGAAAAGCGAATGATGATTTATCGATGCCATGTAAGTGAAAGCTTACAAACTCGTACGCTGAGAACAGCAACTTTTTTCCAGGGGAAAAAAAATCGCTATTCCAAAAAAACACTTAAAACATAAAATAAGGTGGGGGGCTTTGCCCCCCCCCCCACACACACACACACCCTACTTAAATGTACCAACTCCGAGATTGCACTACAATGGTGAAAACAGCAAAGTAACGGATGCGGCCAAACAATTTCTTTCCCAGGGAAAGAATTCACTTATATGCCGCTTCGTCATTTTGTCTTTTCAAGTTTGACCAAGACGCATTCGAAAGAATGCATCTTTGATCATGTGATAGGAACCCCATTTATCAAGGCCTAATTCTTGTTCAAAATTTCTCTCAAACTATAGGCAACAGCGAAAAGTACTGTGGTAAAACTTATGTGATAATTCAGTTTCATTTGAATTTTAGTAGAACATTTTTCCAAAATCTGTTGCTTTTCAACCCCTACAGTTCCTCTATTTAAAATCGGTTGAAAGTACCCCATCTGCCTTTTTCTCCCCACTTCTGCTATAATGTCAGCCAGCAAAATCAGGGGGTATCCTCTCTTTGTAAACATCCCTTTCAAATTTTCACACTCCGTGTCAAAATCAACATCTAGAGTGATCAGTTTAGCTGCCCTAACTACCTGGCTCTTGACAGTGGCCCATTTTTGTTGAAAAGGGTGGTTACTGCTGAAGTAGAGAAAGTCATTAGAATGTGTCCCTTTACGGTATATCCTAGCAGAATACCTGTTGTTCATTATATCCTTAATCAAACACACATCCAAGTAGGAGATTTCCCTTATTTCAAAATGGTATGTGAAATCCAAGAAAGGCATCATATTGGATAAGGTCTCCATAAAGTTTTCCGCATTTCGTATATTGCCCTTAAAAATTAGGAACATGTTGTCCAGGTACCTAGTGTACCAGTGGACCCTGTTCCTAAACATTTCATGATGGAACAATAGTTGTTTCTCCCAGTGGGCCATGATACAATTAGCAAAGGTACTGCCACAAGGGGACCCCATTGCCACCCCCGTCTTTTGGAGAAATAGTTCATTATCAAACAAATAATAGTTGTTAGTTAATATTAATTCTAGGAGGCTGGTGACTAAACTAATTTCATCTCCCGGTGCTCCCTTATCCAATAGGAATTCTGTCACCCACTCAATCCTGGTATTCTGTGGGATGACCGTATAAAAGTCCTTGACATCTATTGTCAAGAAATTATAATCCTGTTTGAAATTCAACTTATTTAGTGTTTGTAGGAAGTTCCAGGAGTCCTTACATATTTGCTCCTCTAGTTCAAGATATTTTTCAAGTTTTGATCCACAAACTTAGAGCAAGCATAAGTTATGGAATTTCTCCCATCAATTATGGGTCTAAAAGGGGGTCATCAATATTTTTGTGTATTTTGGGGATTCCAAAAAGCATGGGTGTTATAGGTGCTGTCATATTTAGATAATTAAGCATATCCATATCTATATACCCTTTCAAGAATAAGTCATTAATAGCAAGTTTTATTCGCTGGTATGCCCCATTCATTTCTTTTAGAGGAACCTGATCATAAGCATCACTCTCAAGCATGCATTTTATTTTAGTTTTATATTCAGTCTGACTCATAGAAACTAAACCACCCCCTTTATTGGGTTGCATGACCCTGATATCAGCCATTCTTAAATCCATTACATCTTGGATTTCTGTTTGTGTTAAGTTTCTGTATCCATTTTTATCTATAGATGCACTTAATAAGTGTCATATACAGCCTCACAAATTTTTCAAAAAGCCCTATAGTTGCCTGTAATGGGGGATTAAAGAGGTTAGAGACTCTAAATTCTGTTAGAGTAGCAAGATTGTTACCCAAATGTAAATTTAATTTGCGAGCATATAATTTCAAGTCCAGCAAAGTCCTAACCCGCTTGGCTCTCGCAGAAGGGGCAAAGGTTAACCCTTTAGCCAATGTTTCAATCAAATCAGGTTTAACAAAATCTGTGGTGTAATTGTATATTTTAAAGTCACCTTGTTTGTTCATGCAGACTCTGACATGGTGAACCAGACCTTCCTTTCCATCAATAATGCCCCGGTCTGCTACCTCCTCTGTCGGTTTTGCCTCCTTATTTGTTGATTCCATTGAATGTTGTCCTGAGGTCTGCTCCATTGCTGCTGTTGAACATTCCAAAAACCCTATGAATTGGAACCACCATCGTCCTGAGGCTGTCGGCTTCGCAGTCAATTATTCCAACCTCCAGAGGTGCACGATTCCACTTTGTCTGCTGAATTAACCATTGTACCAGACTGTGGATCAATAAAGGCTGAATTATCATTGGTTTCAGGGTTAAAAGAAATTAAGTTGCCCGTATGTTGGGAAAGAGGTGGAGATGGAGAAGCTGTTCCAGTCTCATATTCCCTCCTGTCCCTTTCCAGCTCTTTGGTTTTGCCCTTTTTCAGTTTATGCATGGTAGCTTCAATGCTGGAGTAAATGTGGCAAAAATCAAACTTTTATCTTAAAAAACTGCAGTCAAGTTTTATCTTCTGCTCAAGTGTATTTATAATTCAACTTTTAAAACATCCATTTGCAGGGAATATTGTTTAACCAGCATTTCCAGAAATTTGATTCCCTGCATGTCAAATAATTTTATCAAGTCCAGATGAAAGAGAGAGTTTTGGATGAGACTGGTTGGATACTGCCACTGCCTTAAACCTCGGGGAATGTGTTGCCTTTGAATGCATTCGGAGATAGACAAATTCAAGCTGAAGTTTTTTGTATGTAATTAGCTTTGTGTCAAAATCTTTAAGATTAGTCACAATGATGTTTTCACTTTGCTCGGCACTCGCTGACCGATTCTGGTTGCCACTATTATTATGTTGAGTTGAATGTTGTAACCTCATTCAACCAGTCGGTCAGGTGGGGAATATTAGTAGCAATGCTGTTGGCATAATTGTTATTAATCCCAACATTGAGAACATCATTTCTAAGTCCTGTGGCCGTCTCATCCTGTATTGTTTGAGAATTAATCAAGGGAGCTGAGGAAATAGTCCTCAAAGATGTATTACCTGGGTTGTTACCATTTAATTCATTACGTGTACTTGAACCTGGGAGGCTGTTACTAGAGACAAAAAACAGTTGTCATTGGGGGGAAATGCCATTGTCCTGAGGGGGTATGATGTCATTAGCCTTAGACTATTTAAGCTTTGTATTAATTTGTTTTTAATGTCTGAAGAAGTTCCTTTATTGTAAGCGGAAGAAAGCGCTCACAATAAATGTTAGTGCTGATTTATCAAGAAGTCGTGGTTTGCTTTTGGATTTTAAACCTGCTTGTTGTGGTTATTTATTTCCCGAATTTGTTGTTTGTGTTTCATTGGTATGGAACCAGAAGAAAATGCCAGTTTACTTCCACTTTTTTCTCAAAATGATATTTCCCTTAATGACAGCAACACGATTGGGAATCTTACCTTGCTAATCCAACAATTTACTAACCGGGTTGATGACCTAGCTAGAAGGATTACCAGCAATGAAGGACAACCAGTTTTTGTCTCTAGTAACGGCCTCCCAGGTTCAAGTACGCGTAATGAATTAAATGGTAACAACCCAGGTAATACATCTTTGAGGACTATTTCCTCAGCTCCCTTGATTAATTCTCAAACAATACAGGATGAGACGGCCACAGGACTTAGAAATGATGTTCTCAATGTTGGGATTAATAACCATTATGCCAGCAGCATCGCTACTATTATACCATGACCCCCCATTAATATTCCAAAACGTGCACGCTGATTGGCCAGCATGCACATTGTAAATCGACTTATACTAATGGAAAACGTTCCGGTCGCCCGGACTTTTTCCATTAGTATAAGTCTCTTTTAAAACACTGTCTCGCTGTGTTAAAAGAGTTTAATATAGCGACACAGGTTTAAAAAAAAGCAACAGAGATCTCCGTTGCTTTTTTTTAAAACTGTCTCGCTATGTTAAACTCCTTTAACATAGCGACACAGTGTGTAAAAAGCAACAGAGATCTTGCTTTCTCTGTTGCTTTTGGCCACAGCTCTGATGTACTGCGTAGGCATGCGCAGTACATCAGAACTGCCGCAGATACCAGCCAGCTGCGGAAGGGCAGAAAAGAGGCATTATACAATGCCATTATTTAAGAAAAGTAATTATTTCTTTTCTTAAATAATGTCATAGTATAATAGCAATAACCCACTTCTGGGTGCGGGTAATGTGGGATTTACCCAGGTTGTCTTCGGGACCAAACCACGCCAACCGTGGGTAAATCCCACATTACCCACACCCAGGCGTGGGTTATTGCTATAATATTCCCCACCTGAACGACTAGTTGAATGAGGTTACAACATTCAACTCTTAACATAATAATAGTGGCAACCAGAATCGGTCAGCGAGTGCCGAGCTAAGTGAAAACATCATTGTGACTAATCTTAAAGACTTTGACACAAAGCTAATTACATACAAAAAACTTCAGCTTGAATTTGTCTATCTCCGGGAATGCATTCAAAGGCAACACATTCCCCGAGGTTTAAGGCAGTGCCAGTAGGGTCTATATCACTACATCGAATGGTGATAAGTTTGAACACCCTTTGTTCGAACCGAAAGCCCTAAACCGTGAAGTTACAGAACAGGGGAAAAAAATCGGTGGGCTGTTTTCGGGGTTTTGCTATTTCCTATACTGTAGTGGGATCTCAGATTTGGTATATTTAAGTGGGGGGAATATGGGGGCACAGCCACTCACTTTGGGGGTGTGGGGGGTCAAAGACCCCCTGTTCAGTTTGTTTTAAAGTTGTGATTTTTTTTTCACAGAGCAACATTTTTTTCTATGGGAAAAAAATTGCTGCTCTGTGAGTTCGCTGTTTGGGGTTTTTGGACTTTCAGATTCAAACAAAGGGTATTCAAACTTATCACCATTCCATGAGGTGATATAGACCTGTGGCGGTATCCAACCGGTCTCATCCAAAACTCTCCCTTTCATCTGGACTTGATAAAATTATTTGATAGGCAGGGAATCGAATTTCTGGAAAAGCTCATTAAACATTATTCCCTATAAATGGATATGTTTAAAGTTAAATTAAACTCACTTGAGCAGAAGATAAAACTTGACTGCAATTTTTTAAGATAAAAGTTTGATTTTTGCCACATTTACTCCAGCATTGAAGCTACCATTCATAAACTGAAGGAGGATAAAACCAAAAAGCTGGAAAGAGACAGGAGGGAATATGAGACTGGAACAGCTTCTCCACCTCTTTCCCAACATACGGGCAACTTAATTTCTTTTAACCCTGAAACCAATGATAATTCAGCCTTTAGTGATCCACAGTCCAGTACAATGGTTAGTTCAGCAGACAAAGTGGAATCGTGCACCTCCAAAGGTTGGAATAATTGATTGCGAAGCTGACAGCTTCAGGACGATGGTGGTTCCAATTCATAGGGTTTTTGGAATGTTCAACAGCAGCAATGGAGCAGACCTCAGGACAACATTCAATGGAATCAACAAATAAGGAGGCAAAACCGACGGAGGAGGTAGCAGACCGGGGCAATATTGATGGAAAGGAAGGTCTGGTTCACCGTGTCAGAGTCTGCATGAATAAACAAGGTGACTTTAAAATATACAATTACACCACAGATTTTGTTAAACCTGAGTTGATTGAAACATTGGCTAAAGGGTTAACTTTTGTCCCATGTATGAAGGCCAATCTGGCTAGGACTTTGTTGGACTTGAAATCATATGCCCGCAAATTAAATTTACATTTACTTTTGGGTAATAATCTTCCTACTCTAACAGAATTTAGAGTCTCTAACCTCTTTAATCCCCCATTACAGGCGACTATAGGGCTTTTTGAAAAATTTGTGAGGCTGTATATGACACTTATTAAGTGCATCTATAGATAAAAATTGGTACAGAAACTTAACACAAACAGAAATCCAAGATGTAATGGATTTAAGAATGGCTGATATCAGGGTCATGCAACCCAATAAAGGGGGTGGTTTAGTTTTTATGAGTCAGACTGAATATAAAACTAAAATAAAATGCATGCTTGAGAGTGATGCTTATGATCAGGTTCCTCTAAAAGAAATGAATGGGGCATACCAGCAAATAAAACTTGCTATTAATGACTTATTCTTGGAAGTGTATATAGATATGGATACACTTAATTATCTAAATATGACAGCACCTTTAACACGCACGCTTTTTGGGATGCCAAAATACATAAAATATCAATGGCCCCTTTTAGACGCATAATCGATGGAAGAAATTCCATCACTTATGCTTGCGCTAAGTTTGTGGATCAAAAATTGAAAAAAAAAATAAAATATCTTGAACTTGAGGGATAAATATGTAAGGACTCTTGGAACTTCCTACAAACACTAAATAAGTTGGATTTTAAACAGGACTATAATTTCTTGACAATAGATGCCAAGGACCTATATACGGTCATCCCACAGAATACAGGGATTGAGTGGGTAACAGAATTCCTGTTGGATAAGCGAGCACCAGGAGATGAAACTGGTTTAATCACCAGCCTCCTAGAATTAATATTAACTAACAACTGTTTTTTGTTTGATAATGAACTATTTCTCCAAAAGATGGGGGTGGCAATGGGATCACCTTGTGGCAGTACCTTCGCTAACTGTGTCATGGCCCACTGGGAGAAACAACTATTGTTCCAGTATGAAATGTTTAGGAACAGGGTCCACTGGTACACTAGGTACCTGGACAACATGTTCCTAATTTTAAGGGCAATATTGGAGATGTGGAAAACATTATGGAGACCTTATCCAATATGATCACTTTCTTGGATTTTACATACCATTTTGAAACAAGGGCAATCTCCTGCTTGGATGTGTGTTTGGTTAAGGACATAATGAACAGCACATACTCAGTTAGAATATACCGTAAAGCAACATATTCTAACGACTTTCTCCACTTCAGCAGTAACCACCCTTTTCACCAAGAATGGGCTATTGTCAAGGGCCAGTTGGTTAGGGTGGCTAAAATGATCACACTGAATGTTGATTTTGACATGGAGTGTGAAACTTTGAAAGGGATGCTTACAAAGAGAGGATACCCCCTGCTTTTTCTGGATGACATTATAGCAGAAGTGGGGAGAAAAAGGCAGATGGGGCACTTTCAACCGATTTTAAATAAAGGAACTGTAGAGATTGAGAAACAAGAGGTTTTGGAAAAATGTTCTGAAATTCAAATGAAACTGGATTATCACATACGTTTTATCACAGTACTTTCCACTGATGCTAATAGTTTGAGAGAAATTTTGAACAAGAATTGGGCTGTGACAAATGATGATGTGGGTTTGAGGAACAAACTAGGTTCAAGGCCCAGGATTACATTTAGAAAAGGATGGAATTTAAAATTGCTACTAGAGAGGGAGGTTTGCCCTTATATTCCCAACAGGGTATGAAAAAATGTGGTAGGTGCTCTTTTTGTAAACACATAGAGACCGGTTCCTACTTTACGATTCACAATGTAAAATACACATTGACAGGGAAATATGACTGTAACATGAAAGGGGTGTCAGCAATGCATCACTTTTTATATAGTAAAGACAGAGCAGCACTTTAAGCAGAGGATATACGAACATCAATATAGCGTTAGAAAGCAGGATAAAACAAACGTCTTGGCCAAGCACATATTGGAACAAATTAAACACTCTTTTCTTTATATGATTATTGAAAAAGTGGATGTTAACCCTAGAGGTGGTCCTTGGGCATTAAGACTCAAGGAGAGGGTGTTGCTATGGCAATTAAAAACTAATGCCTGTTCTTTTCCTGGGTTAAATGATTTTTGTTCTGTCAAGTGCATTTTAAAATTAAAATCCTTGGTAAGTTAAACGTCTGAAAATTTAGGGATATGCTTACATGTTTATATGATAAACTATATGCTTACATATATATATATATATATATATATATATATATATATATATATATATATATATATATATTTTAAGCAGCATGTGTGTATAATATATACATATATATATTTTTAAGCAGGATGTGTGTATAATATATACATATATATATATTTTAAGCAGCATGTGTGTATAATATATACATATATATATTTTTAAGCAGCATGTGTGTATAATATATATACATATATATATATTTTTTTGGGGGGTGTGTATTATGTAATAACTTGATTTAGACTTTGAATTTTTTGTTTTTGAATACATAAAATGGGAGGGGGTATGATGTCATCATCCTTAGACTAATTAAGTTTTGTATTTAATATTACTGCGGTGGTGGTGCTGTGGTAGCATTGTCGCCTCACAGTAAGACGTCCTGTTCGATTCTCAGCTAGAGCGTCTTCTGTGTTCGATTCTCAGCTAGTGTGTCTTCTATGTGGAGACATGTGTGAACGGGCGCACCTTTGTTGAAGGTTGTGCATCAGGGCTGGCAACTCGGCATGTAAAAAATCTACTGCCAATCATTAGCGGACTGGAGTTCTGCTGTGGCGACCCCTAACCGGGAAAAGCCGAAAGACACATCAACATTAATTTGTTTTTAATGTCTGAAGAAGTTCCTTCATTGTAAGTGGATTAAAGCACTCACAACAAATTTTAGTGTTGATTTACTAAGAAGTGGAGGTTTGCTTTTGGATTTTGAACCTGTTTGCAAAGGGAGCATTTTACTCAGTGATTGGTCTGATGAATACCAAATAGTGTGGAACAATGATTTCCATGAACCTAGATGACATACCTTTGTTTATAAGTTGCACAACATAGAATGATTTCCTCATTACTGTAGACAGGTGATGATCAAAGGCTAGATTACTATCTATGTGTGTCCCTAAGTCCCTGGCTGCTGGGTTAACTCTAAGGGTTGGGTTGTCAATATGATAGTTACTGGGAATAGATGACTTTCCAAAGGCTACTATTATGCATTTCTTGGTATTTAGTTTTAGTCCATGGCTCTGACATCAGTTTTTTATCTGTGTCAGCCCCTCCTGGAGAACATTTGTGCCAGAGTGAGATTCAATGACAGCTCCTAATTTGCAATCATCTCCAAATTTAGTCAGCCAGAGACCACTGGCATTGGCCATGACTTCTGAGAAGTAAATGGCAAAAAGGAGTGGTCCAAGGATTGATCCCTGAGGGACTCCACTTGTGACTGGCCTCTTTGTAGAGGTGGACTCCTCAATTCTAACTTCCTGGGTCCTGTCTCTGACTCAGTTGACTATCCACTGGGACACATTTTGGTTTGTACCTAACCTCTTGAGTTTGTCATCAATGCCTGAGTGAGGTATTGTGTCAAATGCTTTGGTTAGGTCAAGGCAGGCAGTGTGAATGATTTTGCCCTCATCCATTGCTTTGGTGACCTTCTCAAAGAAGTTCACCAGGCTGAGTAGGCATGCTCTTCCCTTGACGAAACCAAACTGGGTTGAGTCCAGAGTCAGGAGGTTTACTATATCTCTGTTGATCATCTCCATGATAATTCTTTTCCTGGCTTTACACATAAGACTAGTGATGCTTATGGGTCTGTAGATGGTCCACCTTTGTGCAGAGGGATGACTGTTGCCTTTCTCCATTCATAAGGCACAAAGCCTGTTTGGAGGCTACAGTTAAAATAGTAATTACAGAGGCCCTGATTGGTCATCTTTCATGCTATTTAGAAGGCATCCTGGGATGTAGTCTGGGCACATTGATGCAGTGTTCCTGTTCTTAGAGACAGCATTAAGGACCTGTTCCCAAGTGATAGTAGGGGGGATATATTTGATGCTATTTCCTGAGGGAAGTTTGAGGGGGAGAGAGGAGTAAAGTTGGAGCTGAATTTATCAGCCAGGAGGTTTGCTATATATTCTAGCTCAGTATGGGTGTCTCTATTCACATTGAGCTCTGCACACAATTGTGTATTGCCTTTGAAGTTGCAGACATAGCTAAAGAATGCTTTATGGTTATCCTTGGCCTGGGAGGGCAAACTTACCTCAAATTTGGCTTTGGTAGAATTTATTTGTTCTTTGAGTTGTTTGTTTAGTTTGATGAGAGTGCTTTTATCCTGCTGGCTGCTACACCTAATTTTTGCCATGATTTTGTTCCTCCTGTTATACATCCTACTGATTTTGTGATTCCACCAGGTTGGCTTGTTTTTTGAGTTAGTTCTGTACTTCTTCTTGGTGGGTACAGCTGCCTCTATACAGCTATTAACATGCTTGTACAGGGTTTCTGTGAACAGTTCTGCATAGGCAGAAGTGCTCTCAGGATTTATGGGGGCTTGAAATTTTGCTAGGTTCTCACTTAATAACAGGTGGTTAGCCTTAGAATAGTCCCTGATTATTCCAGGTTTAGCTGGGGGGGGGGGGGTCCAGGTTTTATTTTTTACTTCAAAGGAGACCATTTTGTGTTGCGGTCTGACCTTACCAGTGAAGGCATTGCAGTAGGGCTGTGCAGCAGTCTGCCATATTAGTAAGGACCAAATCCAGTATGGTTGCACCCCTGATTGGTATATTGACTATCTGGTCCAGGGAGTTTGTGTTTACAAAATCCAGAAATCTCTGTGCATGCACGTTTGTTGTTGTATAGGATTCCCAATTAATAGTGGAGTAATTAAAGTCACCCATGAATATGGTATTGGGTTGGATGGTTAGTGTTTCTAATAAGTTTAAATACATGGTATGGGTTTCCTGGGTCATAGAGGGGGACCTATATCTTCCAAGGATGTAGCACTGGATTTTACCTATGTTGATTTGAACATGGAGCAGCTCAAGTACATTGTCCTGTTTGACCAGTCTTTAAGTATATTTATTTTTGATGTAAATAGAGACACCTCCACCTTTAACCACTGCCTGTGAAGTAGCTGGCCTAAGTGGGTGGAAGGCATTATAACCTTGCACTGATGGTGTGCTCTCTGCAGCTTTAAATCATGTCTCAGTAACTGCACGGACATCAGCATTCTCCAAGGTAAAGACAGCTTCTAGGAAGTGGAGTTTTTTGTTTAGACTGCTAGCATTGAGTGGTAATACCTTTAGATTTTTTGGTTTTGATTTCCTATGTTGGAAGTACTTTCAGTTTGGCATTGCCTAAAAAAGGCACTATGGGGGAAGATAATGTTTTAGCTAATAATCAAAAGCCTAGAGGGGAGAGGTGCAGGCAATCCCTAGCAAAGCAGCATGGCCTGTTGACCATCTCCTTCCATGCAGACAAATATTCACCCCCTTAGAATGACTCCAAGTGAACTCCAAGTCAAATAGCTTAGCTGCCCATCCATCCTGCACCCATCATGAGTATGAAGTACCCAGACACCTAGTGCCCTGTATAATGCATGATCACATACCCTGAGTACACTTCACCCAGACACCTAGAGTATTGTGCAATGTGTGGGCAGCCAACCCATGTATGCTGCATCCAGACACCCAGTCATGGTGTACAGAGTGGGCACACACCCTGAGTATGTTGCACTCAGACACTTTGCTCACTGTGTAAATAGTCAGTAAACACTCTTGAGTATGATGCAGTTAGATACCTGTTGCACTGTATAATGTGTGGGTACACACCTTGAGTAGGCTTCACCCAGATACCTGGCTCATTGTGCAGTGTGTTGGTCCACATCCTTACCATGCTGCATAGCTCACCTAGATATATTGACATTGTCCTATGTGGGGGTACACAGGCAGTATATGCTAGATACTTTACGCAGATACCTAGTGCTCATCATAGTATGAGGGCAGATATTCTGCAAATGCTGCATACATTAAACAGAAAGATTGTGCACTTTATAATATTGTGTAAACACCCTAAGTATGCTGCATACCTTACCCAGTCACCCTCTGCATTGTGTGATGTGTGAGCACACACTCTGCATGTGCTGCACACCTTACCCAGATACCTAATGCACTGCATAATGTGTGGGCACATACCCTGCATGTGATGCATATCTTACCCAGATGCCTAGTCCACTCTGTAATGTGTGGGCATGCACCCTGCATGTGCAGCATACTTTACCCAGATACCTAGTGCACTGTGTAATGTGTGGGAACACACCCTGCATGCATTGCATACTTTACACAGACACCTAATGCACTATGTTATGTGTGGGCACACACTCTGCATGTGCTGCATAATTTACCCAGATACCTAGTGCACTGTGTAATGTGTGGGCACACACCCTGCATGTGGTGCATACTTTACCCAGACACCTAGTGCAACCTGTAATGTGTGGACATGCACCCTGCATGTGCTACATACTTTACCCAGATACCTAGTGCACTGTGTAATGTGTGGGCACACACTCTGCATTCACTGCATACTTTACACAGATACCTAGTGCACTGTGTAATGTGTGGGTGCACACTCTGCATGTGCTGCATATTTTATCCAGATACCTAGTGCACTGTGTAATGTGTGGGCACACACCCTGCATGTGGTGCATAATTTACCCAGATACCTAGTGCACTGTGTAATGTGTGGGCACACACTCTGCATGTGCTGCACACCTTACCCAGATACCTAATGCACTGCATAATGTGTGGGCACATGTCCTGCATGTGCTGAATACTTTACCCAGATAACTACTGCATTGTGTAATGTGTGGGCGCACACATCCTGAGTATGCTGCATCCATATACCTAGTACACTGTGAAATGTGTGGGTACTGAATCCAAGTATGCTACACCTAGACCTGGTACTCTGTGTAATGTGTGGGTACACACCCTAACTATTCTGCACCCAGACACCCAGTGCATTCTGTAATGAGTGGACACACACCCTGTGTATGCTGCACCTAAACACCCAGTGCATTTTGTAATGTCTGGGCACACACCCTGAGTATGCTTCCCTCAGACATGTAGAGTATTGTACAATGTGTGAGCACTCAACCTAAGTATGCTATACCCAGAGACCTGTTACCATGTGTAATGTGTGGGTACACACCCTGACTATGCTGCACCCAGCCCCCCTCTGCATTTTGTAATGAGTGACCACACACCCTGTGTATGCTGTACCTAAACACCTAGTGCATTGTGTAATGTGTGGGCACAAACCTGCATGTGCTGCACACCTTACCCAGATACTTAGTGCATTGGGTAATGTGTGGGCAGACACCCTGCATGTGTTGCATCACTTACCCAGATACCGACTGCACTGTGAAATGTGTGGGCACACACTCTGCATATGCTGTACACCATACCCATATACTTAGTGTATTGTGTAATGTGTGGGCACATACTCTGCATGTGCTGCATACCTTAGCCAGACACCTAGTACATTGTTTAATGTTTGGGCACACACCTTGAGTATTCTGCATTCAGATACCAAGTACACTGTGAAATGTTTGGGCACAAACCCTTAGTATGCTTCACCCAGACTCACAGAGTATTGTACAATGTGTGGGCACTGAACCCGAGTATGCTACACCCAGACACCTGGTACCTTGTGTAATGTGTGGGTACACACCATGAGTACCATGTACAAAGACATCCAGTACATTCTGTAATGAGTGGACACACACCCTGTGTATGCTACACCTAAAAACCCAGTGAATTTTCAAATGTGTGGACACACACCCTTACTATGATGCACAGCTTACCCAGATACCTACCACATTATGCAGTGAGGATATGCAGCTTGTATGTGCTACATAACTTACACAGATACCTAGTGCATTGTGTAATGTGTGGGTAAACATCCTTAGTATGCTACACCTGGATACCTTGTGTATTCTGTAAAATGCGGGTTGCACAGCTCACTCAGATACCTAGTGCATTATGCAGTGAGGGGTACATTGCCTGTATGTGCTACATACCTTATCCAAATACCTAGTGCTTAATATAATGTCAGGGCACATATCATGCAAATGTTATATACCTTAACTAGACACATTGTGCACTTTGTAATGTTTGGTTCCACTCCCAAAGTATGCTGCATACTTTACCCAGACATGAAGGTCAATGTGGAATGTGTCAGCACACACCCTGAGTAGGCTTCACCAAGACAGCTAGAGTATTGTGGAATGTGTGGGCACACACCCTGCATGTGCTTCAAGCCTTACCAGATACTTAGTGCACTGTCTAATGTGTGGGCACACACTCTGCATATACTGTACACCTTACATAGATACCTAATGCACTGTGTAATGTGTGAGTACACACCCTGCATGTGCTATATACCTTACCCAGATACCTAGTGCACTGTGTAATGTCTGGGCACATACTCTGCATATGTACACCTTCCCCAGATACATAATGCATTGTGCAATGTGTGGGCACACACACTGCATGCGGTGCATACCTTACCCAGATAATTAGTGCACTGTGTAATACCTAGGCAAACACCCTACATGTGCTGCATACCTTACCTAGATAACTACTGCATTGCTTAATGTGTGGACACACACCCTGCTTGTGCTGAATAACTTACCCAGATCCCTAGTGCCCTGTGTAATGTATAAGCACACACCATGCATGTGCTGCATAACTTACACAGATACCTAGTGCATTGTGTAATGTGTGGACACACACCGTGCATGTGCTGCATGTCTTACCCAGATATCTAGTGCATTGTGTAATGTGTGGGCACACACCTTGCATGTGCTGCACACCTTACCTAGATAACTACTGCATTGTGTAATGTGTGGGCACAAACACTGCTTGTGCTGCATACCTTACCCAGACAACTAGTGCACTGTGTAATGTGTAGGCAGACACCCTGCATGTGCTGCACCCCTTCATAAATACCTAGGACATTGTGTAATGTGTGGGCACACACCCTGCATGTGCTGCATACCTTACCCAGATACATAGTGCACTGTGTAATGTGTACGTGCACAACTTGTATGTGCTGTATACCTTACCAAGATACCTAGTGTATTGCGTAATGTGTGGGCACACACCTTGAGTATGCTGCATCCATATACCAAGTACACTGTGAAATGTGTGCTCAATATAATATGAGGTTACATATCCTGTAAATGTTGTATACCTTAAATAAGCACATTGTGGACTTTATAATGTTTGGTTACATACCCGAAGTATGCTGCATACTTTACCCAGACATCAAGTGCAGTGTGTAATATGTCAGCACATACCCTGAGTATGTTTCACCCAGTCCCCTAGAGTATTGTGTAATGTGTCAGCAGACACCCTGAGTATGCTCCACCCAGACACCTAGAGTATTTTGTAATGTGTGGGCACACAACCTGCATATGCTGCATACCTTACCCAGATACCTAGTGTACTGTGTAATGTGTGGGCACACAACCTGCATGTGCTGCATACCTTACCAAGATACCTAGTGCATTGTATAATGTGTGGGCACACACCCTGCATATGCTGCATACCTTATCCAGATACCTAGTGCACTTTGAAATGTGTGGCCACATACCCTGCATGTGCTGCACTCCTTACTCAGATACCTAGTGCGCTGTGTAATATTTAGGCACACACCCTGCATGTGCTGCATAATTTACCCAGATACCTAGTGCATTGTGTAATGTGTGGGCACACACCCTGCTTGTGCTGAATAAATTACCCAGATACCTAGTGCATTGTATAA
Source organism: Protopterus annectens (assembly GCF_019279795.1). Classification (NCBI taxonomy): domain Eukaryota; kingdom Metazoa; phylum Chordata; order Ceratodontiformes; family Protopteridae; genus Protopterus; species Protopterus annectens. The sequence continues at coordinate 100,082,958 of NC_056735.1, forward strand.
AGTGTAGGCACACACACTGCGTGTGCTACTTCCTTACCCAGATACCTAGTGCATTGTGTAATGTGTGGGCACACACCCTGCTTGTGCTGAATAAATTACCCAGATACCTAGTGCATTGTATAAAGTGTAGGCACACACACTGCGTGTGCTACTTCCTTACCCAGATATCTAGTGCATTGTGTAATGTGTGGGCACACACCCTGCTTGTGCTGAATAAATTACCCAGATACCTAGTGCATTGTATAAAGTGTAGGCACACACACTGCGTGTGCTGCCTACCTTACCCAGACACCTAGTGCACTGTGTAATGTGTGTGCACACAACCTGCATGTGCTGTATAGGTTCATAGGTTCATAGGTTCATAGGTTCATAGGTTCATAGGTTCATACTAGGCTATCTGCCCAAGGGCATTTATAAGCCTAGCCCAGAGATTTGTGGCTTTCACCAGCCCTTTAGTTTTGAAGGAAACTATGCCCATTATTTTGCTGTGCCTCTGTCAAGCAGTGACACTGAGGTAATCCCTGGGGTATATCTGCGATCTCCCATCCATTGGTCAAGATTTCTCTTGAACAAGGCCGGCAAGGTGCTCTGCCTCACATGTACCGGGATTTTGTTCCACAGCATAGGGAGTCTCTGGGTGATGAATCTGTCCCTCCAGCACGTCCTATTAATAACCGTGTCAAGGTTTAAGTCTCCGCCTTGTAGTTCTGAGGGATCTAGATTTTTGAAGTGAAGCATGTTCATCAAATCTGGGTTTGACATGGCCTTGTATGTCAGGCACAGGTCACCTCTGAGCAAGCAGTAAGCGACTGAATAGAGCTGGAGTTCTTTCAGTCGGGCAGCATAAGACATATTTTTGAGACCCTTTATCCTTTTGGTGAGGAACTTTTGGGGCCTTTCCAGCTGCTGCAGGTGTCGGGTCAGATACATTCCGAATGGGGCATTGTACTCAATCATTGGTCTGATGAGTGATGAGTACAGGGGGATGATGACCTCCCTTGATCTAGATGTGAATCCATTCATGATCAGGTGGTCAATGTAGAAGGTCTTCCTAACTACTTTAGCAACGTGAGTGTCAAACAAAAGGTTACTGTCAACCTGGGTCCCCAGATCCCTGATAACTTCTTCTGTGCTCAGTGGATTGCCACCTATATGGTAGCTAGGGGTAACCTTGTTTTTCCCGAAGGGTATGACTATGCATTTCTTGGTGTTTAACTTTAGGCCATGGCTCTGGCACCAGTTATCCATTTCTGTGAGACCCTTCTGAAGGATATCTGTGTCAGATATGTTCTCGACTATGGCGCCCAGTTTGCAGTCATCTGCAAACTTTGTCAGCCATAACCCTCCTGTGTTTGCTTGTACTTCAGAAAAATAGATGCCGAACAAGAGTGGACCCAGGACTGAGCCCTGTGGGACACCACTTGTGACAGGCTTTGAGTCTGACATGGCGCCAGCAACTCTGACCCTGTGGGTTCTGTCACTTAGCCAGTTTGCAACCCATCTTGTGATGTATGGGTTTATATTTAAGCTGATGAGTTTTTCAATGATACCTGAGTGGGGTATTGTGTTGAAAGCCTTTGCTAGGTCGAGGTAGGCTGTATGGACTGCCTTTCCCTCATCAATGGCCTTGGTGACTGTTTCAAAAAAGTCAACCAAGTTTAAAAGGCATGATCTGCCTTTGACAAAGCCAAACTGGGTTGGATCCAAAGTCTGCAAGTTCCCTATGTCTTTATTTATGAGTTCCATTATTATCCTCTCCATAGCTTTGCAGATCAGGCTTGTCAAGCTGATGGGACAGTAATTTCCAGGGTCGGTGGAGGCACCGCCTTTGTGAAGTGGGACCACAGTTGCCGTGCGCCACTCCTTGAGTACGTATCCTGAGGTGAGGCTAAGATTAAACAGCTGTCCTAACTGTGGGTTTAATTCCTCATTGAGTTCGTGGAGCACACAGCCGGGGACACCATCCGGTCCCATGGATGCTGTGTTTTTCGCCTTGGAGAGAGCAGTTCTCACCTGGGCATTAGAGATGTTTGGGGGGCTACAATCCTCTGGTATAGATATCTCATCTTTTGGGGGGGGGAGAAGTTTGCACTGAACCTGTCAGCCAGTATGTTGGCAATGTCTGTAGGTTCAGTAATTTTCACATCATTTTGAACTAATTCTGAGCATATCTGGGAGTTTCCTCCCAGGTTTCTAACATAGCTAAAGAAGGCCTTATGATTGTCGTTTGAGTCCTTAGCGATTTTTATCTCAAAATCTGCCTTGGATGTTTTTATGAGAGCTCTTAGTTTTTTATTTATAATGATCAAAGGTGTCTTACCTTTTAAGGATTTTGCTCTATCTTGTAGTAGCTTCCTCCTTTTGTTGTAGAGCTTGTTTATGGCTGGGGTCCACCAGACTGGACGCTTGCCTTTGGTACAAATAGTCTTTGTTTTGTTTGGGATTGCCTGATCCATGCAATCCTGTAGGTGCTGGTAGAAGGCATTTGTAAGTGATTCAGCGGCTTGAGTAATGTTTTCCGCCGGCTCGGGGGCCTTAAAGGAGACCACACTAGTCTTTAGAAGTGTGAAGTCGGCTTTTGAGAAGTTCTTCACTGTGGTCTTTTTTATCTCAGGTGGGGGCAGGATGAGGACCTCCAGTGAGATTAGTTTATGATCTGATCTCACCAGTGAGGGGTATACTTCCGGTGTTGAACATTGTGATCCCATGTTCGTGATGAGATCAAGTATGTTTTCACCTCTTGTGGGGATGGTGACTAGTTGTTCCATGGCATTTGAGTTTATGAACTCCAGGAACCTTTGGGCTAGAGTGTTTGGGCTTGAGTAGTGATCCCAGTCTATATTAGGGTAGTTGAAGTCACCTAGTATGATGGTGTTTGGAGATACATTTATCCCCTCCAGTGTTTTCAGGAAAGCTATGTGAGGTTCCTGAGTTTGAGAGGGTGGCCTGTAACATGCTACAAATTGCAGAGCAGTCTTGCCTATGGTTAATTGTACCTGGATGGTCTCCGATGCATCGTGCATTGCCACCAACCTTGAGGTGTGGGTGTCCTTGATGAATATGGATACCCCCCCCTCCTTTCTTGGTGTTGTCCGGATTTTGGGGCCAGAACGCATGATATGAGGTAAAACCTGATAGTGCTGGGGTGCTCTCAGGAGCCTTGAACCAGGTTTCAGTCACAGCACAGACATCGATGTTCTCCATACTGAGAAGGGCCTTGAGTGCGTGCATCTTGAGGTTGAGACTTCTGGCATTGAGCAGCATTACCCTTAGTTTTTTTCCTTTTTTGTGTTCTAGGGTGGTAGGTTTAGAATTTGAGCCTTGCCTAAAAAAGGCACTATGGGTGTGGCAAGAGCCTTTGCCAATATCCGGAAGCTCAGGGGTGACAGGTGCAAGCCGTCCCTTGTGAAGCAGCGTGGCTTGTCCAGCATGTCATCCCAGGCAGACAGACATTGGATCCCCTTTGAATGACACCAGAGTTTAAGCCAATTATTAAAGCTGATCATCTTATCTCTGTATTGTGGCATCATTCTTGGTGAAGGTAGGATACTGCTCAAGATCATTGTCATACCTGCCTGGGCTACATAATCAGAGAGCTCCTCAATGTCTCTTTTCATGTAGTCCAAGGAGGTACATCTCAGGTCGTTTACACCAGCGTGGACAATGACTGAGTCGTACTTGTACCTGCTGTTGAGAGACCTGAGTGCTTGCGTTATGTGGCGGATTCTAGCACCCGACAGGCAGCTTACTGTGACCTTCTCCTTACTCAATCTGGTGAGCGGGACGTCAGTGTGTCTGACTATGGAGTCACCAATGACGAGTGTGTCTGGCATTGTGTTTGGCCTTAAGGGCTGTGACTGTTTGGCACACTGACTGTGTGGTCTATGTGTTGCATGTGTTGTGTCCTGAGGTGGTAGTTGTTTGGGTGTCTGCTTTGGTGGCCTCTGCTGTTTTGGTAGATTTTTGATCAGAGCCTCTGAGTATGTCTTTGTGTGTTTATGTGTATGATTTGAAGTTGTGATAGTACTATGTGAGACTGGGTATGTGGTGTGTGTGGTTACCTTCTCCTCCTGTCTGGTCTTGCCAGTCCTATGTTGAGAGAGCTCAGCCTCCAGTTTGGCTGTATAGTTGCATCTCTCGCATGTATTTGTGTTTTGTGGGAGAATATACCTTGCAGAGATACCTAGTGTATTGTGTAATGTGTGGGCACACACCCTGCATGTGCTGCATACCTTACTCAGATACCTAGTGCACTGTGTAATGTGTGGGCACACAACCTGCATATGCTGCATACCTTACTGAGATACCTAGTACATTGTGTAATGTGTGGGCACACATTCTGCATGTGCTGCATACCTTACCCACACACCAAGTGCACTGTGAAATGTGTGGGCACACAGTCTGCATGTGCTACACACCTTACTCAGACACCTAGTACATTGTTTAATGTTTGGGCACACACCTTGAGTATGCTGCATCCATATACCAAGTACACTGTGAAATGTGTGGGCACAAACCCTGAGTATGCTTCACCCAGACTCATAGAGTATTGTACAATGTGTGGGCACTGAACCCGAGAATGCTACACCCAGACACCTGGTACCCTGTGTAATGTGTGGGTGCATACCCTGACTACGCTGCACCCAGACACCCAGTGCATTCTGTCATGAGTTGACATACACCCTGTTCATGCTCCTGCTAAACACCCAGTGCATTTTGTAATGTGTGGGCACACACCCTTACCATGCTGCACAGCTTACCCAGATACCTACCACATTATGCAGTGAGGGCATGCAGCTTGTATCTGCTAGATAACTTGCACAGATACCTAGTGCATTGTGTAATGTGTGGGTAAATAGCCTGAGTAAGGCACACCGGGACAACTTGTGCATTGTGTAATGTGTGGGTTGCACAGCTCACACAGATGCCTAGTGCATTATGCAGTGAGGGGTACATAGCCTGTATATGCTAGATACTTTCATCAGATACCTAGTGCTCAGTATAATATGAGGTTACATATCCTGCAAATGTTGGACTTTATAATGTTTGGTTACATACCCTAAGTATGCTGCATACTTTACCCAGACATCAAGTGCAATGTGTAATATGTCAGCACATACCCTGAGTATGTTTCACCCAGTCCGCTAGACTATTGTGTAATGTGTCAGCAGACACCCTGAGTATGCTCCACCCAGACATCTAGAGTACTGTGTAATGTGTGGGCACACACCCTGCATGTGCTGCATACCTTACCAAGATACCTAGTGCACTGTGTAATGTGTGGTCACACAAGCTGCATGTGCTGCATATCTTACTGAGATACCTAGTACATTGTGTAATGTCTGGGCACACACCCTGCATGCGCTGCATACCTTACCCCCATACCAAGTGCATTGTGAAATGTGTGGGCACACACTCTGCATATGCTGTACACCATACCCGTATAGTTAGTGCATTGTTTAATGTTTGAGTAAACACCTTGAGTATACTGCATCCATATACCAAGTATATTGTGAAATGTGTGGGCACACACCCTGAGTATGCTTCACCCAGACTCCTAGAGTATTGCACAATGTGTGGGCACTGAACCTGAGTATGCTACAACCAGACACCTGGTACCCTGTGTAATGTGAGGGTGCACACCCTGACTGTCCTGCACACAGACAGCCAGTACATTCTGAAATGAGTGGACACATACCCTGCGTATGCTGAATATCTTACCCAGATACCTAGTGCACAGTGTAATGTGTGGGCATGCATCCTGCATGTGCTGCATACCTTACCCAGATACCTAGTTTACTGTGTAATGTGTGGGCATGCATCCTGCATGTGCTGCATACTTTACTCAGATACATAGTGCATTATGTAATATGTGGACACACACCTTGCATGTGTTGCATGTCTTATCCAGATACCTAGTGCACTTTGAAATGTGTGGTCACACACCCTGCATGTGCTGCACACCTTACTCAGATACCTAGTGCACTGTGCAATGTGTGGGTGCACACCCTGCTTGTGCTTTGTACCTTATCCAGATATTTAGTGTATCACTGTGAAATGTGTGGGTCCTGTCTAAGTGGTTTCTTCTCTAAACTGCTCTTAATCTGATCCTGACAGCACATTGCTCTAATTTTGTATATCTGTGAGTTACTTATCTGTGTTTGATGTTAACTTTTGCATATATGAATGCTTTTCTTTACATAGTATATCTCATTTTGATATACTTATGTCGTCATTTGTATGCAATTCATGCCACACTGTTTTTTTGGTAGCATGTCCTTGCTATCTACATCTAAGAACTGCTCTCTCTGTGCCCCTCTTTTCACTGTTTCACAAAGCTCACTGTACAAACTCCTGCTGAATACTACCCAGTGTGTTGTATAAGGTAGGATTTTTGTTCTTCCCTTAAATACTTGCTTCTTCTTAAAATACTTTGAATTGTTGATCATGTGGTCAGTTGGCTCAATCAATAATCTTTGAACATCGGCATTGAAACCTTATACTAAATAATCATTTGCTTTGTATTCTTAGGCATAGTCATCTGTTCATAGGTAGGTACTTTACCACCTGCCATTGTGGGCCATTTTAAGCCTAAACAATTTCACTTTCAAAGGTGAGAATCATACCCTGTACCTTGTGTCTGTAAGGTAAATACCATAACTATTATACCAAGCACCTAGCTAATATCTTATTTATGCATATTATAAAGTTTACTGCTCTCTTTGCTATTCTTACATTCTACCAGTTGTTGTTAATATGCACGTCTCATCTGACTAGTGATATACAGCCCATTTGTTTTTATTATTAGGAAATATCTCTTAATAGTATGCATTCATCACATATCACACCTCTCGAAGGCCATCACAATACACATAATCCATCACATATCACACCACTCCAAGGCCGTCACAATACACATAATCCATCACATATCACACCTCTCCAAGGCCATCACAATACACATAATCCATCACATATCACACCTCTCCAAGGCCATCACAATACACATAATCCATCACATATCACACCTCTCCAAGGCCAGCACAATACACATAATCCATCATATATCACACCTCTCCAAGGCCATCACAATACACATAATCCATCATATATCACACCTCTCCAAGGCCATCACAATACACATAATCCATCACATATCACACCTCTCCATGGCCGTCACAATACACATAATCCATCACATATCACACCTCTCCATGGCCATCACAATACACATAATCCATCACATATCACACCTCTCCAAGGCCGTCACAATACACATAATACATCACATATCACACCTCTCTAAGGCCATGACAATACACATAATACATCACATATCACGCCTCTCCAAGGCCATCACAATACACATAATCCATCATATATCACACCTCTCCAAGGCCATCACAATACATATAATCCATCACATATCACACCTCTCCAAGGCCAGCACAATACACATAATACATCACATATCACACCTCTCCAAGGCCATCACAATACACATAATCCATCACATATCACACCTCTCCAAGGCCATCACAATACACATAATTCATCACATATCACACCTCTCCAAGGCCGTCACAATACACATAATCCATCACATATTACACCTCTCTAAGGCCATGACAATACACATAATACATCACATATCACACCTCTCCAAGGCCATCACAATACACATAATCCATCACATATCACACCTCTCCAAGGCCGTCACAATACACATAATCCATCACATATCACACCTCTCCAAGGCCATCACAATACACATAATCCATTGTATATCACACCTCTTCAAGGCCATCACAATACACATAATCCATCACATATCACACCTCTCCAAGGCCATCACAATACACATAATCCATTGTATATCACACCTCTTCAAGGCCATCACAATACACATAATCCATCACATATCACACCACTCTAAGGCCATCACAATACACATAATCCATCACATATCACACCTCTCCAAGGCCATCACAATACACATAATTCATCACATATCACACCTCCCCAAGGCCGTCACAATACACATAATCCATCACATATCACACCTCTCCAAGGCCGTCACAATACACATAATCCATAACATATCACACCTGTCCAAGGCCGTCACAATACACATAATCCATCACATATCACACCACTCCAAGGCCATCACAATACACATAATCCATCACATATCACACCTCTCCAAGGCCCTCACAATACACATAATCCATCACATATCACACCTCTCCAAGGCCGTCACAATACACATAATCCATCACATATCACACCTCTCCAAGGCCGTCACAATACGCATAATCTATCACATATCACACCTCTCCAAGGCCATCACAATACACATAATCCATCACATATCACACCTCTCCAAGGCTGTCACAATACACATAATCCATCACATATCACACCTCTCCAAGGCCGTCACAATTCACATAATCCATCACATATCACACCTCTCCAAGGCCGTCACAATACACACAATCCATCACATATCACACCTCTCCAAGGCCGTCACAATACACATAATCCATCATATATCACACCTCTCCAAGGCCATCACAATACACATAATCCATCACATATCACACCTCTCCAAGGCCATCACAGTACACATAATCCATCACATATCACACCTCTCCAAGGCCATCACAATACACATAATCCATCACATATCACACCTCTCCAAGGCCATCACAATACACATAATTCATCACATATCACACCTCCCCAAGGCCGTCACAATACACATAATCCATCACATATCACACCTCTCCAAGGCCGTCACAATACACATAATCCATAACATATCACACCTGTCCAAGGCCGTCACAATACACATAATCCATCACATATCACACCACTCCAAGGCCATCACAATACACATAATCCATCACATATCACACCTCTCCAAGGCCCTCACAATACACATAATCCATCACATATCACACCTCTCCAAGGCCGTCACAATACACATAATCCATCACATATCACACCTCTCCAAGGCCGTCACAATACGCATAATCTATCACATATCACACCTCTCCAAGGCCATCACAATACACATAATCCATCACATATCACACCTCTCCAAGGCTGTCACAATACACATAATCCATCACATATCACACCTCTCCAAGGCCGTCACAATACACATAATCCATCACATATCACACCTCTCCAAGGCCGTCACAATACACACAATCCATCACATATCACACCTCTCCAAGGCCGTCACAATACACATAATCCATCATATATCACACCTCTCCAAGGCCATCACAATACACATAATCCATCACATATCACACCTCTCCAAGGCCATCACAGTACACATAATCCATCACATATCACACCTCTCCAAGGCCATCACAATACACATAATCCATCACATATCACACCTCTCCAAGGCCGTCACAACACACATAATCCATCACATATCACACATCTCCAAGGCTGTCACAATACACATAATCTATCACATATCACACCTCTCCAAGGCCGTCACAATACACATAATCCATCATATATCACACCTCTCCAAGGCCATCACAATACACATAATCCATCATATACTGAGATTCTAAAGGTTAACTTGCCTAAACATCAAAGATCTCCAAAACACAACTCAGGCACAAAGCACACTCAGCATATTAAGCCTACTTCCTCACATAGCACAGGTAGTCCCAAAGTTACAGATGCTAAGCCATCATGAGGCAGATGTCAACCCAACCAAACATTCTTTTTATAGGTGACTCCATTTCAAGACGTAAAGATGTACGTCTTAACTGGACTGAGCAAGGAAATTGAGACAGTTAGTTACTTGTTTGGTGCCAGGATCTATCAGAACATGCATGCACTCAAGTTCTTGAACAAGTTCCAGTGTGACTCACATAGTTCATACTGATGTCAACGATTTGAGGTGTACCTCCCTGAACTATATGAAGAGAGACATGATGGAGCTCTCAGATTATGCATCCAAGGCAGGTATTAGCCTAAAACTGAGTACCATTCTACCTTCTCTAAGGATGATGCCACAATATGAGTAAAAAATAATTGATTTCAATTACTGGCTTAGTTTTGCTGTCATTCAAATGGGTCCAATATCTGTCAGCCTAGGAGGATCTGATTGACTCCACCCTACTTAACTAGGGATGGCCTTCATCTGTCTTCTCTAGTGTTTCAATTATTGGCAAAATACATTGTCCACCCTTATAGTGCATTTTTAGGCAATGCTAACCTGATTACAGCCAAGCGCACCTCCAGGTGTTTCTGCAGTTACCTTCCACAGTGCCTCTAGGCATTAAATATTACTTGTTCATATTTGCGTTAATAATTCCAAAACCATGCTACATGCAGGGTATCAGTATATTTTACCTTGAAGCATACATGATGGCAAACACAATTGTATTGATATTTGACCTCTATTAATGAGTATTTGTTAAAATTGTAATGTGATAACTTCATTTTTTAAATGCTCAAGCCACACCCACTGAGAGGTAAAGGTACACCCTTAAACGATCTGTACTGGAGGGAATGAGTTACCAGCATAATGAAACAAGCATATGAAAACATGAAGGTGTTACTGATTGATGGTAGAAGCCTGCACAAGAAACTCTACTAACTACAAACTTTTGTCACCCTGGAAGACTTTGACATCTGTGCAGTGACTGAGACATTCCCTGGGATTCATTAATGCCTATGTTAAGTGTACAATAAGTGAATCACCAGACGACACAAGCATACCTCACACCTTCTTCCTCCTAATTTTAGTTTTTCTTTTGATTTCCTTGCAGCCTTAAATACTGAGGGGGGTTATAAATGCTACCACAAAGTGTCAGACTACATTTAATATTTCTGAGTGACTAGAAAGTACAGACAATGTGGTAGGAATGTTTGTGAATACAGGTTGTGCACACTTAGTTCACACATAGTGTTGGAGTTAATGAATAGTGGGAAGCACTGCGGCTGTGCAGAACTCTAACACCGTCCACATGTTTAGGCCAGCTACTGCACAGGAGATGAAAAAGGGTGAAGGTGTCTCAATCTACATCCAAAAGAGACTCACATCAAGGCTGGTATTGAATATAATGCCCCATTTGGCATGTATCTGTTCAGACGTGTAACAACTGGAACACACACACTCAGATACTTTACTAAAAAGGAAATGAGGCCTAAATAAGCATGTCCTACATGAAAAACTCAAAGTGCTGTCACTATACTCAGTTCAGAGGTGACCCTGAGTCTGGCATACTAAACATCATCCTACCCACTACTGATGGATTTACTGCACATCAGCAAGAGAAATGCCAACAGAAATTTTCAGTCTAGGGATCTTAACCTCTTCTGAAACATCAACAGAACAATTTGGAGGGCCAGGTTTGGAACACAGTCCCCATCAACATAAAATAAAGTTCTTCCCTGTCCATGTTCAAGCACAACTTGGATGGAAAACAGAAACTTTTCCCCTGGACTGCCCTTGTATTACAAATAGGCAGAGGCAGCTCCTAAATGCTTTATCCCATCCATGGCTCCCCTCAAATTATCTATGGCATGATCCCAGCTATTCTCATTAGGAGTAATATATAATTATATAATTATCGACCATGGAACGGTAAGACCACTCTATAAGCAATTGAGCCAGGTTATTTTGAGCACAAAAAGGGGAAGTGGTACACCTAAAATGGTCTGCTAGCCTAGTACTTACATATGAACCTATAAGGTATTGGGATGAAAGGATTATCATAGTAATTCCATGAACATGTACATTTACTGTAATGGTGATACACCAGTGTGTTCTGTAGTCTGGTGTTGAGAATATAAGTATCAAATAAGAGATCACTGATTGCAGGTAGCATGACGTTCCTCAAGTGCAGAAAGTGAGATCAGATGAGGGTGTAATGCAAGTAAATACAGATAGGCATAAAATCCCTGTGATCTGAGTTTTGATATTGTCACTGAAAATTAGATCTCCTACCGACACTCCCATTGTACAGCTAGTCCAAGTGTTGAACTTAAACATACATTGTTGCATACATTAAATGCATCAGTGCATGCAGACCACATGGAATGCACCACTGTGTTGCACTTTATTTTATTCTGATTGTATTTTTATATGCAGTGTTTCTTTATTTTGCATCTTTTCGTAGATTACTATAGTGGGTGCTGTTTTCATGATTCATCTGCTGCTTGTTGTCCTACACACACACACACACACACACACACACACACACATATATATATATATATATATATATATATATATATATATATATATATATACACACACACACACACACACACACACACACACACACACATATACACACACACACACACACACACACACACACACACACACACACACACATATATATATATATACACACACACACACATATATATATATATATATATACACACACACACACACACACACACACACACACACACACACACACATATATATATATATATACACACACACACACACACACACACACACACACACACACACACACACACACACACACACACACACACACACACCCTTCTTCACTTCAGCTCTGACTTTTTTTATTTGTTTTGTTTCTTTATGGTTTTTAGTTGTTGTCACCTTGGTGCTAAATAGCCTTTAGTGAAGGAAGTTTTATGACAACTTTTCATGGTCTGGAGACAGACTAAGAGTTAATTATTAGCTCTGCACTTCACTTCATTTGGACTTTGCTTATTAGTAGCTTTTCTGTTACTTATTTTACTTTGGATTGTAAAAAATGATTTGTAAAAAGAAAAATCTGTGGTGTCCCTCGAAGTCTTAGAAAACTCAGTATGCAGCCTATACTGGGTCAAAAACAGACCAAGCAGAAGCCTTAATAAAATCGAACTTTAAAATACACACTACAAAATAATAAAATAAAATATTAGTCCACAGTTGCATTAAAGGACAACCGTGCCCTCAGACTCAAAAAACATATTAATTTCATCATGGTTTGATGTTTCCTACATTTTAATAGCACTCTGAGACTATTTTGAGCTTTTTAGATATTTTTAGATGCAATTTCTGACTCTGACCACATGGGGTCTGGCATATTGAAAAAATTCAGACTGTTTACTCTGCCACTAAGTATCCCAGAATGCATTATTTGTCTCCAAAAAATTGCATCAGATCTGCCACGTTTTGCCTTAAGCTGCTGTCACTTCATTGACTTAACAGGCATTCACTGCAGTCTTAAAATCCCCTACTTTTGGTTAAAATGTTATCCTTTTTCAATGACCACTTAAAACACAAGCAGTGCAAATGCTACAGAACAGAACTCAAAAGTGCATTTTCTAGCTCTTTCACCTTAGAAATGCTAAATTGCTTTCTTTTGTGAAGGCTGAAATCTAGCTCTTCAAGGAATCTCCCCTCCCACTTCACACCAACCTTCCCTAGCTGTCAAAGAGCCAAGGGTAATTTGACCCATTATCTGCATGTGATTGACAGCTCGTCAGTCGTCACAGCATGTGACCAGACTAATGTACTGTTTGCTTGTCAGCCTTTTCCTCCTTACAGTGGGAGACTTTTTTTGTTGCACTACTCCTGTCAAATTTAAAACCAAGCTACATAGCACTGGCAATAATCCCTGCTTTGCAAAGCAATCTGCCACTTATTTTCCCTTCCTGTTTAAATAGCTAACACCCACAATTACCTCCCTACCATCATGCACCCACTTCAACACTTTACTAAAAGCGCACCTAAAAACATGCTGGCTATGCCCTTGCAACTCCCAATCTAATATCACCCACCCCATCCAACCAATACCTTTCTTTCCACTCCACTAACTACCTTGATTATAGCAAGCTCAGATGCTCATAAGCCTAGTACTTGTTATACAGCAGGAACTTCTCATTGTAACATTTGTTAATGTCTGTTATGTACTTCACAGATAAAGATTCTATTTGTCTACTGATGTACTATGTTGTTCATTTGTAAATATGTTGTAAGTAAGTGCTATGTTAAATTGTTAATCACTATAATCCAATGTAACTACTGTCTATTTTACTGTGGAGCTTTTCTCCCCGGGCCTACGCTGAAAATAGACCTACGTCCAGTCTGACACTCCCGGTCAACAAATATAAATAAATAAATAAATAGAAGTAGGATTATTGCTCCTATCAAATTAGGAAAGATTATGAAATAGTAGATCTTGCATTAGTATGAATTTTCAAAAGGGTATGAAATCTGAAACTTAAATGTCTGTCATTGATTTCATTCTTCAGTCTCTAATGATTTGGCAGCAATTGTCCCAAAAAAAAAAAAAAAAATTTGATTCAAAAAGATAATAGCCACACAATACAGCTGGTAACCTGTCAAAGAAGGGGCTCCTTTTAATATTAGTACTACTAACTTGAGCATCTGACAAAATAAAAAACATGCATTTATGAAATGAAAGTTATCCCTAACTGGATTATTACAGTTAATGGTAAACCCTCCATGTTTTCTTCCAAAATAGCAATTTCTGGGGAGGGATTATTAGGGGAAGAGCAATATTTTGAGCCAAGTTCAGGGACAGTTGAGAGGTTGGGATATGCCTAATTCTAAAAAAGCAATTTATTTGCATGTACCTAGCAACCTGTTAATGCAGGAAATCTGGACAAGGCAAAATATATGTGGGGGGACATCAAAACAGTACAAAAAATTGATCTTGTATAAATTGAGAGAGCTGATCGAATAACAGATCTTGTTTTAGCATGCATTTTTCTGAAGGTTATGAAGGCTGAAACTCAGTGTCTCATTTAGTGACTTTATTCCGAAAGAGTTTGATTGAAAACCACAAAAATTGAGACTAACAATCCAAAAATAAGAAGCCTTGCTTGCAGTCACACACACTCTTGCCCCCTTGCTTGCAGTCACACACACACACACACACACACACACACACACACACACACACACACACACACACACACACACACACACACTCTTGCCCCCTTGCTTGCAGTCACACGCACACACTCTTGCCCCCTTGCTTGTAGTCACACACGCACTCTTGCCCCCTTGCTTGCAGTCACACACGCACTCTTGCCCCCTTGCTTGCAGTCACACACACACGCACACTATTGCCCCCTTGCTTGCAGTCACACACACATGCACACTATTGCCCCCTTGCTTGCAGTCACACACACACGCACACACTTACCCCCTTGCGGACACACACACACACACACACACACACACACACACACACACACACACACACACACACACACACACATGCACACACACACACACTTGCCCCCTTGCGGACACACACACACACACACACACACACACACACACACACACACACACACACACACCTTGCTTGCAGTCAGAATCTGGACATTGCAACAGCACTGAAACAGACATTCAAAGATAACACATGTAGCCAGTGGCAGTCTAAGTTTCACTTTCGGTTAGTGATATTTTAAAATTCTCAGACCCTTTGCACACGAGAAATGCACATGTTGTTGAATACACCTTCCTGATTGTATATAATTATATTCCTTGTACAATGCAGTCCAGTTTTAGTGGGTGTTTTATATTTACTGTTTCAAACATTTTTCCTGAAAACAGTGCAACAAAATGCATGCACCAATAATGACAATACTGCCCAATTCTGAATATTGACATCACAAGTGTAGTCAGACTTCTACAGTCCACCAGTATCAGTACATATGCACAATTTCTGAAGCAGTAAACGTCCTGTAAATAATTCCACATTAAAGCGATCTGTAACTAATGAAGCGGTTGCTACTAGCCAAAAATTAGATAAGTCATGTCATCAACAAATAATGTCATAGTTGCCCTTTTTGAATAATTTACTTATCTTACACAAGAACAATAATCTGGTAATACTGCAGTAGGGAATGGATGACAATCTTCTTCACCAGAAAGGAGTGCATCATCCACCCCATTTGCAATGCAGTACAGTTTTACAAATGCATCTATGTGAGTAGAAACCACAGCCTTCTGCATCAAAAGCAAACAACCTGTTGTGATATTAGCAAAGCAAGCAGACATAAGCGGCACTAATAATTGTTGCAGCCCTGCATCTCTCAGCTCCCTGTAAAATCTACTCAATCAGTTGTATCTATGAACTTCACAGCACAAGAAATCTTGAAAGAGGCAAAATTTCCCCCTTGCTTGCAGTCACACACACACTTGGCCCTTGCTTGCAGTCACATACACACACACTTGGCCCTTGCTTGCAGTCGCACACACACTTGGCCCTTGCTTGCAGTCTCACACACATTTGCCCCCTTGTTTGCAGTCTCACACACTTGCCCCCTTGCTTGCAGTCTCACACACACACTTGCCCCCTTGCTTGCAGTCTCATACACACACTTGCCCCCTTGCTTGCAGTCTCACACACACACTTGCCCCCTTGCTTGTAATCTCACACACACACTTGCCCCCTTGCTTGCAGTCTCACACACACACTTCCCCCCTTGCTTGCAGTCTCACACACACACTTGCCCCCATGCTTGCAGTCTCACACACACACTTGCCCCCTTGCTTGCAGTCTCACACACACACACACACACACACACACACACACACACACACACACACACACACACACACACACAATTGCCCCCTTGCTTTCAGTCTCACACACACACAATTTCCCCCTTGCTTTCAGTCTCACACACACACAATTGCCCCCTTGCTTTCAGTCTCACACACACACAATTGCCCCCTTGCTTGCGGTCAAACACACACACACACACACACACACACACACACACACACACACACACACACACACACACACACAATTGCCCCCTTGCTTGTGGTCAAACACACAATTGCCCCCTTGCTTGCGGTGTCACACACACAATTGCCCCCTTGCTTGCGGTCACACACACACTTGCCCCTTGCTTTTAGGTCACATACACACACATACGCACACACACTTGCCGCTTGCTTGCATTCACACACACACACACTCTTGCCCCTTGCTGTATCTTATGGACATTAGAAGGCCTCCAGCTGAAGGCACTACATATGTTACCTGTATTTTTTAGCAAGTTCCTCCTCCTATTTTATTTCTTCTCACTCAGAGCCCCTACCATGGTAGTGCTATCCCTGTCCACAAAAACAAAATGGTTGCAAGGCATGTACTTCACTACCAGAAAACTGAGATCAGAAAAGCTTACCAGCCTTAGAGATTTTATCAGACTTTGCTTCTCAGTGGCTTGTGTGCTATACTCACTCACAAAATGTTATATTAACAGGCAGAATATCACTTTGCAGACTAAAGAAATAGTATTTTGTCTACCAAACTTTATAACAAAGTCAAAAAAATATATGCCATGCTGATTCCATTATTTCAATAGGAATTGACAGCAACTCTCACTCAGGGCATGCTGCTTAGCAGCTTTACAATGACTAAGCTGCTGTGCTTGTACAAGCAGCAAAATTCCTCATTTCCTTTCCCATCTATCTTCTATTTCTCTCTTATGTCCCTTACGTTTTTCATTAATTTAAAAACAAAACAACACGCAGGGTCAAAGAATATCATAGCAACCGTGACATTAATCTTACAAGAACCTGCGCTCTATGTGTAACTGAGCATTGTGAAGTGTCTGAGGCTACTTCTAAACTATGGACACATACTGATGGACAAAATGTTGAACCTCTATATTGCCTACATCACTGTATATTTACCTGCTATAATAATCTTACATGGGAACCCAGAAATGCACTTAGCCTAGTTGCATGAAACAAGTATAGCTGCAGAAACCACCCCTGGACTACTACCACTCTCTTGCTGACTATTCATAAGTATGTTTACAGGCTGCAGAATTACTCCATAAATAAGTTTTATGCCTAATGGCTCTAGCGTCCACATTAAAATAATTTCATTACCCAGCTAACGGAAAAAAAAGGTATTATTCAGCTGTGGCAAAGTTTCAAGCAGGTAGCAGGTTTGATGGCGCACACACTAAAACGGAGCAAGCACAGTAGCATAACAAATAAAATGAAGCAAGCCCAGCAGCATAACCAATAAAACGGATTACTAATATTAAAAAAAATAAATAAAAAACATGACAAGACTGAAACGCGAAGCTCAACGACAGAAACAAACAGCGGAAAACATTACAAAACATCTGCAGCATGCAATCGCGAAGCACGAGGCATCAACAAACTAAAGAAAACCAAATACAGCTACAAATACAGCATAGTTTTTAAAAAACACCAGCAAGCAACTAAAAACACTAGACAGTAATACAATTACTACAAGCAGCAATACACTTACTTCAGAAGGAAACCCAAAGGCAGCAAGCACAGAAACACAGGCCGACTCAAGAATACAAAAGACGCCAGCATTAAACATAACCGGGGAAATATAAACCCTGGATCAAAATGAAAATAAGTAGGCTAAGCTAAAAATGCAGCTGTGAAAGGGAAGGACGTGGCACCTTACAAACAGAAAAAGATTAACTCCACTAATGTGCAATTAAAAAGTTGGGAGGACACAATATCAGGGCTAGGGAGGCATAGAAACAGGGACAGATTACATTTAGGATACACTATTAAGAAGTAATAAGACTTACCTTACTTATGAAGTAGCAAAACGCTGGTGAAGAAGAAGTGCTTCACATGAATAGAGTCGACCAGATTTGCTAACACAGAAAAGGAGTTCCACACAGCACCTAGTCCATTTATTAGGTTAACAGTGGGCTGGGAAAGGCGGTGTTGACATCACAATGTGGGAGGATCACAGGGATTCTGTACAGCATGCAAATAAGGCAGTGTTTACGTCACTTTGGGGGAGGAAACCTCCCAGGATCTTCAGCAAGAGCTCTGGCAGATGTGACATCATTATTTAAGTGACGACTAGACAGTTTTCATCTTGGTTTTAAAACTGAAAGTCAAACAGTACGGAAAAGTATGAAGCCTAAGCAGTAAAAGAGAATAGTGGATTTTTTTTAAAGCTGTGGTTATGTTTTTTTGAGGCTGTATCACATAACAGGATTTTAGAGAGACATCAGGTAGAGATATTTGATTTGATATCCCGTTGTTTTCCTTTAAGAATGGAATATCCAAACACACAACCAAGTGATCCTAGCTGAGTATAATGAAAAACATTAAAGACATTCATTACTTATATATAATCAGGTTATTTGGGACAATGGAGTGGTTACAGAGCATTTAACTCATTCCTTTAACCAAGTCCCCCTTCTTCCTTAACACTATAGTGTAAATTGAGACTGTGCTACCTTAGAACTGAAAGTAAAAAGCCGGAGAGAAATTAAAATATATAATATAACAACAGGTTATTAAGGCTAACCTACTAATCCAAACATTATTAATTAAGAAACCAACTAACATGACTAACTAATTAACTAACAAAAGGATCTACCACTAGACATCTATCAGAATAAATAGTAGTAACTTATAAACAAAAATACTTTTAACAAAGATCGCTTTCGTACCAAATAAATACTTCATCAGGTTTGTGTGTAAAAAACACATCATGATATTAATGAACGTGTATAAATCTACAAGTGAACACCTAAGTAGGCTCAAAACCATAGCTATAATTGTTAAAGTGGAAATATGTCAAATTAAAGCATTAAGGCCCTGGGGATCTGTTCAAGTGTAGCATCAAACTAAGAAAGTACTTAGCTTAAATAAGTAAAAGTACCAGAAGACCTCACCAATGTCAGTTGTTTTCATTGTAAAATAATTACAATATTTGACATTTGTTTATAATAATTTTAGCATGTATAATATTAGTGTGTAAATCAGCATTAATCAGGCTCATATCAGATTTTTAATAGTCTTTTAAACAGTGAGGAATTTCTCTGAGTTCTAATATGCTTTTTATGAAGCAATAATAATTAAGCCTTGGTTTTGTAAAAGATTTCAGTTTCAGCTGCCATAGGAGTTCATGTTTTTCTAAAAGATTAGGGATGTCTCCTTCCATTTCCAAAAGGTACACATAATCAATAATTTGAAATTTAAAGCCAGTGTGTGTTTTGTGAAGCTGCGGGTGCTGAGCCAGTGCGTTATTCTTGCACTTAGCTCTAATTTCAGAAAGATGGCCAGAAATCCTTCTTTTAAGTCTGAGTGCTTTCCCCACATACAATGCTTCAGTTATTGCAGCTTGCCTGTAATCCACCTGCATTGAGTTGCAGTCATTTCCTGAATTGCTTTTAATCCGTTTCTTTAAATAAGGGCAGAAAAACATGTCTCACTCCTTATGTGCTGACAAAAAAAAAACAGTTGGTTCCACATTTATTGGTGCATCATGCATCCAAAGATCTGAGGCTACCTTCAACCCAACTCCTGAGGATTCTAGCTTTCATTTACACAAAGGAAGGAGCTTCTCTAAGGATGTCCATTAGATAGGAGCTTTCAGTAATTATGGCCCAGTTCTCTCTCTAATAATATTAATGATGCTGTGATAGTCAACAGTAAAAGTCAAGATACAACTATCTTTAGATTTGTTGTCTATAGATTTCTTTAAAACCCTCCTATAAGGGCTGTTAAGTGCTGGTGAATTGGTACTTTTTAGGTAAATTATAGTTTCCAGAATGCATCTTAACGTATTGCTTCTATATTCCCTTACCAAAAATCATTTTGATTCTTAAGGAAAGAAGTTTCCATTTTCGGGGTGATTCTGGCCAACCTGTAACTCTGTGACTTGACAACATTGTGTTTTGTCCTGGTGGGATGGAGACTCTTATTATGTAGCAGGATGTTTAGTCTGGTAATTTTTTTGTAAAGATCTGTGTCCATTTTATCTTGGTCCAAGTATTTACTATTCAACATATCTAAAAAGACTGCCAAGGTAAGGCTGTGGGAAGAGGCGAAATGCAGGAAGCTGGTGGCTTGATTCAGATAGTTGATAAAATCTTCTAATTTAGCACTGTCTCCTTTCCACACAAGTAAAATATCATCAGTAAATTGCAGATACACTGTGATATGTTGCATGTATTCTCTGTTGTTAGAAACATAATCCTCCTCCCACTTGCCTAGGGCTATGTTGTCTAGGCTAGGGGCCATAGCTACCGCCATGGTATACTAGTCTTTTGTTTATAGTAATTTCCATTAAACTTAAAAAATGTAGCTAAGCACCATATCTAAAAGTTTACCTGTTCTTTCATGTTGTGCTAGTGTGCCATTGTTGTTGTTCTTGTACAACTCAATCACTGTTTCAATGCAATAATTATGTGGAAGTACAGTATATAATGATTCAACATATATTGTTAATAAAATGCTATCAGCATCAATTGGAACATTTTTTATTTTCCTTAAAAATCATTAGAGTCTTTAATGTGTGAAATGTTCTTCTCAGCCACAGGTTGTAACAAAATTTCTAGGTAGATGGGATCAACTTCATTCAGGGACCCCTTGATCGCAACCACTGGCCCCAAAAGGAGGGCTTTCTCTAGTTTTATTTGGCTTGGGAATTCCAAAGAATTCAGGAAGGTGTCTGTAGGTAGTCAAACATGTTATCTGTTAAGAAACCATCATCACAAAGTGCAGTCAAGGCTGGGTACCAGTTGTTGTATGATGCCTTAGTCTCTTCTAAAGTTAAGATTCATAATAGTTAGTGTCACATAACATTTCTTCTATCCTCTGGTTATAGCTACTGGTATCAGTAGCAACAATATCCCCTCTCTTGCCAGCCTTCATACCCCATTGAGACGTATCTCTGCCTAGCTCTAACATCCCTTGTCAGCCTTCATACCCCATTGAGACATATCTCTGCCTAGCTCTAACATCCCTTGTCAGCCTTCAATCCCATTGAGACTTCTCTCTGCCTAGCTCTAACATCCCTTGTCAGCCTTCATACCCCATTGAGACTTCTCTCTGCCTAACTCTAACATCCCTTGTCAGCCTTCATACCCCATTGAGACTTCTCTCTGCCTAGCTCTAACATCCCTTGTCAGCCTTCATACCCCATTGAGACTTCTCTCTGCCTAACTCTAACATCCCTTGTCAGCCTTCATACCCCATTGAGACTTATCGCTGACTAGCTCTAACATCCCTTGTCAGCCTTCATACCTCATTGAGACTTATCTCTGCCTAGCTCTAACATCCGTTGCCAGCCTTCATACCCCATTGAGACCTCTCTCTGCCTAGCTCTAACATCCCTTGTCAGCCTTCATACCCCATTGAGACTTCTCTCTGCCTAACTCTAACATCCCTTGTCAGCCTTCATACCCCATTGAGACTTCTCTCTGCCTAACTCTAACATCCCTTGTCAGCCTTCATACCCCATTGAGACTTATCTCTGACTAGCTCTAACATCCCTTGTCAGCCTTCATACCTCATTGAGACTTATCTCTGCCTAGCTCTAACACCCCTTGTCAGCCTTCATACCCCATTGAGACTTATCTCTGCCTAGCTCTAACATCCGTTGCCAGCCTTCATACCCCATTGAGACTTATCTCTGCCTAGCTCTAGCATCCCTTGTCAGCCTTCATACCCCATTGAGACTTATCTCTGACTAGCTCTAACATCCCTTGTCAGCCTTCATACCCCATTGAGACTTATCTCTGCCTAGCTCTGACATCCCTTGTCAGCCTTCATACCCCATTGAGACTTCTCTCTGACTAGCTCTAACATCTCTTGTCAGCCTTCATACCCCATTGAGACTTATCTCTGCCTAGCTCTAACATCCCTTGTCAGCCTTCATACCCCATTGAGACTTATCTCTGACTAGCTCTAACATCCCTTGTCAGCCTTCATACCCCATTGAGACTTATCTCTGCCTAGCTCTAACATCCCTTGTTAGCCTTCATACCCCATTGAGACTTATCTCTGACTAGCTCTAACATTCCTTGTCAGCCTTCATACCCCATTGAGACTTATCTCTGACTAGCTCTATCATCCCTTGTCAGCCTTCATACCCCATTGAGACTTATATCTGCCTAGCTCTAACATCCCTTGTCAGCCTTCATACCCCGTTGAGACTTATCTCTGCCTAGCCCTAACAATGTTTTTTTCTCACCTTTGTTAAGATTCTAGAACTTTCTCAGTGCTGGTTTTTGCAGTACTTTCCTGATGTTCATTTTGCATTTAACCTCAAAGGCAGTTAAAGTTTGATGTAAGGGAGTGCAGTAATAACTGGGTCTTTTATTGTTGCTTCAATAGTTTTTTTCAGTGGTATTACATTTGCCATGGTACAGAACTTTCAGATTCAATTTTCTGACTTAGGACTTTAAATCAACCAGTACCTATGCTGTGTCAGACCTGCAGTGGGGAACAAAAGTTATTCTCTTTGAAAGCACACTAATCTCAATGCCTGTAAGTTCTGTTTTGGTGTGATTGCACACAGCAGCATAAGTTAATAAGTGTGGCTGGTTTCTCCATCTGGTTCTGGTCCTGTGCTGTAGCTGGGCTCCCCAAGTATTTCCTTTCCCTCACTCTTGTCCATTGCTTGGTTCTCCAGTCTTCTGGAGATGTTCTAGCTGGGATTTGGGATTGTTGAAACTCCTCTTGTGTCCTTTGGAGTCTCAGTGAATTGTAGTGGTAGTCTTCCTGGTGACTCTGATAGTATTGTACTCCTCTGGAACTCTGATGTTGGTCCTGGTAATCGTATTGGTATTGGTCCTGTTGTTGGTGTGGTTGATTTTTGTACTGATGGTAATGTCCTCTTGGTGGTGTGGGTCTCTCTGTTCCAGAAGCTGCTCTTTGTAGCCGTGCTGTCTTTGGTCTCTGTTTTCCTATTGGTTCTGGATTTGGTGTTGGTTCTGGTTCAGGTGTTCCTTCACCATATCTCTCTGATGGGTGTAGTCCATTCTGTGATTCTGGATCTGGTTCTGATCTAGGTAACCGTGTTCATCGTTGGACCACTGAGGAGTGCTGGTAACCAAGAGTTCTGTGAAGACGATAGCGGAGATGGAACGTGTTCCATCCATGTCACGTGTCGTGCCTCTGTCCAAGTCTTTGCAGTGATTTTCCTCTCAACAAACCTGCTGGGGTTGCTGCTGGTATTTTTTGTAGCCTCTGTTGAATCTTCTGGTACCACATCTATAGTTGTTGTAGTTATAAAATCCTTTGTCTTTACTCTTCTTTTTTTTGTTTTATTAAATCTCATCCTTATCATCCTGATCCCTTTTCATCTTCTTCAGTTTAAGTTTTTTAATGGATTGTTCAAAGCTTTTATGCTCTCTCTCATAAAATCAAACCTCACATCAAGGCCTTCATGGTTCGTGTGACACCCGTGCACTAGCCAAGTAATCAAGGAGTCTCAATCCTCACCACACACCAGTGAGGCTTTGTACAGTATAACTGTATACATGCAATGTAGTCTAGAGCTTAAATTATCTCTACACAAAACAGCCACAGTTGAAAGGTTTTAAAATATTACATAATAAATAACAAAAACACAAGACAAATCTTCTCAATTCAACACAATGCTATTCAAGAGTTCAGAAATGACAGGAAAATGCTTAAAATAACACTGTAGAATAGTCTGATACAAATATAGGAAACAGCTAGACTAAATCTGATTAAATTCCTATCTAACTCTAAGAGCAATCACAGTTCTAGATAAACTTATATACAGAGCAAAGGGAAAGTACTGGTGAGTGAACAGTTCAAACAAAATCCAAAATGCTCTGATTCTCTCTGTCTGAAAAAGTCTTAAAAATAATACATCACTGCTGACTCATTTTAGATTACATCATTCTTCTCTGGTTCCCAGGCTAAAAGAAACTAGGAGTTTTAACATTTCTTTGATCTTGCACCTGTCCAGAAAACTACAGCAATAAAAGACGTTATATATGTAAAATCTAGCAATTAACTCTGGTATCAAAACAACAGACAAGCCTGTGGATTATATTTATATTTACAATGACATAGAATTATTTACTAAATTCTATCTAGCTAGGCTGGCAGCCTTCACATATCTTCCCCCATGGAGAACTCAAGCTAGTTTTTCAAGTGTCCCTTGAGAAATGTTGTTTAAAAGGGTTAGGTCTATCTGAGCATACCTTATCCCATTCACTGTCTTGGAAGCCCATCTGCATTAGTGTTGCTAACCCCACTGCACTGCTACACTGACATACCATATGCTTGCAACCCTGGGCTCCATCTTAGCAACTTAGCATTTTGCTGGCTAGCTCAGTGTAACCATGTTAGGGGACTGTGATCTGTAGCTACAGTGAATTTTCTTCCATACAGATAAGGCTGAGGTTTCTGAAGTGCCCACATTATGGTTAGACATTCCTTTTCTACAGCTGCATAACATTCCTCCCTGTGTTGGAGCCCACGACTGAGATAAACCACTGGGTGCTCTTCTCCCTCTTAAGAAATCTGGCTAAGTACTGCCCCTCCCCATGGTTTGAAGTATTCACCTGCACAACAAATGTTTTGCTGTAATCTGTACCGGCTAACACAGGGGGTCCCCCAAAGCTTCCCTAAACTTCTGGAATGCCTGCTCACATGCTGTGGTCCACACTATCTTATCTGTCCTGTTTTTCCTTGTCAGGACTGTAGGGGAGCAGCTATGGAGCTATAACTGGGGATGAACTTTCTATAGTACCCTGCTGTCCCTAAGAATGTCCTCACCTGCTTTTTGGTAACAGGTGCAGGCCATGCCTGAATGGCTTCCACTTTGTCAGGTTCTGGCCTGATCATACTACTCCCCAATCTATGTCCCAAGTAGGAGATCTCTGCCATACCCACCTGACATTTGCTCAGCTTAATGGTCAACCCTGCACTCTGTAGTCTGCCGGCACCTCCATGACATGCTGAAGGTGATCTTGCCAGGAATAACTGTAAGGTCAAACCCTCCTGCTCTTGCTAGGATATGATTTACCAGGCTCTGGAAAGCCTCTGGGGCATTTTCCATCCCAGAGGGCATCTTAGTGAACTCATATAAGCCAAAAGGAGTCACAAAGGCTGACCTCTCTCTAACACTAGGAGTCAAGGGCACCTGCCAGTAACCCTTGGTAAGATTAGTGGTGGTAAGATACTTAGCCCCACCGAGCTGTTCTAGGGTCTCATCTGTCCTAGGCATGGGGTAAGCATCTGACTCTGTGTGACTATTTAATTTACTGTAGTCCATATAGAACCTAGTGCTGCTATCCTTATTTGGCACCAGCACCACTGGGGAGGCCCAGGGACTGTTGGACTCTTGAATTAACCATAATTCCAACATCTCCTGTATTTCCTTCTCAGAGTCTGTTTGACTATCTCAGTGTCAAATAAATTGTTAAAATCAGACTGTAAAAATCATTAGGCTTTTCAAAATGACAGTCAATAACACAGGATGCTCAGGTTCAAACAATGTTTCTTTACTAATGTACATTAGGAGGCAAAAAACTATACAAAAACATGTATAGAGTTTTGACTGGCTCTATACAGGAAATACCCTCAATTATATACCATTTGCAATCAGCTTTTGCCCACCTTACTGACGTGGTCAGTCACAGGGCATTTACATCACTATAGTCCATAATACTTAATTCATAAGAAGATGCTGAGGTAATGCTTTTTAAAAACTTTCCCATGAGAATAACACAGCCTTGCGAGGCACCTGGTCAATTACAACGTCTTCCTGTAGATGTTACTTCTTCCAAGGTTCTTAGATTAGTTCGGATACAGTGGTCATTTCATCTCTTAATACGTTCCTTTGTCTCTCTGGTAAGCAGCTGCACACTATCTCTGATAGTGTTCACAAGGCCATCCTTCTCGGTGGAAGGAAGAAAGATATACATGCATACATATTTATTTCTCTCTAACTCAGCAGATAATAACTGCTGAAAGACATAAGCTTGCTGAGCTGGCTACTGCCAGGGTCAGAGGTTAACCACACTGCAGCTAAATTTCAAGCAATTACATGCAAGATCATTTCTACTGCCATATTGTTAAATAGAATCAAATGCATTACATATTATACTGTTTCTAAACTTTGCACTATATATATGTTCAAGTACATATTCTTCTAACAGTTTATATATGTTTAAGTACATATTTTTCTAGCATTCTGTATATGTTTAAGTACATATTCTTCTAACATTCTATATATGTTTAAGTACATGTTTTTCTAACATTCTGTATATGTTTAAGTACATATTTTTCTAACACTCAGGCAGCATATAAGGGACCTGCCTAATAAACCTTTGATTCCTGTATCAATCTGGTGCTGCACTGGGTGGATGCACCCTGGTTTCCCAGTGAACATGTCCCCAAACTCCGGTAACACTACTTAGATTTCTCAAACCTCGGTAGGAGATAGCTGCTGAGGCATTGCTATCCCATCCACTGAGGTGTCAGTCTGGGCCTCACTGAGGAGATCAATCACCAGATCTCCCTCAGACTCCTCCTGCAATCCACTGCAAATACTCAGCACAAGGGCCTCCCTATCATGGTAAGGTTTTGTCATGTTAACATGGTACAATTTGTGACCCTGCTACCTGCCTAGCTGTTCCACCTTCTAGTCAATATCACTTACCTTTCTTACCACCTTGTAGGGTTCCATTCCTGGCTGCTTGCAGCTTGATGTGTCTGACAGGAAAGAGAACCATTACCTGCTGTCCTACAGCATACTCTCTAGCTCAAGCATTCCTGTCATCCTGTCAACCTTTTTCTGTTGTTGGGCTTCTGCCAGGTTTTCCTGGACCAAGTCCATGAGTTCCCTGAGCCTTGTCCTGAGGTTTAGGGCATATACCACAACAGATTCCTTGTGGGATTCACACTCACCTTCCCACTCATCTCAAATTAAATCTAGAGGCCCCCTTACCCTATGCCCATACAACAACTCAAAAGGTGAAAAACATGTGTATTCCTGGGCAAACTCTCTGTAAGAAAACAACAGTTGGGGCAACTATTTGTTGCACTCCCTCTTAAACTGGTCTGCAAATGCCAGTAGCATGCACTTGATTGTAGAGTTTAACCTCTCAACAAGACCATTAGTCTGGGGATGGTAGAGGTGGTCTTTAGGTGCTTCACCCCACAATACTTCCACAGACAAGCTAGCAGGTCTGACATGAAATTGGCACCTCAGTCAGGCAGTATTTCTTTTGGGAAACCTACCCCACAGATAATCTCTACCAAAGCATTTGCCACCTTTTCTGCCTCAATGGAGGACAAAGCCACTGCCTCAGGGTATCTTGTAGCATAATATACTACCACTAGGATATAATTTTTCCCTGTGGAACTTGGGGTACTCAGAGGCCCGCAATATCCATATCCACCCTCTGAAATGGATCCTCAATCACAGGCAAATGCATCAAAGAAGCTCTCATCTTGTCTCCTGCCTTGCCTACCTTTTGGCACTGCTCATAGGTTCTGCAGTACCTTGTTACATCTCTGGAAATCCAGCCCAATAGAAGTTCTGCATAATATGTCTCTTTGTACATTTTATGCCCAAATGACTTGCTAAAAGAATATCATGGGCTATGGCTAGAAGTGCCAGACAGTAGTCTCTAGGCAGTACCAACTGCTGTATTCTCTCTCCTTCTAGTCCTCACTTAAGGGTGCACTCTCTATACAGTAATCCTTTGTCCCAGTATACAGATTCCCCCTTCCATTGAGAATCAGGTGACTCAGCTACCTGCCTCAGGCCTTGCAGTGTAATGTCTGAGAGCTGAGCCTGTCTGAACTCTCTCTTCATAACCCTTCCCAGTTCCCCTTCCACAGGAAGTCTGGCATCCTCTGACAGTGGTGCCTCACTATCAGCCTAGGTACTACTACTTACCTCTACCTTTGCAGTCACACTGTCCAAAGGAATATCAGTACCCACAAGCAACTCTGGCTCACCTCCAGTTTCACAGCTACAGAGTAGCTCCCTCCCAGAAGTAACCACCTCACCAGTCCTGGCTGCAAGTATGTGGTCTGTCTCGAAGCCTGACTGCATGTAACTCCATTAACACATAGTTCTGCATCATCAAAATCCTTCCCTATCAGGACATCTGCAGGACAGTAGTTTAGTACCCCTGTTGTCTCAATACAACCTACTATTGGCAATTTCTCTTTCCCACTTATTAGTTCCATCACCTCCTGTTCCCCACCTTCCCTCCATGGGCATAAGTATGCTACATGGTCCCACTGGTTGCATTCAAAACATTTAACCCTAGGTCCTGATTGTGTACCTGGATGAGTGGCTTCCCCTGCTACTGGGAGATTCTGTTGGGGCAGTTTGGGCTGCCCACCATGGGTTCCTGTAGACCCATGAGCAGTACTGGAGGTCCCTTTCCTGTGCAGGGATGCTCTGCTTGCTAGATATAGGTTTTCCTTCTTCCCCAATTCCTCTGATGTAGCACATTGTCTATCAGCTAAGCAGATACTCATGTGTTCAGGCAAAGTGCTAAGGGATTGTTCCCTCACCCAAAGGTCTGCCAGCCCTCCATAAGTGGTGACCTGACATCCATTCACCCACCTTCATCTGCCTTGCGTCGGTGCTCATGATTCTTTTTCCTAGAAGTGTCAGGTGTTTGCTTAAAAAATTCTAGCAAGCAATTCTTAACAGCAGTATAATTTTTGAAATCGCTGTCTGACAGTGTGGAAAATACATTTACAACTTTACTGTGGAGTAAGGGGGTCAGGAACTGTACCCAGAGCCTTTTGGTCAACATCATACTGTTTACATACCCTCTCAAACATATGAATGGAACTATCAAAATTATCCCCCTCTGTAAACTGCGGAAGAAATTTACTGACCTTTTGTGCTTCTGGGGTCTGGTTACTCCCTTCCCCATCACCTCCATGACTCTGTCAAAGAGTCAGCATCTCCTTTTTATGCTGCCTTTGCCTCTCTTTCACCTCAGCTTCCAGGCATAGCAGTTACTCATTCTCCTCAGCCTGTAGATGGCTCAGTCTTGCTGCTGCTTCTGTTTCCAAATGCCTGGCCTCCAACTCAAGTCTCTTTAGTTCCAGATGGATTTTTAAGTTCTCTGCAGTAAGGTTGAGTTGTCCATTCTCTGAGTGTTGTACATCTCCACGGCCAGTCTGATTGTCCTCCTGACTACTGTTTTCTGATGCAGCTGTGACCAGAACTGCAATCATGTCTGCCTTAGTCAGGTTTCCATGCACCAGGCCCTTAGCCTGCTACACCTCAGCCAACTGGCTCCTTGACAGCTTGTCATACTCCTCTTCTGACATGCTTGCCTGCTTTCCCTGACTGACTAATCTAACAAAAGAAATAAAACAATTGTGATCTGAACTCTGAATATTCTC
Organism: Protopterus annectens; assembly: GCF_019279795.1. Lineage (NCBI taxonomy): Eukaryota > Metazoa > Chordata > Ceratodontiformes > Protopteridae > Protopterus > Protopterus annectens. Next base: position 100,113,139 of record NC_056735.1, read on the forward strand.
TGCATGGCTGATTTAGAGTACAAAAACACCTTCAGTGATCACTGTACACAAGCTACAGGAATTTACTATCCACACCACTACAAGCCAATAGCCAACCAATTAATATGTGATGCCCGTGCACTAGCCCAGTAATCAAGAAGCCTCAATCCTCACCACTAAAATCAGTGAGGGGTGCCCAGATTGGGAAGCATAACAAATACACAGACAGTAAAGTACAATTTCCCTTAAGAGAACACAGAGATCACAGTCAGTAAGTCTGGGGCTGGTTTCTCCTTTTCTCTCCAGATCCCCAATAAGACTCCCACTGGCACAGCTATGGGGTACAGATCTCAGTGAAGTAGTCAAGCCAAAACCTCCAGTGCTCTCTCTGTCCAACCAGCTTTATGTTCCTGCTCAAGTACCTGACACACAAACACACACACACACACACACACACACACACACACACACACACACACACACACACACACACACACACACACACACACACACACACACACACACACACACACACACACACACACACACACACACACACACACACACACACACACACACACACACACACACTTTGAGATTTGTTTTATATACAAACACACAGTTCTGGGGAAGGCTGGCACAGGTTCTCCAGTTATCACCCTTCCTGTCAGGCTATAAGGTAATAATCCCTGCACCAACTACTCTTATCAGCTACTAAAAAGGGCCTTACCAAAGGGTGTCCAATTATTACTGTGCAATATTATTATCCAATTAGTAAGTGTGACAAACAGCAAGGCTTATTTAGAGTGGCTTTGTACAGTATCACTATATACATGCAATATACTCTAGAGCTTAAATTATCTCTACAGAAAACAGCCACAATTGAAAGGATTTAAAATATTTAATAATAAATAACAAAAAACACAAGACAAAGCTTCTCAATTCAACACAGTGCTAGTCAAGAATTCAGAAATCACAGGAAAATGCTTAAAATAATACTGTAGAATAGTCTGACACAAATATAGGAAACAGCTACACTAAATCTGATTAAATTCCTATCAAACTCTAAGAGCAATCACAGTTCTAAATAAACATATATAGAGCAAAGGCAGAGTACTTGTGAGTGGTCACTTCTTCAGACAGAATCCAAAATGCTCTGATTCTCTCTCTCTCTGAGAAAGTCTTAAAAATAATACATCACTGCTGACTCATTTTAGATTACATCATTCTTCTCTGGTTCCCAGGCTAACAGAAACTCAGAGTTTTAACATTTCTTTGATCTTGCACTTGTCCAGGAAACTACAGCAATAAAAGACATTATATATGTAGCAATTAATTCTGGTCTCAAAACAATAGAAGGAATTCCTCAGTCCAGAGATTATGTCTCCAAGCTTTGAGATCAAACAGTCATACAATGCTTGACTTATCAGCTTTCTTCCAGCAGAGTGCACTGTGGTTACATTTTTGAAGTTCAACATTTAACAGTTTTCTTACATTTAAGAGGACAAGCCTGTGGATTATATTCATATTTACAATGACAAAAAAATATTTACAAAATTCTATCTAGCTAGGCTGGCAGCCATCACATATCTTCACAGTTCTCATTTAATATAGCCTTCTCCAGCTCTGAGCTTACAGGTTTAATTGCCTCCTGTTTAGCCTGGTTATTTTTAATGAGCAGTCTTGTGAGGTTGTAGCTAGCATTAGTTAAGGTATCAAACCATTCAGCTATCAGTGTTTCATCCATATTATTCCACACAGGTTTCTTGTTAAGGTGCAGCCCCCTTAGCCAGTTATATCTTATCTAGACTTTGTTGTAACTAAATTTGCTCCAAAAATAGTCCTTTCATGTGTTTCAGTTATTTTTCTAGTTCATTAAAAGAGTCAAAAATGTTCATACCTGGGTTATGAACTTCCTTAACATTACTGTTCCCTAGAGTAATCCTGTCAACATCATTCTTCACCCAGGTAAGTGCTGCCAGCAAGTCCAATAGTCTGCCATTTTCCATGTTAAAGTCTCAATGGTGGAAAAATCACACACACACTGCAGTCCAAGGGGACAGATGAATGGATAAAACACTGTGAAGATCTCACAGTGTATAACTGTAAAAAGAAACATCTGTGGTATCCATTGAAGTCTCAGAAAACCCAGTATGCAAACTATACTGGGTCAAAAACAGACCAAGCAGAAATTTTGCAATGTGGAAGCTGTGAAGTTCACTCCTTGAAATATGTTATGCACTACAATCCCCCTCAAATGTAAAATAAAAAAATATTTCTATCATAAGCACCATATTTCTCTCAAAATATTCATCTTAAACCTACTACTTCCAGGTGACATTCACTCCAACCCAGGACTTGACCACATCTCCTCACTTGCTGCTTACTCCTCTCATCCTCCAATCTCCTCTCCCAGCACAACCTCTCATTCTCTCAAACTCAAATCCATTAAAACCCTATCATCTCATTTCATGCGTGGATCTCACTACACATCCCAGATATTCTCACCCTTTCTAAAACATGGCTTAAGCCTCACAAATCCAACTCAGAACTTTTCCCTCAGGCTGCAACATCTTCTGGCAAGACAGACTAGGCAAAAAAGGTAGAGGTGTTACCATTCTCTACTCTAGTCAGCCCTCCTTCTACATTCTACCAATCTCTCCTCCTAACGTCCACCCTGCTGAAGTTCTCATTGTCAACTGTAACTGAACAATCACAAAAAAAATAGCTATAGCATCTATTTATATCCCCCCAGGCAGCAAAATCCTTGTCTTGGAGCACCTTCTCTTCTGGATCTCTCAACCATCTCTTATGAAACAGTTGTCTTGGGTGATGTTAACATTGACTGGACTGTCCTTAACACTGATTCCCCCAACACCTCTATTAACCTCTATGGTTTCTCCCAGCTAATCACAACCCCTACTCATCTAAATAAACAATCCAATCCTGGCTCTACTCTAGATTCGGTCCTCACCTCCATTTCTTACCTCTGTCACAACCCCTCCACCCTACCTCATACCCTAAGTGATCACCATCCCACCTGTATACTTAGACACTCTCCTCAACTACACACATTCCAGCAATACAATGACTGCCATAAACTTTCTAATTTCAATGCAGATACCTCAAACCACTTGCTCTTCTCTGCTAATTGGTCCTTCCTTTATTACCTCCCCTTGGAGGATGCAGTCATGGCATTCAACAATATTATTCTAGACACACTTAACTCCTTCACCCCTTCAGGAAAATAAGAATCAAAAGTCACTCTGCCCCCTGGTTAGCTAAAGACACTAGAACCTTTATGATCAGGAGGGACTCTGTGTGGAAAAAATGGGAAAAAAATCCAAATCTTCCGCCGATCTTCAAACCTATACAGAACTCCGTAATTTAACCAAAAAAAAAAGTCACCCTCAGCAAGCAGAACTTTTTTTAAACCACTGAGCAACCCCCACACCAACTCCCCAAAATTCTGGCAATCTATTAAGCTGCTACATCCTGTTACCTCTTCCTCACCCAACTTTTGTCCAACTAGGTCTTCCACAGATACAGCTGCCTTTCTAAATTCTTCTTCATTGACTCTATCCATAATCTAACTAAAATGATACTATCACCAACCCCACCCCATCTACTCAAATATCATCGTTTTTCTTTTAAACCCATCCCCACAACTTATATCAAATCACTTCTTGTCAAACTTAAAACATGTTCACCATCAATCAACAACCTTCCTCCTCAATTTTCTTAAAAATGGCTGCCAATTCTATCACTTACCCCTTCTCAGTTTTAGTAACTAGATCCATCAAAGAAAATATAGTACCTGACATCTGGAAAACTGTTGTCATATCACTACACAAATGCAGTATCTCAATTGACCCATCAAATTTTAGACCAATTACCATCTTATTTCCCCTAGCAAAATTCCTAGAAAAAACATTTTCATAAACAGCTCCTCAGTCACCTTCTGCTTGAAAATCTCCTTTCTGCTACACAGCATGTTTTTACCCAAACACAGTACAGGTACTGCTTTGACATTAATCACAAACTCTATCTCCTACAATAATAAGCTAGTCTCTTCCCTGTTTCTGGACCTCTCCAAAGACTTTGACACTGTCTCATGCAGACTATGTCTATCCAAACTAACTACCTTTAATATCTCTAAATCTGTACTTCCATGGTTCTCCAGCTACCTCTCTAATGGATTCCAAGCAGTTAAATGGTAATCTAGTTTCTCTCCCTTCTTACATATACAGACAGGCATACCACAAGGCTCCATCCATGGACCCCTACTATTCAATATCTTTATTAATGACTTCCACTCTTCCTCTCCACTTTCTTCAGTTATACAGTATGCTGACAATTCTACAGTCATCTCCTGCTCTGACAATATCTCCCATCTTCACACCCTCACCCAAGAGTCTCTGCACTTAATCAAAAAAAATGGTTAACTTCCAACCAACCTCTACTCAACCCTGAGAAAACTAAACTTCTCCTATTCATCCCCAAACCTCTCCAATAAATATGAGTTTGTTCA